>NW_020951957.1:8343626-8428256 GCF_900497805.2 Vombatus ursinus | reverse complement strand
TTCCTTCCTTCCTTCCTTCCTTCCTTCCTTCCTTCCTTCCTTCCTTCTTTCCTTCCTTCTTTTGTCTATTCCTTTTGCAGATATAATACCTGGAGTGATCAGGAAAGTTTTCACATTGGAGGTGTCACCTGAATTGAGTCTTGAAGGGAGCTAGGAAATATAAGAGGCAGAGATGGGAAGGAAAGCATTCTAGGCCTGAATAACAACCTATGCAAGGTCTCAAAGGTTTGAGTTAAGAAGTTAGGGGAAGCATAAGTTGTTCACTTTGCCTGCAAGAGAGAATTTTGCGAGGTAGGGGAAATAATTGAATAATACCTAGAAAGGTAAACTCTAACCAAGATTTAAAAGTGTTTGAGTGTCAGAGGGATTTCATTGTTGTTTTTACTCCATTATAGCTTGGTAACATCTGCCATACCACCCTTCTTCCTTACTAATTCTCTATCTGCAAACATCTTCAGAAAGAGGTTCATAAATATGACCCAATAAATCATTTGGATTTTAGTGGATCCAATTGGTTCAATAGCATGGATTTTAAATTTTAACTCTGTATTAGTTTGATTATAACATTAATTTTTGTGTATGCATATTACCCTATTGTTTGGATAAATATCTGATGGATGATTTACTGGAATACATAGATAAGGAATTAACAGAAAGAGTAAGTTTGAATTAGTTATAATCTGTATTGATTAAGCCAGTGTCCAGATTGATATCATAAATTTATAGAAGTATTAAAGCATGGTGAATATGACCAATCATCCTTACGGTACAGATGCCATAACTCATTTCTAATAAAACTGTGGATCAAACTTCATAATAGGGCTCTAATTGCTACACACTACTGGTATGACCTTGAGAAATCCACTTAACATTAATAAGATCTGGTTTCCATATGGATAAAATAAGAATGGTAATCTATAAGGCTCTAAAATCCCATTTTACTATTTACCCACTTACTCATTTTGAGTCCCAGGCCTCAAGAGATGCCTCATAATAGTTAAAATATCAAATTAAATATGTGCACTGAAATGGTTTCAAAACATTAAAAGTGCTATGTAAATGCCATCTAGCATTACTGTCATTATTAATATTTTTTTTTATTCCAATCAATTGGGAAGCTCTTATGGGATTATGAATCCTATTAAAATCTTTGAGTCAGATAGAGCCAAGATGGCAGAGTAAAAGCAGTGAGTTGCTTGAACTCTTCCCCAAAACTTCTCCAAAGACCTGTGAAAAATATCTTTAAACAAATCCTAAAGCAGCAGAACCCACAAAAAGAGAGAGTGAAACAAATGTCCAACCCAAGACAACCTGAATGGTTGATTAGAATGGTCTATCATGCCTGGCTTAGAGAGGAATGAAGTTCAGTGTGGATGTGCAGGCAAAATATGACTCAGCAAACCTGGAGCAGGCCTCAGAGGACTGAATCACAAGCAGCTGTGGCAGTTTCCAGACTTCTCAACCTACAAACAGCAAAGGCAACTTAGAAGGTCCATAGGAAAAGTCTGTGACCACAGTGAGAGAGAAGCTTGGTCCTAGTCCCTGTCCTGATGAAGTCCCAAAGTGGTGGCTGCTTTCAGAGCTCTCAGCCCAGAGACAGATAGGATCTGGGTAACAGTTCTGGGAGATGGTCCTGGGGCAAGGAGGAGTGCTGGCACTGTGGAGTTGTAGTGGTGGTGGAGAGGGAATCCTCTTCACAGTTCCATGGTAGAAAACAGTGCTCATGGTAACTCATAGACTAGAGCACAGGCCAGGAAAGGAGTACACACCTCTCCCCTTATCATACCACTTTGGAAGAACTGAAAATTTACAGGTCCCTAGAAGTATCTCTGAAAACAGCTGCACAAAACCCATGAAGATTGGGACAGTACATTCTCCACACTGGAAGCAGATCCCTACCTTAACTAAGAGTTTATAACACAAGTAATTGGCTGGGAACATGAGCAAACAGTGCAAAAAAGTTGGAGCATAGATTCTTTCTTTGGTGACAAAGATGGAAATATACAATCAGAAGAAGACAACAAAGTCAAAGGTCCTACATCCAAAGCCTCCAAGAAAAATATGAATTGGTCCCATGCCATGGAAGAGCTCAAAAAGGATTTTGAGAAGCAAGTAAGAGAAGTAGAGGAAAAACTGGGAAGATAAATGAATGTAAGAAAATCATGAAAAACAAGTCAACAGCTTGCTTAAGAAGAACCAAAAATACTGAAGAAAATAAGACCTTAAAAAATAGACTAACTCAAATGGCAAAAGAGGTCCAAAAAGCCAATGAGGAGAAGAATGCCTTAAAAACAAAATTGGCCAAATGGAAAAAAAAAGGAAGTCAGAAAGCTCACTGAAGAAAACACTTCCTTAAAAATTAGAATGGAGCAAAAGCTAGTGACTTTATGATAAATCAAGACAGTATAAAAACAAAGCCAAAAGGATGAAAAAAGAGAAAACAATGTGAAATATCTCATTGTAAAAATACCTGACCTGGAAAATAGATCCAGGAGAGATAATTTAAAAAATATTGGACTATCTGAAAGCCATGATCAAAAAAAAACAGCCTAGATAGCATCTTTCAAGAAATTTTCAAGGAAAATTGCCCTGATATTGTAGAGCCAGAGGGTAAGATAAAAATTGAAAGAATGTACTGATTACCTCCTGAAAGAGATTTCCAAAGGAACACTCCTAGGAATATGGTAGCCAAATTCCAGAGTTCCCAAGTCAAGAAGAAAATATTGAAAGCAGCCATAAAGAAACAATTCAATATGGTGGAGTCATAGTCAGGATAACACATGATGTAGCAGTTTCTACATTAAAGGATCTGAGGACTTGATATTCTGGAGAACAAAGGAATATGATATTCTGGAGGACAAAGGAGCCAAGATTACAACCAAGAATCACCTACCCAGAAAAACTGGGTAAAGTCCTTCAGGGGAAAAATAGATATTCAATGTGTTAGAGGACTTTCAAGCATTCTTGATGAAAAGACCAGAGTATTAGGGTAGTTAGAAGATTTAGCAGCTTCTACATTAAGGGATTGGAGGGCTTGGAATATAATATTCTGGAGGTCATAGTAGATAGGATTACAACCAAGAATCACCTACCCAGCAAAATTGAGTATAATCTTACAGGGGAAAAAATGGGCCTTCAGTGAAATAGAGGACTTTCAAGCATTCTTGATGAAAAGACCAGAGCTGAATAGCAAATTTGACTCTGAAATATAAAAGTCATGGGCAGCATGAAGAGGTAAACAGGAAAGAGAAATTATAAGGGGCTTATTAAGGTTAAACTGTTTACATTACTGCATGGAAAGATGATATTTGTAACTCATGAGACCTTTGTCAGTATTAGGGTAGTTGGAGGGAAAAATTATATGTATGTATAGATAATTAGATAGATAGATAGATAGATAGATAGATAGATAGATAGATAGATAGAGGGCACAGGGTGAGTTGAAGAAGGATGGGTGATATCTGGAGAATAAAATTAAAGGGTTAGGATTATACTGGGAGAAGGAGAAAGGGTGAGGTAGACTGTGGTAAATTATCTCACATAAAACAGACAAGAAAAGTATTAAAGTGGAGGGGAAATGGGGGAAGGTGAGAGGGAATGAGTGAATCTTAGTCTCATCTGATTTGGCTTTAGGAGGGAATAACATACAAACTCAATTGGGTATGGAAATCTATCTTACCCTATAGGAAAATAGGGGGAAGAGGATAAGAGAGCAGGGGGATGAGAGAGGGAAGGGCAGTTTAGGGGAGGGGGTTATTAGAAGCAAACATTTCTAAGAAGGGATAGGGTCAAAAGAGAGAATAGAATAAATGAGGGACAGGATAGGATGAAGGGAAATATAGTTAGTTTTTCACAACATGACTACTATGCAAGTGTTTTGAATGACTACACATGTATAACCTATATCAAGTTGCTTATATTCTCAATAAGGGTGGGTGGGGAGAGAGGAAGGGAGAGACTTTGGAACCCAATGTTTTAAAAACAAATGTTAAAAAAATTGTGTGGATAGAGCACCAGCCCTGAAGTCAAGAGGACCTGAGTTCAAATTCAGCTTCAGCCCAAAACACTTGACACTTACTAGCTGTGTGATCCTGGACAAGCCACTTAACCCCAATTGCTAAAAAAAAAAATTGTTTTCATATGAAACTGGGAAATAAGATATACAGACAATGTGGTATAGAAATCGATCCTGCCCTACAGGAAAATAGAAGGGGAAGGGGATAAGAAAAGGGGGAGAGATAGAAGGAATGGCAGATTAGGGGAAGGTGTGTTCAGAATGCATGCTATCTTGGGGTGGGGGGAGGGATGAGATGGGGAGAAAATTTGGAACTCAAAATCTTCTGGAAGTAAATATTGAAAACTAAAAATAAATAAATTAACAAAAAATTTTAAAAAGTAACAAATACAAAAAAAATTGTGAATCAGAAAAAAAACTCAACACATTGTTTATAACATAATGTGTGACAAAAAATGGTGGGGGATTAACATGTCTTTTAGGAAGTTGACTGATATCTAAAATAATAATGATAATAAATACCATAATAAAACTTAATATTTGTATGGTTTGTTTTAACATTTACCAATAATTTGCATATCATTTGATACTCTAAACAATTCTGTGAGGTTGGTACTATTATTCACACATTTCAAAGATGAGAAGATAGATTGAAAGAGGTTAAGGGACATGTCTATGTTCATATAGCCAGTAAATGTATGAGGCTGTATTCAAAATCATGTCTTCCTGATTCCAGAGGTGTCACAGAGCCTGTCTGAAACACTACCCTGCACAGTTTTAAATAGTTTTAAATGTGATTGAGAACTACTTAACAAAATGAATAAAAATATCATAGAACATAGCTAATGCTAACATTTATTGAGTTTGATGCCCTTCTATTAAGTTATACTCCCTTTAATTTGAATACAGATAATAACCAAAGATTCCAATTCAAATTGAAGATGAAAAGAATGGGGACTTTATTATTTTGTTTTGATTGAGATCTGAACCAATCATTAACATGTTCTAGAAAGCATGTTTTATGTTTGTCCTGGTTAGAATCTATCTTTTATTTTGTGGTCAAATCTAGGTGTTACTTTTCAGAAATGACCTTGACAAATTGGAGAATGACTTGAAGAGGGCAATTAGGCCAGTGAGAAAACTTTAAAACATGATAGTCAAGGGATCCGTTGTCATGATCAATAGAGAAGATCAAGTACGAAAATAGAGGATTCTTGGCCTAGGGGATAAAAAATGAAAGATGGACTTAATTAACATTTTTAAGCATGGAAAAAGCCATTAAATGAAAAAAGAAGTGATTAGACTTTTCTGTGTGCTCCTTGTGAATAGAAGCAGAAGCAACTCAATTCAGGTCTTTTCAACTTACAATATAGTTGTGCATGTATATATACATACCCCTATGCTAATATACATAAATACATAGAGATATGTGTGTAAATACACATTGCTAGAGGTACTGTGGTAGACACTGAGGATACTGAAACAAAAATGAAGCACTATCTGCCCTTAGGGAGTTTATGTCCTACTGAATTGATGGAAGTTGCACAGAGTTAGATTTCACTAGATTATATGAGGGATATCATCTAACTTATCAGAGTAGTCCAAAAATAGAGTGAATTGCTTCATCTGATTTATTTGGATCCCCTCTCACAGGAAGTCTTGAAACAAAGGCTAGATAACTTGGCTAGACTACATGAACTCCAAAGTTTTTATTTATTTTTTTCTTACTTTCAAGTCTGTATATCAAATATATGTGGAGGAATGGAAGGAATGGAATTTATCTCTGCTATTCTGCCACCTATAAATTCAATAGAAAAGGGAGAAGAGATGAACAATGTTGAAGACAGGGATTGGGGAGGAAGGGAAATAAAAGATCATAAAACAAGTTGTAGTGATAATAGGCAAGAATAAATATGGAGGTCACTTTTCCAATTTTCTTCTGTTTTACTTTAATTTACACATAGAAAAAAATAAAAAAATAGACCCTTCAAATAAGAAGCAAAACCATTTGTTCAACTCTCCCTCAAACCATATGACTAGGCATGCTCAATCTACACATCAGTTCTGAAGTATTGCTTACAGCACAGCTAATGCATTGGGCTAGCCATGGGTAAGAATAAAAAGAGAATAGCTAAGCAAAGATGTGCTGAAATGAAAATCACAAAGTCAATAGACCAGGAATATGTCCAGTGAAGCAAGGCTTCAAATAATAGGGTAGCTATGGGCTACTGGGAAGTAATAAAAGCCTGTTTTAGAACTAATATACTGATTCTTTTTAAGCAAGGAAATCTGGGGAAAATGGAATTGAAGAACAATATAATTTTCCCTAAAATTATAAAATAATATTTGTGAGGTCCCCCCAAAAAACTATCTTTTATGTATACAATTCAATAAGGACTCTTGTCATTTTCCATCAGTCCTAAAGGTAGGAGTGTCATCTTCAAATAGGAAGAATAAGATATTACAATAAGTGATTCTCTCTTTTAATCACATTGTATGAGTTAAACAATGATTAATATGAGGACAAAATTAAGATTTCAAATTAGTTAACAAAGAAATTAAAGTTATTTTTGTATATTCAAAGTATATTCAAAATCAATATTTTGAAGAATAAACAAAAAAGCATCTCATTTTGAAACCATCTTGTATTCTTAGCTAATTTTTTTGTCCATTTGATTTGATTTTTGATCTTACTTTATTTCATGCTCTGCCATCTTGCCTTCTGGTCTAATAATTTTATTTCCTATTAGTTCTATTTTTTATTTTATTTTTCTAGGACTTTCTTCATTTTTTTGATTTTTCATATGAATTTGTCTTCTTCCATTCTCATTGATGACAGTTCTTATTACAGATAACTTTTTTTTCTTATTAACACCAGATCTTCTGTAACAGTATCCTTCTTCATTTCCTTTAATGTACATCATCCAATCTGATTTGGCTTGTTGGTCCAACATAATTTCATAGGCCATTAATTTGTTTTATTGAGTTTTTAATCCAAATGCTTGTTCATTGTGTCAGAGCTTTGTTTTGTTTTGTTTCCTGCTGCTTTCTCATTTCCTTGTCTTTTCTTTTCCCTTATCTGACAAGTTATTCTTTTTTGAGGTTCTTTTGCAAGTCTTATTTTCCCTCTTTATCATTTTTGTGTACTTATTTTTAATTTGGGAGTATTATAGCCTATTCATGCAGAAAGGGTGATGAAATGAGCTCTTTCATGAACTCTCACTTCACCCTTTTGCCAGGACCTTGATCTTAGTTTTAAGAGAATAGTTTTATAAACATTATCTCTAGAACAAGAAAGGGAGACCCAGAATTTAATTCAATTCAATTGACTGGAAAGAATACAACTCTCTCCAGAGAAGGACTGTTATTAACATGAACTTTTAAGAACAGTAACATGGGATACCTTTAAATGAGCAATTGACTAGAACTCGATGGGTTCATATTGTGTAGGTTATAATTAAGTAGGGTATGAAAGGTCTTTTGATGCCCCCAGAATAAGACTTTGAGCTCATGGACTCTCTTGATTCCACATTTGTTCTAAAACATGTGGGACAGTAAGTGACCCAGCTAGATAAGCAGCAGTTTCATGCCCCTTTTTATATTTATTAAATATTTTATTGAATTGGAAAAAAACAAAACATTGCATGGGAGGACTAATAATGGATTAAGAGACTCTGATGAAAAATTTATAATTCATAATTTTTTTCCAGAATTTAAATTCACTCCTTCCCTTATCCCCCACAACTATTTATTCTCCCTTGAAAATATCTTTTCTATTTAAATCTGCCTTTCTGTTCCTACTGCCAGTTCCTTATTCCAGGAAATTATTCAATGGTTAGCTCATGTTTGGACTACTTCAGCAGCCTCCTTACTGATGTCACTCTATTGTGTCTTCTGTGTGCAGTTGTACATTGCTACAAAATTTACCTTTGAAAGTAACAGGATTGGGGGCAGTTAGGTGGTGCAGTGGATAGAGCCCCAGCCTTGGAGTCAGGAGGACCTGAGTTCAAATCCAGCCTCAAATACATAACACTCACTAGCTGTGTGACTCTAGGAAAGTCACTTAACCCGAATTGCCTTCACCAAAAAAATAAAATAAATAAACAAACAAATAAATAAATAAATAAAAGTAACAGGATGATAAAAATATAAATTTAGCATTGAAAGTATGTTATCCCCATATTCAAAAACAGGGTTTCCCTATTGTATGGTGATTCCTATAGGATAACCCAAATTCCTTATCTGGACATTCAAACCCACTCAGAACATAACCTCATCAATCCTATCTAATTTTATAACCTTTTATTTCCCTAAATAAACCTTTTACTGCTGGAAAACTAGTTTATTTGTTCTTTAAATGTGCCTATCCATTTCACACTATGGTTCTTTGTTCAAAATGTTGCCTCCACTAGGATGCTTGCCCCAACATCTATCACTATTACTCAAAAGTTTGCCTTTTTTGTTATTGTTGTTCCAGTACCAATACAAATTCCATCTCCTTTATAAAGGGTTCCTTGATCACAGTAGTCAGAATAGATTTCTTTCTTTTATTGAAAGCTTAAATGGTATGATACTATATGATCAATAGATATATAGTTAGAAAGATAGATACACATACATACATACATACATACATGCA
This sequence comes from Vombatus ursinus, assembly GCF_900497805.2. NCBI lineage: Eukaryota > Metazoa > Chordata > Mammalia > Diprotodontia > Vombatidae > Vombatus > Vombatus ursinus. The sequence goes on along the minus strand of NW_020951957.1, from coordinate 8,419,602 downwards.
TATATACATACATTGATATACAACAATGTATCCTGGACATAAACCTCACATTTTTTTGCAATTTGGAGTCAGGAAAAACTGAGTTCAAATCCATTGTCAGACATTTACTAGTCATGTGATACTGGGCAAGTCACTTAACCCTTTTTACCTCAGTTTCCTCATCTGTAAAATGAGCTGGAGAAGGAAATAGCAAACCACTCCAGGATCTTTGCCAAGAAAACCCCAAATGGGGTCACAAAGAGTCAGACATGACTGATATGACTAAAAACACAATAACAACAGTGTTGGGGGTTTGATTAGATGAATATTTTACTGCTTCTCAGTATGATTGTACAACCTCCTCAGATATATTTTTATTTTCCACCCAGCTATACTCATTTTAGTCTTCTTTAACTTCTCTGCAACACTCATTTTAGAGTTCTTTGGCTTCTCTAACATGACTTCAGAAACTCATCATTGGGGAATCTTATTATTCTGCAAGATCCAGGCGGTCTTAGTATTCACACTCATCAGCCTCTTTGATTAAATGGGGGAGGCATACATATTTAAGAAGGAGAGACAAAAGAAACACTTCCCTAGATCCCAGATTGGCCTACCTTTCCCATTCACCTGCATGACTATGCTCATTTGATCTTCTTTTGGTTCTCCACAAAGCCCCCTGTACTGTGTACCTTCTCCCCCCAGCACCCTTTTGAGAGTTCTTTTGTGTATTCTCTTCTTTCATTAGATTTTAAGGTCTCCAAGGGCAAAGACTATCTTTCTTTCTCCAAATTATCATCTCTAGTGCTTCACACAGTGCCTGGAACATAGTAGGTGTGTAATAAAGGCTAAGTGATTATTGAGTAAACCAAATTGTGGACATTTCAGGACTGAACTAATACTCTGTTCACAATAGATGTTACCTATCACATACTGAACAAGATGTCAAGTTGCCAAACTGAGAATTAGAAGCCTTTTTTGGGGCGGAAGGATGACTAATTAGAAATGTAAGCCCAGATTACCTCTGGGGTAGTAAGATTTTTTTAAACATACATTTGTATTTGTTTAAAAATTAAAAAAAAATTACAGAGAATTCTTTTAGATCAAACAAAACAATGAATTATACATCTAAAACAAACAGACTTAATAGTATACATTCAAATATCTGTATCTGTAACTAATCTCAAAAGAAAATGTAGATTAATATAAATAGCTGATCAAAAAGGCAACACCACAGGTATATCCTATAAGATTTAATAGCTCCAGATGGGAGCAATGAGTCACAAAGGGACATGATAGTTTGACAAACTTCCCATTAACTAAAATGTGAATATATAATATATTCAGTCCAATATTTCAATGTTCCAATAGATTTAGGATCTTATCAATGGGACAGTTAACTCTAACAATGAAAACTATAACCCATCCATGCTGCTCTATTCTCAGTTACTGTTATCCATATTGTCTCCTAAAGCATCCATAGGAGATACATACACCAGACTGAAGACCTTCCTTTTTTTTCTCTTGATAGGACATTAAAATCAGGAATATATCAGTTCTCTATTCCTTATTGTATGCTCTTTTTATGTGACAAACTTCTCATCTATTCCCTTTATTTTTCCTTACTCCTTTTCCCACAATGTCAGATATTTTGTCAGATATTTCTTTGAAGATACACTTTCTGCTGCTTCTTCTTAAATTGATTGAAGGAAAAAAAGTGCTATAATTTTAGAGGTTATAATTATTTCACAAATAGCTTCCAGTAGCACACTTTTATTATATACTATACTAATATGTACATGTAGCCACTTAATTAATAATATCTTCCATTCTACATATCTTATTTGTTTCACCCTGAGAAAATGTAGATGGGATTAAGAGATGTAAGTAATGACAGGTCTATTTCTGTTATGCTGTGGCAAAGATCACCATCTTCATTATTGAATACAACAGTTTTGTACAGAACTTCACTGCTATTTCCATTATAGCAATGTGCCACTAATATTAATCAAAATCCAATATGTTACTTTCTCAGTGACTTTCAAATATCATTTCTATTTGTGATGTTACTCAGAATCTTTCCATCTGAAGATACAGGGGTATGCTGGGAAAAAGTTTAACAACCAAGTTTTTCAGTAAAAATATGTACGACAATTTTTTGACTCTAATATCTGCTATTAACATTTTCTCCATTACTTTTTTAAAGGTATATTATCAACAAAACAGTCATACACTGATTTGTAGAAATTGTCAATTTTCAAGATGTAAATGGTCATACTGAAAATTTAACTATCAGCTATCTTAAGCAAGTTCAAGACAGTTTCATCAAACCATTGTCCAATATTTTGCACAGATAGTGACCATAGACAATAAATTGGATCCAGAATTGAACAAGAGTTTTAAAGCACATTGGCTTAGCTTGGAGAGAATGGATAACCCTTATAATAATCCTGAACTCCTCCCTGGAAAAAAAAGACTAACGCTTTGCACTATCAATGTTATTCCAGAAATGTTATTTGTCCTTGATTAACTGTATAATGATGTCACCCAAAACTTGAATTTCAGGATAATTTTAAGGGCAATGAAGATTCCCAGTGGGTCTGAGCAAGGTGAAATACTTAATAATGAGGTATTAGACAGCAAGATAAATGTGCAACTGCATTTATTTTAAATGGGCTAGTTACCCAATAAGAGAAGAAGAAACTGATGGACATTTTATGTGCTCTATTGGTATCCCAACAAAATCAGGAAAATGTGGGGAAACTCCCTCCTAATTCAGCAGGTGGGATATACATCCATATTTAAAGGAGATAAATAAGGATCATACAAGATTGAGGAATAGGAATACCCATGCTGGCAAGATCACAGATCTATCATCAGTATCGGTTTTAAATAAAAAAAAACAAGGAAAGTATTTTCTTACAGTAGATCAATGAAGATTTACCTCTGTTTGAACCTAGAAAAAAATACATTCTTACTATAGGCAAGCATTTTAAATTTTTCACTTATTTACATGAGAAATACTTTGAAGGTAAATAACTATTATAAAAATCCAGAAATCTGTTATTAAGATGAAACTATTTTGAGAAATAAAAAACCCTATTTCCTGTTTAAAAATCTAAAGAATGTCAAACTTGATTTTTGGGGAAAATCCTCAAAATATGTGTTTAATAGTTCAATTGTACCTCTGTAAGGGAATAACTGCTCAGGCCAAGACATATTCTCTAGTTTATTTTAGTTTCAAACCAGACTACAGCCTCTTTTCTTTCTGTACACTGAGCTCTGAAATTCTTTCTGTCAAATTAAGTGACTCCACAGACCTTTAGAGAATAAAGTTATTCTTTTTAGCAATATTGTAGGAAATATTTTGAAGTCTCTTAGAAATGGGTGAGAAGCCAGATAATAAAAGTCTTCTTCAGTGAATGGTGACCAAATCTAGCTGAAGTGAAGGTCACAGTCAGTCAGTAATTAGGGTTGATTCAGAAAGACAGCTACTTACCAGGTAGGTAGAATTCAGACAGTTATGTCATACTTCTAGAGATGGCTGGGACATCTAGAGTGATTATGTTCACACCTTTAAATGAGAAAAGTGAACTTCACAGCTTGAAATTTGGTGGATTAAAAAGAAAACTGGTGGTAAGAAAAATGTGGGGAAAACAAGCAGTACAAATTTCAAGTTGTTGAATTTTTTTTTATTTTCTGCTTGACCTACTGTTCAGTCCTTATCATGTATAAAAGGTGGATGGGAGTTTAGTTAGCATATAATCACTATTCTTTAACCATGGTTGACAGAATGTCCATTCATCCAATATAGATTATGCTCAAAACCAAAAGGCTGAATCCCTCAAATGGTCAATTTCTTACTTTGAAAATAGATATTTCCCATCAATATCTTGAGGTAATTCCAAAACATTTCCTAATTGGAGTATAAATAGGGCGCACAGTTAGATTTCTTCACAGGCCCATCAAGCCCCAACTGTGTGCTTTACATGAAATATGGGTATACAAAACAGGAAGCCTTTATTTCATCAACCACAGCAGCAAAAAGAAGAATCAAAGGATTTACAGAAGCTCATAAACAAATATAAAAATTTAAAAAATACTTGATTTATATATATGATATGTTAGACTCTTTTATGGAATGTAAAGATACATCTGGACTGCTTTTCACTCACTCCTGTTTTGCTTTCTGCCTCTAGTGACTGAGTAACTCAGAACAACAGTGTAAAAGGTTGGCAAGGTCCAGGTTCCTTAACGTATCTTAATGGATATAGTTTTATCTCTCAAGCTTCAGCAAAAATTCTTACTTCTCAAAGAAAATCTTCCCCCCCTAAAAGGCTGATATATGACTCAGGAAGTCTCTATCTTGGTAACCCTAGAACTTAGCTTAACTTTCAGACTCCAGAATACCCATGTGCTAACTGATGAGATTGAAAACATAGATTCTTAGATTCTAGTCTTAGAAAAAGGAAGAAAGGAAACATTTATTAAGTACCACCTATGTGCCAGGTACTGTGTTAAGTACTTTAAGAATATTATCTCATTTGATCCTCTTATTAATATGTTCAGAGCTAAAGTCTATCATTTTCCCCTTTAATGGTTGAGGAAATTGAGGCAGACAGAGGTTTTGTGTCTCGTCCAGGGAACAGAAGTTGTAAGTGTCTGAGGCCATATTTCAATTCAAGAATCCTTTACTCTAGGGCCAGTGCTCTGTAAACAGAAAAGGAGGAAGCAGCCAGGAACTGGAAATTCAATTCAATTTAATTCAAAGCTTACCTGGATTATTACAGCAAGCTGTTCAACATATGCTTTTCTGGCCAGTCATCTTTTTTTTTTTTTTATTTTGAGGATGGGATACAAAGAAAAAAATCCTCTCCCCTTCCCTTACGACACTTTATTTTAAAAGTTCAAGTGAGAAAAAAATGCTCTGGAAAAAAATAATAGGCCTAAACTACACCACAGTTGGCTTTTGTATACTATAGAAGGGATGGTTTCTTTGTGAAAAGTCCCACTTCCTGAGCCACAGCTCACTTTAATATTTTAATGCCTAATCAGTAAAATGTTGGTGATTACCAGAAGTATGCCCTTCAGATACTGGAGCTAGGTCCATACACTCTAATATCATCAATTATTTTAGGGGAAAGAGGAACTCATGTGACAGAAAGGGGGTTTATAATCTTTCTCCATAGCTACAAATAGGTAAAACTAATTAAGAATATTTTTTTCTAAAGGGTAATTGATGTACTTTCCTTTGACCAGAGGTAATATAGAGCACCATATGCTTCCTAGAATTTCTCTATATATCCTCTTTTATTAAGTTTAAGAGATTTAGCTTTTAAAATATCCATGTACCCTACCATGCCTCCCCCCCTAGAGCAGCAAGTCCTGATAGCTATGGACTCATTCTTCCTACCATGATGAGGGGAAAAGACAAAAAAAAAATAAACTAAAAAAACAGACAAGCTTAATTCAAGATTCTCCTGCAGCAAATACAGAGTCCTTGGTTGACTGGAGAACCTTGTCTGCCGCTGTACTATAGGCTAGCCAACTGTGGGAGAGTTCATTAGCAGCACTGACAGAGTTTGATTTTGTTTTTGTTTTTGAATCTCAACACCTTTGCAGCTTCCTCCTTTCTCCTCTAATCGGAAGGCTGAAAGTTAAAGTACTAAAAACCCCCTCAGCATTCCTTTGTAAAGGGCAAGGATCTGAACTTTCCAGGAAATTTTCCACTTTCCATCAACAACTCTGTTTGGTTTCAAATCCACAGAACATCCTGGGCACTTAGTCCCCTTATCCCTCTTTATGTGTATTGGTTTCATATATTAGATTGTAAACTCCTTGAGGCCAAAGACTATCTTTCTTTCTCTTACTTGTATCCTAACCACTTAGTATAGTGCCTGATATATAGGAGGCACTTTATAGATGCTTATTGAACTTAATTGAAGTTCATTATCATTAGTCCCGTAACTTCTAAATGAATGCTTTGGCCATGGCAATTCATGAAACAAAGAAAAATACAAGATAGTTTTCATTCCTGTGCAGTACACTGGCAGAGTAGGGGAAAGGAAGCATGTGGTATGAGGTGAAACATTTTTTTTAGACTGTCTATAATGTTTTTCTTACATATCGGTTTTCTAAATGTGAGATAACTGTGCAGTGATCAATGAGTGGACATGCTAATAAAGGACTGAGATGTAACCATCTTGACATGCCACCATTAATGAAATCAGAAGAAAGATGTTTCAGCTAAATGGAAGAACAGTCCCCCAGAGAAACAAAACACACGCACAAGTGTGTAAATTTGCATAAAATAAAACTCTGACAAGTGAAAGAGTAAAGGTTACTGCTCAGCTCCAACAAAAGATATATGCTTAAATATCCCGTTTACTTAATTTGCTTAAAGAAATAACAAGTTATTTTAATTTGATGTAATATTTTCTGATTTTAATTTTTCTTCTGCTTTTATACTAATTTTAATCAATGGCTCTAAAAAGATTATAATCTTACTGCATACAGACATATGGTATCAGATTAATTCTCATTTCAGGAATGAGTTGTTACCTATCCATTAAAAAATAATAATCAATTTCATTTTTGTGATACCATTTGGTGCTCATATTTCTGTGCTTTTTCATAGAGAAGCTCATCCATCCCTTTTTCATTCTTTTCCTGTCTAATCAACAACAACAACAACAACAACAGAAAATCACAACATTTTAAGGTGGGGATTCTTAATAATTTTTGTGGATGTCACTGTTTCATGGATCACTTTGACATGCCTGTTTTGGCAGTCTTGTGAAACCTATGAATACATACAGAATAACGTTTTTGAATAAAATAATATGATTTCCAAGGAAAATAATGCAGATATAGATTTATACATACACATATATGTCTATAAGTTTGTGTATAAATACCCTTCCAATTTCATGGACCTCTGGAAATCTGTCCTTAAATTCTGTTGACCCAACAATAAGATCCCAAGCCTTAGGTTCTAGGAACAACAATTAGAGCAACCTTTACATAGGAACCAATCTAAGTCAGACTTTGAAGACCTTTCTTTATTTGGTGTTAAAAGGTGCCATTATCCTCCAACTATGACTTGTAAAAAGCTTCTCTAAGGCTTAGCTGAACTTTACTGATTGAGGCGAACATAGCTCTCCTGTGATCCTTTACAGTTCATAACTTGACAAGAGAGTTCCTTCTATGTGCCTTGCTTATCCAGGTAACCATTCTTCTGATTGCTATAATTACTATATATCTAAAGCCTTGCCCCTCCTAAATCCTTTAAACTTTTCCTTTACCTCCTCCCCACTTTCACCCCTGGCTTCTGAACTTGGCCATGTCTACTTACTCTGATTCAGTCTGATCTTGGATTTTTTCAATCTCAAAACATATCCCTCAACTTGTCTTGAGTTCCTAATATATAAATCAAATATAACCTTGAAAATCTTCCATCTTATCAACTGCTGCTACCACCCAATTATTTATATTCTTGTCTGAAACCCTTTGTTCTTACTTCTAGCTTTGTTCTAATCCCTGGTTTGCTCAACAAGTTCACTATAGCTGCTACCAACTCCACCATACCAGCCTGAAAGTTCATTTTTTAATTAATTTATTTGTATTTATCAACAATGACTTCCACGAGCTTTTGAGTTTAAAATTTTTCTCCCCCTCCCTCCTCACCACCTTCCCCAAGGTGGCTCACAATCTGATATAGGCTATACATATACATTCATATTAAACATCTTCTCACATTAGTGATGTTGTAAGAAATAGAACCAATAGGAGGAACCACCAGAAAGAGGAACGAAAACACAATAGAAGAAAAAAATAGCAAATAGTATGCTTTGATCTGCATTCAAACTCCATAGGCCTTTGGAGATATTGTAGATCCTTGTATTGATGGGAAGGGTTAAGTTTATCAGTGTTAGTCATTGCACAATGTAGCTGTTATTGTGTACAATGTTCTCTTGGTTCTGCTCACTTCACTCAGCATCAGACCATACAAGTCTTTCCAGATTTTTCTGAAGTCAGCCTGTTCATTATATCTTATAGCACAATACTATTCCATCACATTCATATACCACAACTTGCTAAGCCATTCCCCAATTGATGGGCATCCTCTCAATTTCCAATTCTTTGCCACCTCAAAAAGAGCCGCTATGAATATTTTTTGTACATGTGGGTCCTTTGCCCATTTGTATGACATCTTTGGGATATAGCCATAGAAGTGTGATTACTGGGCCAAAGAGTATGCACATTTTTATAGCCCTTTGGGAAGAGTTCCAAATTGCTCTCCAAAATGGTTGGATCATTTCACAACTCAACCAACAATGCATTAGCATCCCAATTTTCCCACATCTTCTCCAACATTTATCATTTTCCTGTTGGGTCATCTTGGCCAATCTGATAGGTGTGATGTGGTTCGTTAGAGTTATTTTGATTTGCATTTCTCTAATCAATAGTGATTTAGAGCATTTTTTCATATGACTATAGATGGCTTTAATTTCTTCATCTGAGAACTGCCTGTTCATATTCTTTGAACATTTATCAATTGGAGAATGACTTGTATTCTTATAAATTTGACTTAATTCTCTATATATTTTAGAAATGAGACCCTTATCAGACAGACTGGTTGTAAAAATTCTTTCCTAATTTTCTACTTACCTTTTAATCTTGGTTACATTGGCTTTGTTTGTGCAAAAACTTTTCAATTTAATGTAATCAAAGTCATCCATTTTGCTTTTTGTAATGTTCTCTATCTCCTGTTTGGTTATGAATTCTTCTGTTCTCCATAAATCTGATAGGTAAACTATTCCTTGCTCTCACAATTTACTTATAGTATCAGCCTTCATATCTAAATCATGAACCTATTTTGACTTTATTTTGGTATATAGTGTGAGATTTTGGTCTATGCCTAGTTTCTGCCATACTCTTTTCCAGTTTTTCCAGCAGTATTTTTTCAAAGAATGGATTCTTATCCCAGAAGCTGGAGTCTTTGGGTTTAAGAAATAATAGATTACTATAGTCATTGACTACTCTGTCCTGCATATTTATCCCATTCCACTGATCCACCACTCTATTTCTTAGCCAATACCAAGAAGTTTTGATGATTGCTGCTTTATAATACAATTTAAGATCTGGAATGGTTACTCCACCTTCCCCTGCATTTCTTTTCATTAATTCTCTTCATATTCTGGACATTTTGTTCTTTCAAATGAATCTTGTTATTATTTTTTCTAACTCTATAAAATAATTTTGGCAGTTTGATTGGCATGGCACTAAAAAAGTAAATTAGCTTAGATAGAATTGTCATTTTTTTATATTAGCTCAGCCTACCCATGAGCAACTGATGTTTCTCCAATTATTTAGATCTGACTACATTTGTGTGAAAAGTGTTTTGTAATTGTCTTCATATAGTTACTAGGTTTGTTTCAGGAGGTAGACTCCTAAATATTTTATAATGTCTACAGTAAGTTTAAATGGAATTTCTCTTTCTATCTCTTGCTGTTGGCTTTGTTCGTAATATATGGAAATGCCGATGATTTATGTGGATTTATTTTATAGCCTGCAACTTTGCTAAAGTTGTTTATTATTTCAAGCAGTTTTTTTCACTTGATTCTCTAGGATTCTCTAACTGTGCCATCATATCATCTGCAAAGAGTGATAGCTTTGCTTCTTTGCCTATTCTAATACCTTCAATTTCTTTTTCTTCTCTTATTGCTAAAGCTAACATTTCCAGTACAATATTGAACAACAGTGGTGATAATAGGCAGCCTTGTTTCACCCCTGATCTTATTGAAAATGCTACTGACTTGTCCTCATTACATATGATGCTTGCTGAATGTTTTAGGTAGATGCTGCTTATTATTTTAAAAAATACTCCATTTGTTCCTAAGCTCTCTATTGTTTTTAATAGAAATGGGTGTTGTATTTTGCAGCTTTTTCTGCATCTATTGAGATGATCATGTGGTTTTTGTTAGTTTCTGTGTTGATATGATCAATTATGCTGATACTTTTCCTTATATTGAACCAGCCCTGAATTCCTGGTATAAATCTTACCTACTCACAGTCATTATTCTTGTGATAAGTTGTTGTAATCTATTTGCTAATATTTTATTTAAAATTTTTGTATCTATATTCGTTAGAGAAATTGGTCTATAATTTTCTTTCTCTCTTTTGACTCTTCCCAGTTTAGGTATAAGCACCATATTTGTATCATGAAAAGAATTTGGTAACACTCCTTCACCTATTTTCCCAAATAGTCTATATAGTATTGGAAATAATTGTTCTTTAAATGTTTGATAGAATTCACTTGTAAATCCATCTGGACATGGATATTTCTTCCTAGGGAGTTCATCAATGGTTTGTTCAATTTCTTTTTTCTGAGATGTGGTTATTTAAGTATTTTACTTCCTCTTCTGTTAATCTGGGCAATTTATATTTTCATAAATATGTATCCATTTCACTAAGATTGTCAAATTTTTTGGCTTACCATTGGGACAAATAGTTACTAATTATTGTTTTAATTTCCTCTTCCTTGGTGGTGGATTCACTCTTTTCATTCTTGATACTGGTTTTTTGGTTTTCTTCTTTTTTTATTAATTAAATTAACCAAAGGTTTATCTATTTTATTGGTTTTTTCATAAAACCAGCTCTTAGTTTTATGTATTCATTCAAAAGTTTTCTTAATTTCAATTTTCCTAATTTTTCCTTTGGTTTTCAATATTTCTAATTTGGCATTTAATTGAGGGTTTTTAATTTGTTCTTTTTCTAGTTTTTTTAGTTGTATGCCCAATTCATTGATCTCCTATTTTTACATTTTATTTATGTAAGCATTTAGAGATATAAAACTTCCCCTAAGAACTGCTTTTGCTGCAACCCATAAGTTTTGGTATGTTGTCTCATTATTGTCATTCTTTTGAATGATGTTTTGATAGTGTCTATGATTTGTTGTTAGACCCAATCATCTTTAAGGATTAGATTACTTAGTTTCCAATTGTTTTTTAGTTTATCTTTCCATGGCCCTTTATTACATATATATAGATATAGATATAGATATAGATATAGATATAAATATAGATAGCTATAGATATAGATATTTTTGCATCATGACCTGAAAAGGATGAATTTAACATTTCTGCCTTTCTGCATTGGATTGTGAGGTTTTTATGCCCTAGGACATGGTCAATTTTTATGTATGTGCCATGTACCACCAAGAAAAAAGTATATTCCTTTCTGTCCCCATTCTGTTTTCTCCAGAAGTCTATCATACCTAACTTTTCTAATATTCTATTCACTTCTTTAACTTCTTTCTTATTTTTTTTGTGGTTAGATTTATCTAGTTCAGAGAAGTGGAGGTTGAAGTCTCCCACTAGTATAGTTTTGCTGTCTATTTCTTCCTGTAACTCCCTGAACTTCTCCTCTAAGAATCTGGATGCTATATCATTTGGTGCATATATGTTTAGTAATGATATTACTTCATTGTCTATGGTGCCTTTTAGCAGGATGTAGTTTCCTTCCTTATCTCTTTGATAAGACGTATTTTTGCTTTTGATTTGTCTGAGATCAGGATTGTCATCCCTGCTTTTTTTGTTTCAGCTGACGTGTAATATATTCTTCTCCAGCCTTTTACCCTTACCCTGTGTGTGTCGCTCTTTTTCAAATGTGTTTCCTGTAAACTACATTTGGAAGATTGTGGTTTTTAACCCATTCTGTTATCCTCTTCCATTTTGTGGGAGAGTCCATCCCATTCACATTCACAGTTATGATTACCATCTTTGTCTTTCTCTGCATCCCTTTCCCCCTATTTATGCTTTTCTTTCTCCTTTCTCCTTTTCCCTCCTCACTAGTGTTTTGCTTTAGACCACTGCCTCCCTTAGTCCCTCCTTCCTTCTATTAGCCCCTTCCCTTTTCTTCCCCTTTACCCTTTCTGCTTCTTCCCTCCCTTCTGTCCTCCTCCCTTTTCTTTCCCCCTTTCCTTCCTACTGCCTATAAGACTAGTTAGATTTCTATACCAACCTGATTATGTTATTCCCTTCTTGAGCCAAATCTGATGAGAGTAAGGTTCAAACAATGCTCATCCCCCTCCTTCTTTCCCTCTGCTGTAATAGGTTTTTGTGTCTTTTCCTGTAATGCAATTTACCCTTGTCTGCCTCCTCCTTTCCTTTTCTCTCACTAAGTTCTTTTAGATGAGATTAATCCACTTACGTGGATCCATTTAACCCACTTAATTAGATTTTTTTTTATATTTACATCAGGTCAACTTATATCTACCATCTTTATGTATTCTCCTTTAACATGGTATAATAACAATACAGTTCTCAAGAATTACAAGTTTCATTTTCCCTATGTAAGGATGTAAACAGTTTGCCATTATTATCAACATATTGTATCTTTCTGTCCTGTTTACCTTTTTATGTCTCTCTTGAGTTTTGTATTTGAAGATGAAATTTTCTGTTAAGCTTTTGTCTTTTTACCAGAAAGGTTTGGAAGTCCCTTATTTCTTTGAATATCCATCTCCTCCCCTGAAAGATCATGCTATTTTTTGCTAGGTAGTTGATCCTTAGTTGTAATCCAAGCTCCTCTACCTTATGGAATATCATGTTCCATGACCTATCGTCTTTTAATGTAGAAGTTGCAAGGTCCTGTGTAATCCTGACTGTGGTTTTATGATATTTAAATTGTTTCTTTCTGGCTGCTTGCAGTATTTTCTCTTTGACCTGGTAATTTTGGAAGTTGGCTACTATATTTCTTGGCATTTTCAATTTTGGATCCCTTTCAGGAGGTAATTGGTGGGTTCTTTCTATGGCTATTTTATCCTTTGGTTTTAGGACCTCAGGGCAGTTTTCCTTTATGATTTCCTGAAAGATACTGAATGGGCTCTTTTTTCCATTGTGATTTTAAGGTAAACCAAAAATTTTTAAATTGTCTCTCCTGGATCGATTTTCAGGTCATCTGTTTTACCAATGAGGTATTTTATGTTTTCATCTATTTTTCTTTTTCATTTTTTTGTTTCTATTTGACTGATTCTTTCTCTCTCACAGTCATTAGCTTCCATTTGCTTGATTCTCATTTTTAACAAATTGTTTTCTTCTATTAGATTCTTGTACCCCCTTCCCTATTTGGCCAATTGTATTTTTTAGGGACTTGTTTTCTTCAGTGTACTTTTTTTTCCAGTGGGCCAATTGTATTTTTTAAGGACTCTTCTATCTCTCTCATTTGACTTTTAAAATCCTTCTTGAGATCTTCTAAGAAGGCTTTTTTGGTATCAGACCAGTTCATACTCCCTTTTGAGGTTCCAGATGTGGGTTTGTTGACAATGTTGTCCTCTTCAGAATTTCTGCCCTGATCTTCCCTGTTCTCATAATATGAATCTATGGTACATTTCTTTTTGCTCATGGTGTTTACCTTTAAAGAGATTGAACTCTCCTGGGGAGCAGAGGGCACTGACCCAAGCTTCTTGTGTTGGGAGCTTTGAGCCAGGCAGTCACTGGTTTTGTGTGCTGGGGTCTCCAATGTTGGCAGTAGGAGGCTGTTTGGTTCTGGCAACTTACCTGATGTTGGGTTGGAATCAGAAATACCGGAACTCTAGGGGTAGGATTGGGTAGTCTGGTCCCTGGATGCTTCCTGCTTTTTCTTTCCTTTCACTTTCTTCAGCTCCTTTCAGATGGATGTTGCAGGATTTTTATCTGCCTAGGGCCCCTTGGAGTGCTTCACAGAGTTTTTCTGAGGCACTGGGAGACTGCTGTAGAATGCTGAGGCACCTGGTGGTTTTCTGAGCTGGTTTCCACCAGTTCCCCTGCCCTCACGGAGGCACAGGGTTCCAGGTGTTGTTGTTTGCTTGCTCCACCATCTGGGTTTCAGGATCTCCTGGTATGCTAAAGTGGCGCTTTCTGTTAGCTTGCTGAGATGCCTCCTGTTCTAAACTACTCCCTTTCCCCCAGGGCAAGAGGGGCCTTTCCCATTAATCCCTCAAGCTACCTCAGCTACTGGACTGCTGCACCCCATATTTCTTCTGGTTCAGCTGTTGCAGAGTTTTTCCTTGGGTAATATTTTCTGGGCTTTCAGAGGTTGATATGGGAGGGTGAGAGCAACTTTACTCAGTCACCTTGACTCCTGGAAGGAGAAGCCTGAAAATTCATTTTTTAAGATGCCACTACTATAGTTCCACTCCCTCCCTACCATTTTAAAATTAATTATGACCTTTATATAGATAAGGTAGAGGTTTTATTGAATCAACAAATAATCCTCACCCCTCTTAAAGTAATTGAACAAAATGCTACATCTTGCTCAGTTTAGAATGTCTGTTTCTATTGAATCATTCAAAAGTATTAAATTAAATGTGAAGAGTGTATTTAAGTTGCAAAAGTAGATGCTTTAACCCATTGGATAAAATGAAGTGACACCAGATCGGAAGAATATTGGGATTTTTTAATGACTTCCTCATCACCCTTGGGATTTGGATAAAAGAACAAACTATTTTGAAACCTTACATCCAAGTGTTAGGTCAAAGTAATGGTACAAGCATCTTCAGTCAAGTCCCCAAGAGGGAATCACTTGGTAGGAGCTTGTTTATACCTGTTCACCAGATGATGAATTTGGGAGCTTTTAAATATCTGAAGATTTTGGAATTCCAATGAGCATCTCAACTGTGACCCTCTTCCCTGCCCAAGAACAATGTATTGGTAGCAATTTTATTGGAAGTTGAATAAAAACTAGTCACCTTGAGGGGGAAAAAAAGCATCTTCAGAAATCTAAAAGAAGCTTAGAAGAAAGCTACACCACACCAAAATAGAATTTTATGAAGACCTCACAAAAGAAAGGAAAATTAATTCCACAAATCAGGATCTATAGGTTACCACTTTGTCACATGTACTACCTAAGTTTATATCCCTCTTCCCTGAACTCTTTGCATTGGTGGTAGACTGTGTCACTGAGTTATTTTGTGATAGATGGCAATGTGCTGTACTGATTATTCTTAATATATCAGTTTCGTAAATGTCCTTCTAAAAGCTCTTTAAATCTAACTAGATATTTTATATCAACAGACAATTAATGGAGGCAAAGCACTGTGGTGGATAATCAAGAATAATACCATTAGAAATATGTCCCCAGTCTCGTAGGGTTTCTATTAGAACATTGTGAGTTAAAGAAGCTAGCTATTCTCTGGGTATATGACCTGTCATTTGCAGTGGAATTTAAACAGTCAATGAAGAGTCTATGCTGCATATAGAACAACATTTTGTACAACACTATTTTTAAACAAGTCTGTTCCTAGCTTACTCTCTAGCTTGCACCAAATATTATAGGCTTATTGGACCTATTTCTTAGTTGTCTATGGAACTAATTATGAACTGATACTAGAGTACCACTTGGTGACTGAACCTGCCTAGCAGATATGGACCTACCAGAAATGAAAAAGAACTTCAATTCCCAATGCTTCTGTAGGATAAGGCAACTTACTTTTTTATTTTTTGGTCCTCAGTTTCAGTTTCTTTATGTGAAAAGTGAAGACAATGGCCTCTAAGGTCCATTCTAGTTCTAACATTCTATAATTCTATCCTTAAAAAATAACCCAATGCTCTATTTTCCAACTTGACTTTTTTTTTCTGGAGCTTTGGTTTTCATAGACTCTAGTATACATATGCAAATAGAAGCTGAACTTCTCACTACCAAATCCTTGGGAAGGAGGGTATAAAGGGACACATACAGAGGAACCTCCAAGCAGGGGTTCCTGGGTTTGTGAACCACATAGCACAAAAGTGTCAAATAAGGTTAGCTTGGTGGCAGAAATTCAATTGTTAATAATCAGTCGTGCCAAGAGAGTGGGCATTTATATTGGTATAATGAAAATGGATTAAATTGAATTAGACAAATTAACTACAGGATCTCTACAAACAAAAGTTGATTTAAACATTTAAAATTTTCACTTAACTGAATTCAAGATCCAGGTTATAAAGTTGAGATGTATGTGGCTTCTTTATCTATTAACAATCAAAATAACATAACAGAAAAGATGCTTATTTGTACTTGAATGAACTTTACTGGCAAATAATTTCAGTTTTCTAGGCAACATTCTGATCTTTCTTTAGAAATTCTATGACTTAATCAATTTTACATTTAATTCTCATGGCAATGAAAAGATCATAACATTCTTGCAAACCTGAAGAATTTAGTCAGACAAATCAAAAGGCCAAATGAATTTGCAAATTTAACATAGGCTTTAAAAATTGACTACATTTGTGTCCATAGACCTGTATTTCCCCATCCAAATGAATTCTTTCCCCATACAAATCAGATATTTAAAATGCAATTTTCACATGTCAAGGCATATTTAATTTAATGTGCTGTCATCTCCTCTTTATTTACTTGGTTCTGAAAAAAAAAACACCTCATTTTTCAGCAGAGGCAAGTCCTTGCTTGTAGATGCAAAACCAAAATAACATAAAGAAAGAGGTCAGGAATGTTTTTTTCTTTTTTCACTTTTAAAATTATGCTTTGTGCTAGACTATTAGCTCATAGAGTGTATTCCATTTTCTAATTAACATGGACTCTGATTTTTAATTCACATCTCATTCTTAGATGATTCCTTGATACACCTGTATGGTGAAAACAGTTAATAGAGCCCATGATTAGCAATGGTAAATCAGATGTAAAGAATTGCCAGGTTCAGAATTATTATGCAAGAAACACATTTAGTCTTTTTTTTTCTTTTGCACACAGGAAAAAGTATACTATTTTTTTCCAAAATAATATTCCTCAAGATCACAGTTGAAGGGGCCTTTACCATTTGAGGCCATTTTTCTAATAGAATCATGTAACTAGAGTTAGAAAGAATGTGAGGAACAAAGAAAACAAAATACGATAGTGACTGGGGATATTCTTCATGGGGTTCTAAATGTAGAAAGTGCAAACAAGACTTGATGCCTTTTAAAGTTTGGGGTAAGATTCTCCCTTCCTCTCACTGGAATTAATCTCACATTGTGCCTGGGGTTTGGGGTCACTCTCCTTTGTAAGGTGGCATTTTGGTATTCTTTCCTCTCTTCCTCTTGCTCAACTGATGGCACCTTTCATATTGTTTCTTCTAGATACAAAAAAGCACACTTTGGCACTCTTCTTATAAGACATTGAGGATACCACTCTACTATTTTGCACATGAGGAATCTGAGGTCCCCAGAGATTAAGTCACTTATTCCAGCTTGGATAGAGAATAAGGGCAGGAACAGGGAATTGAATCTATACTATCTCACTCTAGATTCCATTTTTCCCACTACTGAATATATTGTTATAACACTTTATTAAATACTTGACAGAGTTTCTACGGACTAGGTCACTGCCTTCTACCTCCCTAGAAAGTTCATCGCTCTTTCACTTTGCTCTATTCTAATATCAAACTGAAATGTTCTCCTTTTCAATTTCTACCCCTTAATCCCAGTGCACTAGAAATGTGTAGAATAAGTCTAACTCTTATTCAAATACTTCTCTTTTAGGTCACACATAATTTAAGAAATCTAGAAAGACAGATATCTAAAGAGAGATAGACAAAATGGCATTTTTGAGACAATATTAAGTGTTACTCTGTCATTGAATTATTCTTTATAATTCCACTTCCTGTTTGATTATTCTGGATATAATCTGGACTTATGACTTCCTTTAGGGGAAGAAAGATAACTACATTTTTCACAAAAAATTATACAAATTGATTTTGAAAAATCAGTAAAAAAATTGTGGACTCATATTCTTACTACTTTTGTGACTCTAGGAAAGTCATCTAATTTTGATTTGCCTCAGTTTTCTCATCTTCAAAATGAGAATAATAAGAACACCTACCTCCTGAGGTTGTTGTGAGGTTAAAATGTTGTTATTCAGTCTTATCAAACTCTCTGGGACTTCATTTAAGATTTTCTTGGCAAAGATACCAAAGTGGTTTATTATTTTCACCTCAGGGTGAAATAACTTGCCCAGGGTAGCATAGTTTGTCTCTGAGGCTGGATTTGAATTCAGGTCCTTGTGACTCTAGGTTCAGCACTCTATCCACTGTGCCACCTAACTGCCTAGATTTTTATCCTTAAATGTCTCAAATTATTTTTAAATTTGCTATTAAATGTAATAATTTGTTAATTCAACAAAAAGAAAGCATGAAGGCTTTATTAACTTTTTCATGTTTAATGCAGTACCAAGATATTACCCTATGCTCCAAATTAGCACATTTGGAACAAATGATTTTTTGGAAGTATACTTGAAAAAATCTCTTCTTTCATTTTAGAAAAAGTAAGTGATCTAGCATTAGAGAAATAGTGTAGAATGATAGAAAGAGAAGTGATTCTTGAGGCAGAGAATCTGTGTTCAAATCTTTCAAAAATCAATCTTCTGCATGTTCCTAGCAAACTGGGATTAAGGGGTGGAAACCTACTTGAGTTAACCAGAATAATCCACTTAACTTCTAGAGATCTCAATTTCCTAATCTGTAAAGTGGGGGAAAATACATTTTCTACTACTTATTTCTTATGGTTTCTATAGGAAGTGGTATCTTGTAGACTTTTGATCACTAAATATGATTTATTATTCACTAAAGAACTAAGACATATATATACAGTATATTTTAGATATAAAAAGTATGCTGATTCTTCAAATCAAAACTAATAAGTAACCCTAAATCAAGGATACAGTGAAAATGACCTGCTTCCAAGACTACTGAATTTGATTTTGGAAATCATGTTAATAGAAATTACTCTTTGACTTTTGCTTTCCTTGAGAGTGCTTAGTATAAGGAATAACTTTTTTTTAGTTCAAACATGAATATTTTTCTAGAATTAAAACAAAACAAGAAACTTTAATTACACTTAAAACTAGCAACTTTCTCAAATTCCAGATTTCAATTCTTCAATAGATCTATAATGTCATAATGTTTGTCAACCTATCCATGCCTTTTCATCCTGGGCAATTCCTGCCTAAGTTTTTCCATACACTGGGACCTCTCCCTAGAAGATCTACCCAAAATGTGGAGAGAGGCTGAATACCTTCCACAAATCAATTCTATAACTGAGTCTTACTCAAGTTCAAGACCAGTCTGCCTTTTTTCTGGTCATATATCTTTTCTTGATGGCTTTTATAGTCAATGATAGTTAAGTTGTCTTTGGTAAAGCACTATCATCTGCTTGGCTTAGCAATGCATCTGCTCAATGCTTATTATTATTTATGGAATTCTGATTCTTCTGAGAGATTGTGGTGTTTAGTTCATTCAATCCAGTGTAAGAAATACAATTAAGAACCATGTCAAGGGCAGCTAGGTGGTGCAGTGGATAGAGCACTGGCCCTGAAGTCAGGAGGATCTGAGTTCAAATCCAGCCTCAGACCAAACACTTGACACTTACTAGCTGTAAGACCTGGGGCAAGTCATTTAACCCCAATTTCACAAAAAAAAAGTCAGACACTGAAACAGGTGCTGAAACTGCAAACACAAAACATGAACAAGGCCTTCCCTTCAAGGAACTTATGCTCCACTGCATGTTTACCATTATGTATATTCATATAATATTCATTACCTGGAGAATATTAGCAAGAAAATATTGCAAGACAAAAGATATTGGTATCATGGAAGCATTGGGGTATATTTCAAATGTTAGAAGAAAATCATGGACTACCAATTCCATAAGAAAACAAAATTTTGTGTTTCCAGGTATGATTCAGAATGAACAGATTGAAACTGTTGACCAGACAAGAAGGAACTTTGACCCTCTCTTAGACATGAATGCCTGTTAAATATCCCTTATCAATCCAGCATCTCATTGAACTACAGTTATGGAGAAAATACTCTTTTTAAGCAAAGAGAAAGTTATTATTTTTGTATGTTTGAATGGGACATTTTGTTTCCATGGCCAATAAAAAAAATCATTAAAAGCATCATTTAACACTTTTGCACAAAAAAGTCAAGAAATACCATACAATGATTGTGACTGAATAAACCCATACAATTTCTACTCTTATGTATTAACATTTCTTAATCCAGCTGAAGGAATTGTGATTTAACCTCAGACAACTGAAACCAGTATTTACCACTATACCTGCAGATTATGTTGCACTTATTTACATTATTTTAGACATTGTATGGATTATTTCATGTCTCTAATTTCTTCATTCTGCATCAATTCATTCAATTTTTCAATGTTTCTATAATTATTTTTATATATATCAGGCCTTCACAGCACAATAAATTTCCATGCTATTTACATATTTCAGTGTTCAATTATTACCCAATTAATGAACATATGACTTATTTTTGTCCATACAAAGTACAGTACAAAGGATACTGATATAAATATTTGAGTGCTTTAGTGACTTTTTTCCTTTTACTGAATACCTTCAAATCTTAACTAAGTATTTGGATCACTGAAAGAAAACATATAAAAGACTAGCTATCTGCTCATCTGCACATTGTTGTTGTTATTTTCTTAATTGGTCATGTCTGACTCTTCATGAGCCTATTTGGGGTTTTCTTGGCAAAGATGCTAGAATGGTTTGTCATTTCCTTCTCCAGATCATTTTACAGATTAGGAAACTGAGGCAAACAGGTTAATAAGTGACTTGACCAGGGTCATACAACTATTAAGTTTCTGAGTCTGGATTTGAACTCAAGTTCTCCCAACTTCAGGGTTAATACTCTATCCATTGTGTTACCTAGCTACCTCCATCTGCAAATTATAGATTTGAAAAACTTAAGTGTTCCCTTCTTTCATAGGAAGCAACTAAGTGTTCACAAAATGAGAAAAAGGGTTTCTGAAGAATCTGAAGCCATTAGTTGTGCTCAATGAGTATTCCCCTTATTATGGTATGGTAGAAAGTTCTTTAATGTCAGAGGACCCAGTGCTCATTTTCATCTTAAAACTGTCTGGGTTAGAGCAGATGATTTTTTAGATCTCCTTCATTTCACAACAACAATCTTATGATTGTTTTCTAAATTTGCTCAGTCTTTTAAATCAAATGTTGTCTCATTGGATTACAATTGTTATGAAGACACTACTCCCCTTCCCATCATATACATCTCTTTAGGGCAACTGATTCCAGCACCTCTGTTTGCCTTCTAGTTTTAATTAACCATCCAATCCCTAGGTACTTCAATCAACTGATCTTTTTATGGATATTGACTAAACTATTGTTTGTCCTGACCTCAATGTTTGTGAAACCAATTTCAGATAGCTGTACCTATTTCTGGTTGCAGGTCTAATTCT
The DNA here is from genome assembly GCF_900497805.2 of Vombatus ursinus. Taxonomy (NCBI): domain Eukaryota; kingdom Metazoa; phylum Chordata; class Mammalia; order Diprotodontia; family Vombatidae; genus Vombatus; species Vombatus ursinus. Next base: position 8,398,390 of record NW_020951957.1, on the reverse strand, counting down.
GGGATGTTTTTAGATTGTGCCCAATACTCTTAGGTGTTTCTCCTCACTGGTGTCTTGCTATCTCAAACCTATTGCTGAGTATCTACCTTAACTTTTACCTATTTCCCTTAATACTTCTGATAATATAATAATAAGGAAGAAAATTGATATATCACTTTGGGGTTGGCAAAGTACAAACACATAATCTCATTTGAGCCTCACAATTATCTTATGAACTATTCCTAGCCCCATTTTACATATGTTACAACTAAGTCTCAGATAGATTAAGTGATTTGCCCATCCTCACAGTTAATACTGTGTCATAGTGAAAATTGTTAACTACAGGTAGTGCTCTTCTCACTACACTACATGAGCTCAAATACAAGTTAACTGATAATTTATGTGTTGTTTTCTCATTTGATCCAATCGATTTGCTTAAAATCTACTACTTTACAATCATAGTAAGATCAAGTAGCTACTTCTCATTTCCCCCTTTAATTGATTTATGAAATACCTGATTTTCATGTCTTTTTCTCCCCATCTTTCCTACATATTTGCTGTTTTACCAACTTGGGCACATGTCTAACAGAGGGTGATGCAAAGAAGTACATGATTCAACATTTATCAGCCGTACTTCTTGAAACATATACTTATTGAAGTTTTATGCACAGAAGGGCAAAAACTAGTAGTTTAAATAAGATTTACTTATGGATTTCTTTTCCAATATTACACATATTTGGAAGTTAGATGTAAAAAGTTTTGATTAATTCCTTAGCTAAAATCACCAATGCAAAAGCTCAATTTTCCTAAAGAATGTACTCGTTGAATTCTGGGAGCACTTTTATATTGGTAATATCTAATTCAAAAGTGATTGAGAGGGACTTCAGAATATTATTACAGATACCTTTAGGAATTATTCAAAGCAGTAAAAGGCAATTTTAAAACATCTTCAATTTCTCTGCATATCCACTATTCATATACAGTATTACACCCACCAGCTACCTTGATAACTACATTCAAATGCTGGGATTTCTATAGTTTTTTTTTTTAACCTTAATTAAAAAAGCACAAATCTCTATTCAAAAATCGTCTTGCTAATAACATAGGTCTTAAATTGGAAACTACAAAGTTTAATGAAATTAACATCAAATAAAATGATGAGTCATTTTGTCCTAGATTATTAACATGTTAGAATTGTATTTAACATTAAATCGGTCAGCATTTATTGGGATCAAGTTTTGGCCATGAACTCTTCCTAAAAATATCATGCAAATGTGCTACTTCTTTTGTACAAATCAGCATCATGAATCTGAAATTGTTTGAAGTATTAATTTGTTCCTTTAAATTTCTAGAACAAAATAAGAGGTTGTACTTTTGTCTAATGAATGAATACACTAATGAAATAGCTATACCAGAAACTTTTTTTAAAAGTACGTATTGCTTTTTTTTTGCTAGTCTCCTACTTGGTCCAAGAGCAGAATTAAATATGAAACATCTATTAATGATGTTTTATTTTATACTCTGAACATACTTTCTTATATATTTACATATTTTAATCTTTCCAATAGACTATAAGCCCCTTGAAGGAAGGAATTGTTTTGTTTTGTTTTTTTGCTTTTGTATCCCATTTCCTGGGACAGAACCTTAAACAATGTATATGTTTAATAAATGTTTGTTGAATTTCATTAATTTCCATGGAATCTATATTTGGGAACAATTCTAAAATGATACCATAACTAGCACTTAGAACTTGAGGGAAATAAACAAAATAAAAAACCCACTAGAAAGTAATATACATAATATGCTTTTTCTTGTTGTTTTTTTTATGAGTGATGGTGATGGTATCAAATACCATGCAGGCTTCTGTTTTGGCACAATGTTATTGAGTGCAAGCAGCTGGACCCTTTAATAGAAATTATGCATCCATTTTCTCAATAGCCAGAAGATTCCACAGTAACCCTTAATTCCATTGATGGTCTAATTTCATTATATTACTAATCAGCAAAGGTTTTGACATATGGCATCTTTCTCATTAGCAATTCAGTGCCAATACTGAACCAGGTTTCAAACCTTAGTCCTTATCCAGTATTTAAGATATAGAAGTGTACATGCAGCATGGCACACTCTAAAAAAGGGCTGGATCAAGAATCAAAACACCTGAATTAGAAACCCAGCTCTGGATCTTTAACTGTGAGGCACTTAGACTCTCGGGGGCATAGTTTCCTCATAAGTAAAATGGTGAGGTTGGTCTACATGACCTCTAAGGACTTTTCTAAATTTAAATATATAATCTTCTCATATTAGGTAGCTATCTACTACACTGCCAAAAAGAAATTTTCTCATCTGTGTTTTCTTGCCTTGAAGAGATCACAGATACTTTGATTATCCATTTATTGATATAGATACATACACCTATATCAGGTTGATGCATATAATTTTTGTTGTATATATACATATATAGACATACATGTATGTGTGTATATGTGTATATATATGTGATATGTGTATGTATGTGTTTGTATATGTGTGTGTGTATGTATGCATGTATCTATCACACATTTTGTTTTTCTTATCCCTTCATCATTGAATTACAGCTAAAGCAAAGGACCTGTGTTCCTTTTGTGGGGCCCATTCATATAAAAATAAAGTTAACAGAAACTTATATCCTGTTCCTCTACTTTGGGAAAGAGAATTTTTCTCCAAGCAAAATGGAAAATCAAAGCCTACAAATGAACTTGTTTCTGTGACTAAAGATAATGTTTAACTTGTGCTTTTCAATTCTTTTTCCCCTTTTCCTGGGATTAGCATATGCTTATGACTCACTCAGAATAAATACAGTACCCACTTTTATAAAGCTTAGATAAATATACAACATTTTGGCATCTTAAATCCAGGCATGTCTTGTCCTGTCTACTCTATAATGTTTCATTCCAACATCTCAGTAGTGAATGCTCCACATTTATTTTTAAGTTTTGAAGAGATGCAACAAAATGTATTTTAAGACGATTTTCTTCTTTCTAAAACCCAAAGCACCAAAATAGCATAAAAGGAACTCGATCAGTTAAATAGCATTCTAAATATTAAAATATGCATATGTGCTTCCTTTGATATTCTATTTAAATAGTGAGGAACAGAAGGACTGCTGTAACACTGAGTTAGACATGGTGTCTGCTGATGAGTATCAGGTCTTTTCGGTCATTCATTAGAAGGAATCACTGGTTGCTTAAGAACTCTTCAAGTCTATGTACATCTGACTTTCAGAAATGATAACATTATTCTTTGTGGATGGCTACTTTTGAGACATCAGAATGGAGGTTCAGAGTACAAAAAAGTCACGAAATTCAAAATCAGTTCTTCAGTGCAACCTTCCTTCTCTATCAAAAGTTAAATTAGACTTTGAAACAGATTGTCACCACTTTAAATATCTTCTGCTTAAATGATTTTAAATGTTTTATGATGTCCAAGTGAGAACTTAAAATTACAGGAGTAATACATAACTGTTACAATGATTGGAGAAATTAACATATTTTAATCAATAATTATACATTTATTTCCTGTGTACCAAGCATTTTTCTAGGGGGGTGATAAAAAGATATATAATGAAACAGTTTCTGTTTTCAAGAAACTTACACTCTAAGAGATGAAGTGCTGATTAGCTATATGGTCAGAATTAGTTGCATTATGTTTATGCATGATCTGAATTCAGAGACTATACACTTCGATGACACATCGTCATGCCTTTCTGTAATCAGGTTTCCCAGCTTTGAATAGGTAGAGATTGCATCAGTCAAGTACACTGGGCATACTCTCCATACTGCAACTATACTTGCATATGTAAAATATGTTTATCCTATATAAGTCTATAAAATTTCTTTTCTAGCTGCCTAATATAGCGCTGAGAGTTTGCATCCCCAGAGCATGGGTACAGACCCTTCTTAGGTTTCTTGGCTGCTAGGTGGATGCATTGCCACTGGGACTATTTGATTGCTACTTTGGGTAGAACTCACTCCATAACTGGTTCAAATGTAGCAACTATGGCATCCTCTGCCATGGACGCCTATTACTAGGACTTTGGTGTCTCTACCAGCCTTTCAAATCTCATAAGATTTTTACACTTTCAACACTCCACTTAAGGTAGGGAAAGAATAAAAGCAAAGTAGGCAGAGGAAACCACAGATCTGTGCATTCATAAGCCACATGGCAGCCTGGGTGGGGAGACACAGTTGCAGAAACAAGCTCTGTTACACATTCTAGATGCAGGGGTGGGGAACCTGAGGCCTTAAGACCACATGCAGCTCTTTAGGTCCTCAAGTGCAGCCCTTTGACTGAATCCAAACTTCACAGAACAATTGGATTCAGTCAAAGGGCCACACTCGAGGACCTTGAGGGCCACATATGGCCTCAAGTCCACAGATTCCACACCCTTATGACCTAGAGGCTTATAGCAGGTCTTCTTGCTCCCTAAAAACACTGCCAGGGAGAGAAAGGAGAGAGTTTGATTTCTATTGGAGCATTTTAGATAACTTTGAACTTGCCATGAACTACAAACATACCACTTCCAATTTAATGAATTCTAAAATTCCCTTATCTGATCATAATCTCTTTTCATTCCACCTCTCTCTCTGCCCTGAAACTTCAAGCTTTCTTCTTTGTCTACACTACAAATCCTAATCCCAAGAAATCTTAGGTCTTTTCCAGGTCATCACCCCTGCACTAGTTAAACTCTTTTCTGCTCTCTATTTTGACCCTCGGCGAATCAATATATTTCTACACTGCTCTCTACTGTTGATCACCATTTCAATGTATTCTATCATCTATCTTGCCTTACCAAGGCTCAACCTCATATATTCACTCTTTTTTTCTTTTTTTTTTTTGGTAAATTTTTTTTGGCATATCTTTGATACTAACTCTTGTGGCAAACCATGTGCTTGTCATTTCTATTTATCTCTCTTGGAGGTTTAATCATTCCATCTCCTGAATTAGTCACAACTAAAGGCAGGCTTCCCAAAATTTCTCAAGATGACACAATTTGATATCTGTATAATTTGAGAATCATAACATTACTGTTGTGCCCTAACAGATATAGAAGTAGAGTATAATGTGTTAACCAACATATGTTTGTAAAATCACTTGCATTCTTTCCCCACATCCTTGCTTCTGATCTCTACCTGTCTAATGAAATTCTCTGCTAACTTGACTTTCTGTCTTCAAGGTTTAAATTATATAGGGTAGATTTCTGCTTAAATATCTTTGTCAGCTAGCACATTTCTGTCATGCCCTGATATAGACAAAACAATACATCAACAAGCAGAAATCCACTCATGCAATTAGATCTAGCCACCTTCTGTCTCCTTGCTGCTATTCTCTACATTCATCTATTTGGCTCTGTACTGAAAATTCATCTGCTAATGTAAATAACTTAGTTTTTCACATTAGTGACACTCAGAAGTACAAATTCTAAAAATTTCCATCCTACTCATTGATGTTTGATAGTAGATTGTTCATTAAACCATTCGTTTCCCCAGAAAAAAGGAGAGAAAACCCAATTATTTACCAGTTATAGCTCAAACTATCAGCAAATGCATATATTAAAGAGATGTATGTACATCTTTCTCTATATGCCATTTCTTTTCATTTTCTTTTAAATTTTCTAACATGAGATAGGTTGACTACCCCCCCTTTTTTGTTTAACCATTCCTAATCAATGATATTTTATATACCAGTTAATTTTTTCAAATAACTTTTTTTAAAAGCAATTGGGGCTAAGTGACTTGCCCAGGGTCACACAGTTAGTAAATGTCAAGTGTTTAGTCTCAGGTAGGACTTGAACTTAGATCCTCCTGACTTCAGGGTCAGTGCTCTATCCACTGTGCTACCTAGCTGCCCCCCTCAAATAAATTTTACATACATTACTGCCTTATGTGAGCCTTATATTAACTATGTGAAGTAAATGTTCCAGGCATTAATATTCCAATTTACCAGATAAGGAAAATGAGAATCAGAGAGTTTCATCTACAGATACACATTTAATGTCATGATAAACATTTAGAAACATGATTCAAAACTAGATCTTTCTGATTCTAACAATCTTTTTACTATTCCAAATTGTGTTCCTTAAGATCATCTGCTATAATTTCATAGGATTGTGGGAGGTTGAGAAAAATGGATGCTTCCTGGTGCAGTTAAACTAGTACTGAAGTTCTCTCAGGCTGTAAATTCAAAGTCTCTCAAGAATTTTCCTTAATATATCTTTTCTATGGGTTCAGAGTTCTTCAGAGAATGAAGAGAGATTTTGAGAAAACTGAGTTTTCTGAAATATGTTTACTCCCTCAGTCTCTCAGAAATCAGGATTTTTTTGTTCATTTCTTTGCCTCATCTAGTTTCTCCCAGACACAAGTTAATTTTCTCCAGATGACAATTAAATTGTAATTCTCCAAAGATTAAATTCTTTGCCTCTCAAAGATACAGCAGCATCTAGAGGCTCGGTGAGAATTCTATCTAAAGTATGGTTTCATCTATGAATATGAGGAAACTGGAGGCAATAGAGGCTAAATGATTTTCTTAAACTCACATAGGTAGTAAAGGTTTAGAGACAAAAATCAAATCCTTGTCCTTTTGCTCCAAATCTAATAGTCTTTTAAATGTATTATCTTATTTGAATTAGGTGTGAAGATCAACTAAGCAGAAATGTTTTCAGAAGGTAATGAACAAAAAGCAGGAAAAAAAACCAAGTATAGTTCTGCCAGTAATTTTATTTAACTAAGTAAAGTATTTTAACCTGAGAGTAAGCTTAAAAAGTGAACATATTCTAAAGGAACTTAGCAGACATTGCCAATGATAGAAGCATAGTAAATTTTCCAAAAAACACAAATTAATTTAGATTAATCTATTAGCATTGGATATATTATCCTGATAAGTAAATGTGAAAGAGTGAATGTCTATATCCTTTATTTAAGTGGTTTCATCTTTGAAAATGAACTTAGTATTATCACTCTATCAATTAAATTCAACATTCATTTCTGGACATCATCTATTGCATCATTTATAAATTGGAGATTTTATTACCTAAGTGATATGGACTGTATTAGTAGATCAGGATTTTACAAAAACTCTTTAAATACATTGCCAACATAAAAGAAAACAATTATTCAGGTCAGGACCTAGTTTAACCCAAAATTATGTAAAGTTTTCACCTTTTAAAATCCCAACTAAAGGTTTATTCTGGGATTTCTATTTAACTGTACATGTGGTATAGACAGGACAGATGTTGGTTAATATCCCTGAATTGGAAAGAGAATTGTATTTAGAGTTAAAAGGTGTATGTCTGAATTTTGTCTTTTCTTCTTTCAAATGCCAGGCAAAATCTCATTTCCAACATGGTCTATCCTGATACTCCTTAAATCTATTGTTCTCTGTGTATGTATGTATGTGTGTGTGTACACACACATACATACACACACACAGTCAACAGATTGATACATATAGATACATATATTTGTGTATGCATATATAGTTGTTTATATGTTATCTACCCAATTAGACTGAGCTTTTTGCAAGTAGGCCTGTCTTTGCTTTTCTTTGTATCACTAGCACTTTGCATATTGCCTGTAATATAGTAGGTACTTAATAAATGTGTACTGACTAACTGATTCCTATGATCCTGGAAAAGAAACCCTTTATATGGCTCAGTTTTGTCATTTGTAAAATGAAGTACATGGATTGATAATCTTCAATGAGCTTCCAAATCTGCATAATAAGTTAAATGTAATATAAACATTCTAATCTATCAAATTGCTTAATATATCACATTTGTTTTTCCCCAAATGTGGGAATTTCCCATATGCATCAGCAAGTAGAGGAAAAAACCTGGTCCATAACACTGTTTGTTCTAAGAAAGAACTGTGGAGAAAAATGCAGATACTCATTAATCAGAGAAATTATTATATAAATTTTGGTATAATAGAGTCATGAGATAATAATTCTTCATAAGAAATAATAATCACAACAAATTCAAAGGAACATGGGAGGACTTGCATGACCTGAAACAAAATGAAGAAAGCAGAGACAGAAAAAAAATATACTACAATGATGACAATATTGTCAATGTTTAAAATCAATGAAAAAAATTAACTGTTACATAATTTAAATAACCAATCTTGACTGCAAAAAGCATTTTAAAAAGGGATCTACAATCTTCAGTTAAAGAACTAAGCCTATTGATGAATAAGGCTGATTATGCTATCAGATTCAGTCAATGTGTGAGTTAGTTTCACTTATTTTTTTTTTTTGCAAAATGAGCTTATGATAGAAATAGGGAACTAAGTTTATCTGTAAAAGAATGTGATGCTATGATATAAAAACAAAAGGCAACAATGAAGCTACAAATGAAATACACACATTTGTATGAATATACTTACATGTGTTTATATGTATAGTACATACACATCTATGGATATGTGTGCATAAACACACAGAGAAATGTTTGCCACATACAAAATAGCAAAGATGACCCAAGAGATGTAAATAATCAAAACTGGAGAGGATGAAGAAACATAACACCCTTGTCCACTGTTAGTGAACTTATGAAGTGATTGGAACACTGGGGGAAATATTTGGAATTATTTGAGAAAAAACAGTTCAAAACAGTGCATACCTTTCCCCTAGAGATACCATGACAAAGCATACATACTAAGAAAATCAGAAGCAGAAAGAAGAACTCAATATGTACCAGAATATTTACAGCAAAACTGTTTTTGATGGCAAAATAAAAAATAATAATAATAACATTACTAACAAGAACAAAATTGACCTAGAAGCACAGTAGATAACCATCATTTCTGGAATGGCAAACAAATATATTTCTCCAGTATATGTTAGTGTATATGTGTGTGCAAACACACATTGACATGCATATATTCATATGTATGTATGTATATACATATATGCACATATGTATCCATGTGTATATATATATTATGTGTGTGTGTGTGTGTGTGTGTGTATATATATATATATATATATACAAACACACACACTCATGTATATACGTGTGTATGTATACATACACAAATTTGCTCTAATATCTTCAGTAACTATGTTGGGGATGATGTACAAATACATTTATCCTACAATTCAGGTGCATCATCCAGTTTTATCAAAAGACAAGCTGTGTAGATGTAACTATAGTATTCAGCATAGATACGATATCATCAGTTTATTATTTCAAGCTTAGGTATAAACTGCAGGGTCTCAGAGCCAAGGCAAATAAAGAAACTAAAGGTAAGTTATATTTATAGGAAACACTCCATTTCATAAAATCTAATAATCCTCTCTCCAATTTTACTTTTACAGGATTTTACTATTCCATATTTTGTTTTTTTTAAAGTGTTGATATTTAATTTCATATTTTTTTTAATTTTGTTTTGAAGAGCTTATGTTCACTGTTAATGATAAATCAGTTTCCAAAAACCAATTTCATCTTTTTTTTCTGTTCTTTGGTACCAAAGATAGTAAATACTACCTATTTTATCTTCTTAAGTTTTATTGAACTTCTGCTTCTGGGAGCCAAGATGGCAGAGTAAGAAGTAAGTCACTTTTACCCACCCTGAGTAACTTCTGAAAGCCCAGAAAATATCACCCCAGAAAAAAAAACCCTGGAACAGCTGAACCTGAAGAAAGATGGGGTACAGCAGTCCAGTAGCCTAGGTAGATTGAGGGATTAATGGGAAAGGTGCCTCTTGCCCCAGGAGAAAAGAGCAGTTTAGAATGGGAGGCATACAAGCAAGCTGGTGGAAAACCCACCTCAGCATACTAGGAGGAGATCCTGAAATCGAGGTGGTGGAGCAGGCAAACACCAACACCAGCACCCCTGAGTGCCTCAGTGAGGGTAGGGGAACTGTTGGAAACCAGTTCAGAAAACCACCAGGTGCCTCAGAATTCTACAGCAATCTCCCAGGGCCTCAGCAAAACTCTGTGAAGTGGTCCACAGAGCCCCAGGTGGGTAAACATCCATCTGAAAGGAGCTGAAAGAAGTGATAGGAAAGGAAAAAAAGGCAACCTCCAGGGGCCAGATTACCCAAAACTACCCCTAAAGCTCCAGTGCTGCTGATTCCAGCCCAACACCAGGTAAGCTGCCAGAGCCCTACAGCCTACTACTGTCAATGTTGGAAGCCCTATCGCACAAAGCTAGTGACTAGGCCCTAAGCTCCCAACACAAGAAGCTTGGGTTGGTGCCCTCGGCTGCCTGGCAGGAGAGCTCAGTTTCTTTAAAGGCCAGAAAATAAGTAAACACCATGAGCAAAAAGTTTTATTGATACTTTTGTTTTCCTGATTCAGTCATTTCTGTATATACTACCCACTCATGTAATAAGTTATTTCTTATAAGACATTGCTCATAACAATAAGCAAAATCAAACAATATGATGACTATATCTAACAGGAAATGCCTCATTCAGTACCCTTGGTTCCTCATATCTCCAAGGAAAAGAGAGCTATAATTCCTCATCTCTTTTCAGGGGTGAAGATTGTTCAATATTATTATATGATATTCTCCTTCCATTTAATATTCTTTGCTTTTTTTTGGTCTTTGTGGATATTGTTATTTTTATTTGAATTTTTTATGTTTATTTTTCCTTTTAGCACACTGTTAGTCCACTACTTAACTTACAACAATTTGTTAGCTATTCCCAAAATGATGCCCATTGTCTGTACTTCTAGGTTTGCTTTTTATTGTTGTCTTTGTTGTTTGTTTTGTTGACAAAAAAAAGAAAGAAAAAATGTACTGCTATGAATATTCTTGTATATGTTAAATCTTTCTTTCTGTCTCTAATATCCTTAGAATGTATGCCATCCTTACAGTGGAATCTCTAGGTAAAAGTTATGCACATAGTTTTGTTTATTCTCAAATAATTGCATTTTTTTTTGGCCAAAGACAAGGTTTATTAGAACATCTGTCATATTGGGAAGATTCTTAAGGAGTCTGAACATTAGTAAGCTATTGTCTAGATTATAAAAATCTGAGCAGTGGCTAGATTTTAAGAATCTGAGCACCTTAATGGACACAAGATAAACCTTATATACAGAAAGACTATGGGAGGGATCTAGGAGTGGCCAAGTTGTTTGAGGTGACTGGAGGAGGGCTCTAAGGAAGATATGAATGGGAGTGGCCAGTAAGCTGAAGTGAACAAAACACCTGGGACCTGGACTTCATGGCCAAGGGAGAATGGAGCCTAGATAGGATTAAGGGTGGGAAATGGTCAGGGGCCATAGGGAGGTAAGACAATGGAGGGCTAGGCTAGGTTAAGGGTAACAGACTTGAGAGATTGGGTGTAGCCACAATGAATGGCCAGTTGATGGGAGTATAGCCTCAGACAAATGCCAGAGATTTGGTCATGTGGGAAAGTCCAGGGTTTTTCCTTTTTGGGGTCTAGATCCCAACCTCATCATTCTCCCCCTCAAACAAATGGGACCCAAATTCTTTTGGGGTAAGGGGCAAAGGTCTTGGCTTCTGAAACTGCTTCCTGCTGGCAAGGGGCATAGAGCTATCCCTGCGTCAAGGGGGTCCCAAAGAGGTTGACTGGAACCAAGCACAGGCTGCATCCAGGGAACTATGGGAAGACATTGGCTGGTACCTACTGTTTGCTAGCAATGGGATCCTCCTGGCTCAGTTTCTCCATTATGTTCCTTTAAAAGGGAATGTTACCCACCTGGCTAATCCTGAGTCTATCTATCAGGTAGATTTGATACTCCATGATTGGAAAACCGGATTTCCTGAATCCAAACAGAGCTAAGGATATTTTATCCTCTCAAAGTTGGGCCCTAAATCTAGTATCTGGGCTCTGCAGTTTCTCCTGTCAGATTTGTATCTTTCAGACTACAGGTCATTCACCTACAGTAGGTGATCTTAGACAACTCAAAATAAAATTCTATGAGCTTTTACCTCACACAGTAAGTTTCACTGATCACAGTTTAGTAAAAACTTTTCCAGGATTTACATCTCAAATTTAAATTTGTCCTGGTATAAAAAGCCAATCATTAGAGATTTCTATACACTTGCAAATTCTCAGCAAGTCATAACCCAAACAAGCTTTTTGGCAAGTTTAGGCATTAAAACAATGACCAACAATAGCCAAACTATTTTAGCAGTAACCAAATTTTGAAAAGTTGCTTGACATAACTGATACACAAAGTTCACCAGTTTTAACCTAGAAACAAACCCATTACTAATCAGGTTACTTCAGTTTTGTCAAATGAGTTTCCAAATTACTTTACACAGAGAATCAACACCTCATCATTAACAGTTAAAACTATACCTTTAAAAAGAGCGTGCTTATCCAAACAGCTTCTTTACCTTGAGCCGGATGTGCTAAACTTGGGTGATACTTCCAGGCAAAGGTTGCTCCAGGACCCAAGGCCATTGCCAGTGGGGCCCATGCTGTAGCTGCTGTCCCTCCTTCCTTTCCCAGGTAGAAGAGGGTGAAATCAAAGGTGAGGGGTAAAGAGTAAAACTCTCTTCTCCTATGAGAGTGGTTAACAGATACCCTCTTGACTCAAGGGAGAAAGGAGCAACTAGAGTTCCAAGGAGGAGTTCCAAAATTCCTAAATGATCAATCACAAACCTCTAGAATCTGCCAAGATATTTTTAGCTGTTCTAATTTTTTTCCTGGAACTCCCATGAAGGAAAATTCAGGGGTATAGAGGGAAGGAAGTAAGTAAGCCTCATGGGACTAAAAAGCAACTGCAGTTTTCCCTAATTCCCTAACACTGAGAGAATTGACAGAATTGCACATACACTTCCAGATAGGGCATCCATCCTTGTCCTCTATGCTGCAGAAGGTGTACCCAGGTCCATGACCTCGAACTGACCCAGTGGATTGAGAGCCTGAGAGCATCAGGCCAAGTGGGAGACAACCTCATAACTGTCCCCCCAAAAAGAACCTCAAAGACTTGGTTCTTGGAGAGTGACTCCAACTGCAGAGCAAGAAAGTAGAGATGGGGGAGGCTTACATACCCTCCATTTTTGGCTGGAGAAGAACTTGAGGTTAGACAAGATCCCTCTATCAGCCACCAAAATGTCGAGGTTTAGGGGTATTGGAACCCCAAAATCACAACACAGGGGTCCTGCCTGAAATAATCCAACCCAAACCTTTTTTCAGTCAAAGACAAGGTTTATTAGAACATCCATCATATTGGGCAGGATCTTAAGGAGTCTGAACATTATTAGTAAGCTATTGGCTAGATTATAAGAATCTGAGCAGTGGCTAGATTTTAGGAATCTGAGCCCAATTTTTTTTTTTTACCTCAGTGTTCCAAACAATTCACAGGTCAACTAAAATGAAGGAGCATGTTATCTTTCTTCATCCTCCCTCATTTTGATCATTTCCCTTTCTTGGTTCATCTTTTGTAACTTGTTTATGAGAGTTAAAATCCCAGATTTTTCTTGTTTTTAGAGATTTGGAGCACTCTTTCATTGTGGTGATATTTTTGTTTGTATTTATTTTTATAAAAAATGCTTATGTCTTTGGCTACTGATCAATCAGGTTATGAGATCCTTCTATATGAGGCCAGTAGAAGTATAGGATTTCTTTGTACTGAGCTCCTAGAACATAATCCATGCTTTTCTGAGGAAAAATACACCTTTCTATTTAACAGTTTCATAAGATGATTTTCCTCCCTTCCATCAGTTGAAGGGTGGATATTTTTGAGTGCCAAAACTTTCAGCACCCTCCACAGCAGAAAGGGAGATCTAATACACACTCCCAGCAGCAATCTTAGCTACCTGCAAGTTCACATTAGCTCCTTACTGTTACTTGCAGTAAGTGAAAGCTACAGTTACAGCACCACAAAAATAAGATTTATGCCAGCTGAATTACACTCACTGAAAAGGATTTTCTGAGGAATTATTTTTAAGGTAAGTTTTGGGTAATATAACCAATAATAAAATTTAAATATTCTAAAAATTATCACACTAGAAATATTCTTGCATTGTTAGCATATTAACTAACATGCAAATTTGATTTCTTAAATAAGATATCCTTTGTCAGCTACTGTCAGTCTCATGATAGGATGAAGTTATTCTAATCCAAGGCATTGAATGAACCATGGCTCTAGGGAAAGTGTACTGGATTGAAGTCAGAAAATGTACTCAAATCTTGCTTTGGTGGGTGACTTTGGGAAAGAGTCCTATCTTTGCTTAAGTAAAATAGTGTCAAACTATTCAAGGCACAAGGTTGTAGAATACATTAGAAATCATTAAATATGTGAGTTTGGGAGTGGGATATCCTCCAATGTGGTACAGTAGGCAAATACCAACACCAGGATGTGAGAAAAATAAAATACTATTTGAAGCAAAAAAAAATTGAGCTTGATCAAGTTGTCTCACATCTACCTCCCTGGGCCTCAATTTTCTCATCCTTAAAATGAAATGTTTAGATTAAATGAATTTTAAGGTATCTTCTAGACTTTCTTTGGATGTACTATCTTTTGGGCTATTACAACTGCTTTTTATATTCTTTAATTTATTGTTCAAAGACAAAAATAAAGCTTCTTGATAGTGTAGTATATATGTAAAATTAGTGATCAGCAATCTCTCAAGAATGGGAGCTGAGGGGGCAGAGCCAAGATGGCAGAGGGAAAGCAGTGACTCTCTTGAGATCTCTCCCAAAGCCCTCCAAATACCTAAAAAAATGGCTCCAAACAGATTCTAAAGCAGCAGAACCCACAAAAAAGACAGAATGAAACAAATTTACAGCCAAAGACAGCCTGGATGGTTGATTGAAAAGGTATTTCAAACCTGGCGAGGAGAGGAGCGCAGTTTGGCATGGGTGCGCAGGCCACAGTGACCCTGGAGCAGGCCTCAGAGGTCTGAATAGCAGGCAGCTGTGGCAGTTTCCAGACTTCTCAACACACGAATGCCAAAGACAGCTTAGAAGGTCAATAGGAAAAGTCTGTAACTGTGGTGAGAGAGGAGCTAGATTCTTGCCCACAGACTGAGGGGGAATTGAGTGGCTGATCAGAGGGGGATTGCCAGTGCTGAGGCAGGAATCTCTCGCTTTGCCCGTGCTTGGATCTGGGTCACAGTTCTGAGGGGTGGTCCTGGGGTGAGGAGGAGGGCTGGCATGGTGGAGTTTGTTGTGGAGGCAGAGAGGAAACACTTTGCCCCTTATCATACCACCTTGGAAGAACTGAAAATTTACAGGTCCCTAGAAGTACCTCTGAAAACAGCTGTACAAACCCCCGAAGCTTGGGACAGTACATTCGCCACATTAGAAGCAGACTCTTACCTTAACAAAAAGTTTAAAACTCAAGTAATTGGTTGGGATCATGAGTAAGCAGAGCAAAAAGAGTCAGACTATATTATCTTACTTTGGTGACAAAGAAGATCAAAACATACAACCAAAAGAAGACAACAAAGCCAAAGTTTCTACATGCAAAGCCACCAAGAAAAATGTGAATCAGTCTGAGGCCTTGGAAGAGCTCAAAAGGGATTTTGAGAAGCAAGTAAGAGAAGTAGAGGAAAAACTGAGAAGAGAAATGAGAGTGATGCAAGAAAATCATGAAAAACAAGTCAACAGCTTGCTAAAGGAGACCCAAAAAAATACTGAAGAAAATAACAACTTAAAAAATAGCCTAATCCAAATGGCAAAAGAGGTCCAAAAAGCCAATGAGGAGAAGAAAGCAAAATTGGCCAAATGGAAAAGGAAGTCCAAAAGCTTACTGAAGAAAATACTTCCCTAAAAATTAGAATAGAGCAATTGGAAGCTAGTGACTTTACGAGAAATCAAAACAGTGTAAAACAAATCCAAAAGAATGAAAAATTAGAAAACAATGTGAAATATCTCATTGGAAAAGCAACTGACCTGGAAAATAGATCCAGGAGAGAGAATTTAGAAAGTATTGGACTATCTGAAAGCCATGATAAAAAAAAGAGCCTAAACATCATTTTTAAAGAAATGATCAAGGAAAACTGTCCTGATATTTTAGAACCAGAGGGCAAAATAGAAATTGAAAGAATCCACTGATGTCCTCCTGAAAGAGATCCACAAAGGAAAAGTCATAGGAATATTGTAGTCAAATTCAAGAGTTCCCAGGTCAAGGAGAAAATATTACAAGCAGCCAGAAAGAAACAATTCAATATTGTGGAAACACAATCAGGGTAACACAAGATTTAGCTGCTTCTACATTAAGGGACTGCAGGGCATGGAATATAATATTCTGGAGAGCAAAGGAGATAGGATTACAACCAAGAGTCACCTTCCCAGCAAAACTGAGTATAATTCTGCAGGTGAAAACATGATCATTCAGTGAAATAGAGGACTTTCAAGCATTCTTGATGAAAAGACCAGAGCTGAATAGAAAATTTGATTTTCAAATACAAGACCTAAGTGGAACATGAAGAGGTAAACAGGAAAGAGAAAGTCATAAGAGACTTAATAAGGTTGAACTGTTTACATTCCTGCATGGAAAGATGATATTTGTAACTCATGAGACCTTTGTCAGTATTAGGGTAGTTGGAGGGGAAAAAAATTATATGTACCTATATATAGATATAGATAGATAGAGGACACAGGGTGAGTTGAAAATGAAGGGTCATATCTGGAGAATAAAATTAAGGGGTGAGAGAGGAATATACTAGGAGAAGGAGAAAGGGAGAGGTAGAATGGGGTAAATTATCCCACAAAAAAAAAAAACAGAAAAGAAAATGCTCTTACAGTGAAGGGGAAATGGGGGAAGGTGAGAGGGAATGAGTGAATCTTATTCTCATAGGATTTGACTTAAGGAGGGAATAACATACACACTCAATTGGGTGTGGAAATCTGTCTTACCCTACAGTAAAATAGGGGGGAAGAGGACAAGACAGTAGGGGAATGATAGAGAGGAGGGCAAATTGGGAAAGGGAGTAATCAGAAGCAAATACTTCTGAGGAGGGACAGGGTCAAAAGAGAGAATAGAACAAATGGGTGGGCAGGATAGGATTAAGGGAAATAGAGTTAGTTTTTCACGGCATGTCTACTATGGAAGTGTTTTGCATAACTGCACATATATAACCTTTATTTAGTTGCTTGCCTTATCAATGAGGGTGGGTGAGGAGGGAGGAAGGGAGAAAATTTGGAACCCAAAGTTTTATAAACACATGTTTAAAAAAATGTTTTCACATGCAACTAGGAAATAAGAAATACAGGAAATGGGGTACAGAAATTCATCCTGCCCTACAGGAAAATTGAAGGGGAAGGGGATAAGAGAAGGGAGGAGAGAGATAGAAGGGAAGGCAGACTAGGGGAAGGGGTATTCAGAATACATGCCATCTCGAGGTGGGGGAGGGGTGAGATGGGATGAAAATTTGGAACTCAAAATCTTGTGGAAGTACATGTTGAAAAGAAAAAAATAAATAAAAATTACCATAAAAAAGAATAATAATAATAAAAAAAGAATGGGAGCTCAAGGATTCTCGGAAGATGGCAGAGTAGGTCAGAAAATTCCAACCTTTCCAGCTTTCTTCTCATAAAAGAAATAAAAATATCACCTCAGGGTGAACAAAGTGGTGGTAAAAATAAATAAGAATAGGAGCTCAACAGGAATCGTACTGGGACAATCCTAGAAGATCAGAAGAAAAATCCCAGGATGAGGTGTGGTCCCTATGAAGATCAAACACCTCCAGGCTAGGGCCTGCTTAAATTGCAAGTGGCAAGCCATGGGGTTAGCTTGGTTGAGAGGCTGCCTTGGCCATAGCCACAGGAACATTTACCCTGTGGGACAGTGAGGGGAAGTGGGCATCTGAGCATCTGAGCTGGGAAGATAAAGAAAACCTCTACTGACAAGGAATGCCAGACCAGGTGTGCTGCAGAGACTCCGTGGGATCAAGAAGTAACCAACACATACCTGATGAGTGCAGAAGCAGTGGGGCAGGGACACTATTAGCTGTGGGCACTTACAGAAGGCTGGAGGTCTTGGTTTGAATTAAAGGTCAGAGAGGAGAATTGAAGAGGATTTGCAGCCAGAGACATCATCCTCCATGCCCTAGGACTATAGGTGATTACAAAAATTAAGCAATTATTACAAAAAAAAATGCACAAGCAAAGGAGAAAGAATCCAGATGTAGAAAGTTATTAAGGGAATAGAGAACACTGGGATTCATCTTCAGAGGAGGATATTGAAGCAAATAAATCATTTTCTATGACAAAGGGTAACGTCAAATTGTAACCTGCCCAAAAAATCATTTATGGAAGAACTTACAAAAGACTTTAAGAATCAAATGAGAGAGAGATTGATGAAAATTAAAAAAAAAGAACAATCCAAGAAAAAAAAAAAGGTTGTAAG
This sequence comes from Vombatus ursinus, assembly GCF_900497805.2. Classification (NCBI taxonomy): domain Eukaryota; kingdom Metazoa; phylum Chordata; class Mammalia; order Diprotodontia; family Vombatidae; genus Vombatus; species Vombatus ursinus. The sequence goes on along the minus strand of NW_020951957.1, from coordinate 8,380,096 downwards.
AGACAGTCAACCAATTAGAAGAAGAGATTCAGAATCTTAAGGAAGAAAATGACACCTTGAAAATTAGAATTGTGCAAGGGGAAGCCAGTAAAGTTATAAGAGATCAAGAAATAATAAAACAAAAGATAAAGAATGAAAAAAAAATAGCAGAGAGTGAAATATAAGAAAAACAACTGATCTGTAGAACAGAACAAGAAGAGAAAACATAGGAATAATCAGACTACCTGAAAGCTATGATCAACAACAAAAAAATTTTTTTGAAAAAATAATACAAGAAATAATTAAATAAAATTATACTGAAACATTAGAACAAGGTGGGGGTGGGGGATAGAAATAGAAAAAAAATCCATCAATCACCACTTGAAAGAGATACTGTGGGGAAAACTTATAGTAATAACATAGTCAAAATCTGAAACCCCCAGCTCAAGGATAAAATATCAAGATAAGAAAAATTAAATATTATAGTGCCACAATTAGAATCACACAAAACTTAGTTGTGGAGATGCTAAAGGACCACAAGTCTTAGAACACTATATATCAAAGAGCAAAAGAACTGAGATTCCAGCTGAAAATATCATACCCAGTAAAGTTAAGCATAATCCTGAATGGAAAAAAATGGACATATGATCAACTACCAGACTTTCAGGATTTTGTTAAAAAAAAAAAAAACCCTGGAATTAATAGAAGATTTGATACACAAAAGCCAAGGGAAACATAAGGTACATGCCAAAGACTAATTACAAGGGATTCAATAAGGACAGATCATTTACCTTTTATGCATGTAAAATATATGATGTATGTCTAAGTAATTTGGCAGTTCATAAGAAAGATTGGGATAGACCTGACTGTGATATGACTGTTCAAGAATAGCTAAAACAATAATTATTTTGTACAAATGAGGTACAAGAGGAAGAATCAACAAGAGGAATTAGATGGGGGAGGATGGCTAGTAGTTCTGGTAATCTACTTTCATTGGGAATAGGTTTAAGAGAGAATAATACATATATCAAGAAGAGTAAAAACGTCTTCTAAATTAAGATGAAATAAAATGGTAAAGGGATAGGGAGGAGGAAGAAAACAAGGGAAGGATCTCTAGAGGGGAGAGTAAGGGAATAAGTCAGAGGGACATATGGAAGGGTGTTTAGATCAATGGGAAAGAGAAGATAGGGGAGGAATACTTGGAGGGAGTGGGTAGGCTAAGTAATAGAAGGGCAAGATAGTGTGTAAAAGTAAACTAAAAGAGTCATGAGGGTTAGGAAATAAAAGATATGCACAAACATAAAAAACAAAGATCAGGAGAAGTATTTGTTAGGGAAAGTATATATCTCTATATGTATGCATATATGTATGTACATACATATGTAGGTATATACATATATGCATATATATATGTATGCATATATCGATATCCCTATATAAACACATCCTCACTTAATTGTAGCCTTTTGAAAGGTGGTGGTGGGGAGAACAAAGTAAACAGTGGACAGCAGAGAAAAAAAGAAAATTTACAAGGAAGCAAAGATGGACAGCTCTGAACACAATGTGTAGCATTTATTATACAGACTTTCTTGAAATGAAAAATTTTGTTATATAATTTGAATCCTCTCTTATGTTCTGCTGTGCACATGATATACATTTTTCTTACTTTGTATTTAAGTTTCAGTATTGAAGTTTATGATGAATCCTACATCTAAAATCTCAAAGAAAAAAATACAAATTGGTATCAGGCCATGGAAGAACACAAAAAAAAAATTAAAAATCAAGTAAGAAAGGTAGAAGAAAAAATGGAAAGAGAAATGATAGTGACACAAGAAAATCATGAAAAAAGAGGTAAAAGCTTGGTTAAGGAGGCACAAACAATGTTGAAAAAAATAATACCTTACAGCCAGAAAGATACAATTCAAGTATTGTGGAAACACAATCAGGATAACACAAGATTTAGCAGCTTCTATATTCAGGTACCACAGGGCTTGGAATATAATATTCTGGAGGGCAAAGGAGATAGGATCACAATCAAGAATCACCTACCCAGCAGAACTGAGTATAATCCTTCAGGTTAAAAAATGGTCATCCAGTGAAATAGGGGACTTTCAAGCATTCTTGATGAAAAGACCAGAGCTGAATAGAAAATCTGACTTTTAAATACAAGACTCAAGAAACATAAAGAGGTGAACAGGAAAGAGAAATCATAAGAGACTCATTAAAGTTAGATAGATAGATAGATAGATAGATAGATAGATAGATAGATAGATAGATAGATAGATAGATAGATAGAGGGCACAGGGTGAGTTAAAATGAAGGGGTAATATCTGGAAAATAAAATTAAGGGGTGAGAGAGGATTATACTGGGAGAAGGAGGAAGGGAGTGGTAGAATGGGGTAAATTATCTCACATGAAACGAGAAGAAAAGGCTTTTACAATGGAGGGGAAATGGGGGAAAGTGAGAGGGAAAGAGTGAATCTTATTCTCATAGGATTTGGCTTAAGGAGGGAATAACATACACAATGGGGTATTGAAATCTATTTTCCCCTACAGGAAAATAAGGGGGGAAGGGGACAGCAGAGCAGGAGAATGATAGAGGAGAGGGCAGATTGGGGGAGGGGATAATCAGAAGCAAACACTTCTGAGGAGGGACAGGGTCAAAAAAGAGAATAGAATAAATAGGGGGTAGGATAGGATGAAGGGAAATATACCTAGTTTTTCACAACATGACTACTATGGAAGTGTTTTGCATGACTACACATCTATAACCTGTATGTAGTTGCTTGCCTTTTCAATGAGGGTGGGTGGGGAGAGAGGAAAGGAGAAAATTTGTAACTCAAAGTTTTCAAAACACGTGTTAAAATTTTTTTAAAAAAAATTAAAGAAATGAAAGCCTAAAAAAAAAAAGAAAAGAAAATAACACCTTAAAAAACAGAATAGAGCAAATGGTCAAAGAGGTACAAAAACACAATGAGGAGAATGCCTTCAAAAGCAGAATTTGTCAAATGGGAAAAAATATACAAATATTTACCGAAGAAAAAAGGTCCTTAAAAAAAAAAAGGAATTGGCCAAATGGTAAAGGAGGCACAAAAATTCACTAAAGAAATGAATTGTATAAAAAGTAGAGTTGGCCAACTGCAAAAGATGTTCACTGAAAAAAAATAATTTCTTAAAAATTAGAATTGAGCAAGTGGAAGTTAATGAATTTATGATACAACAGGTAACAATAAAACAAAACCAAATGAATGAAAAAAATGTATAAAATCTCATTGACCTGGAAAATAGATGCAGGAGAGGTAATTTAAAAATATTGGACTTCCTGAAAATTATGACCAAAAAAAGAGCTTAGACATCATCTTCCAAGAAATTATCAAAGAAAACTGCCCTGTTATCCTAGAACCAGAAGAGAAAATAAAAATTGAAATAATCAACCAATGACCTCCTGAAAGAAATCCCAAAATGAAAACTCCCAGGAAAATTATAGCCAAATTCGAGAGTTGCCAGGTCAAGGAAAATGCATTGCAAGCAACCAGAAAAAAATAATTCTAATATCATGGAGCAACAGTCAAGATAACATAAGATTTAGCAGCTTCAATGCTGAAGGATCAGAGGACCTGAAATATGATATTTATAATATTCTGCAGTGCAAAAGAGGTAGGATTACAACCAATATCTGCTGCCCAACAAAATTGAGTAAAATCCTTCGGGGAAGAAATTGATATTCAATGATGAAAAGACCAGAGCTGAATACAAAATTTGACTTTCAAATACAAGGCTCAAGGTAAATTTACAAAGGTAAACAGAAAGTAAATCTTAGGGAACTTAATGTTGAACGGTTCACAATCCTATATGGGAAGTTGATATTTGTAACTTATGCGAACTTTTTTTTTCATAATTAGGGCAGTTGTTAGAAGGAATATATGTAGACTGAGGGCACATGTGTGCATTTAATATGATGGGATAACAGCAAAAAATAAAATAAAATTAAGGAGTGAGAAAGAGGAATGCAGTGGGAGAAAGGGAAAGGAAGAGGTTGAATGGGGTAAGTTATCTCACATAAAAGTGACAAGAAAGCTCATTTACAGAGGAGGGAAAGATGGGGGAGGTGGCAGGGAACATTTAAATGTTACTTTCATTGGAATTGGCTCAAAGAGCAAATAATATACACACTCATTTAGGCGTAGAACTCACTTACCCCACCTGGAAAGTTGGAGGGAAAGGAGATAAGAGAAGGCAAGGTGCTCATAGAAGGGAAGGTAGATTGGGCAAGCGGTAGTTAGAAGTAAAACAGTTTTGAGGAGGGATAGGGTGAAAAGAGAGAGAAAAATGCAGGGGGCGGAATCGGATGGAAAGAAATACAGTTAGCAATCATAAATGAAAAAAAAAAGCAAGTTTCTCTGATAAAAGCCTCATCTCTCAAATATGTAGAGGACAAATGCATATAGTCAAATTTGTAGAAATGAAAGCCATTCCTCAATTGATAAATGATAAAAAAAATGAACAGTCAGTTTTCAGGTGAAGTAATTAGAACTATCTACAGCTTATGGGAAAAAAAATGTTCTAAATCACTACTGTTCAAAGAAATGCAAAATAAAACAAATCTGAGGTACTACCTCACACCTACTACATTGGCTAATAAGACAGAAAAGAAAAATGAAACATGTTAGAGAGAATATGGGAAATTAAGACACTAATGCATTGTTGGTAGAGTTGTGAACTGATACAATCATTATGTAGAACAATTTGGAACTATGACAAAAGGCCTATAAAGTCAAGTATATCCTTTCACCTAGGATTACCACTACTAGCTGTTATCCTCAAAGAGATGAAAAACAAAAAAGAAAGTGGCTTACTTGTGGGAAATATATATATATATATATATATATATATATATATATATATATATATATATATACATATATACACATATATATGTGTGTGTGTGTGTGTGTATAGTTGTTCTATTCTAGAGGCAAAGAACTGGAAATTGAGGTGATACCCATCAGTTGGGGCATGGTTAAGGAAGTTGTGATATACTATTGTGATATAATAAATGATGAGCCAGTTGCTGTTAGAAAAATCTGGAAAGACTTCCATGAACTGATGCAAAGTGAAATGAGTAGAACTGGGAGAACATTATACAGGGTAACAGCAATATTTTGAGATAATTTACTGTGAATACAATTAGCTATTCTTAGCAATACAATGATCTAATACAACTCTGAAGGACTTATGAAAAATGCTATCCATCCCCAGAAAAAGAACTGATTAAAGCACAGATTTTCTTTTTTACTTTCTTTATTTTTCTTGTGTTTTTTTGTCTGTTTTCTTTTACAACATGACTATTATGTAAATTTGTTTTGCATGACTACACATGTATGATCTATATAAATTACTTGCTTTCTGAATGAGGGGGGAATGGGAGGGAGGGAGAGAATTTAGAACTCAGTTTTAAAATCAAATGTTAAAATTTATTTTTACATGTATTGGGAAAAATACTAAATAAAAAAAAATACAGTGGAAGCCAATTTAACTATTTTTTTCCAAAGAAGTTTCCTTTTTTTTAAAATTTTCAGATTCACTGAAAACAAGTCACAAAGAACAATAAAGCTGGCAGAAGACAGGAGATGAAAAAGATGATGGCAGACCTCAAGCATTGCAAATGAATGTAACTGTTTTCCCATAGCTTATGTTTCTTTCTTTCTTTCTTTCTTTCTTTCTTTCTTTCTTTCTTTCTTTCTTTCTTTCTTTCTTTCGTTCTTTCTTTCTTTCTTTCTTTCTTTCTTTCTTTCTTTTTCTTTCTTTTTCTTTCTTTTTCTTTCTTTCTTTCTTTTTTTCTTCCTTCCTTCCTTTCCTTCTTTCTTTTTCATTTGCCAAACTGATGAGTGTGAGGTGGAATTTGTATTTCCTTTACTTAAAATTTGCATTAATATTAGGGATTTTGAGCATTTTGCAATATGACTGTTGGTAGTGAGGGTGTCTTCCCTTGTGAATTGCCTGTCCTTTGCTCATTTGACAATTGTTAAACAAATCTTATTCTTATAAATGCCAATACTTTTATTGCGTATCTTGGGAATAAGCTATTTACCAGAGGAAATTGCTGCCAATATTTTTTTGTTATTTTCTCTTTGAATTTTAAAAGCATTGTTTTGGTAAAAATATTTAAAAATAAATAATCAAAACCGTACATTTTCTGCAATATTTTCTCCCTTACTTGGTCAGAAATTCTTTCTGTATCCTCATATCTGAAAGGAAATTTCTTCTTTGTCACCTAATTTATTTTCATATTTTACTATAATTATTGCTATTTTAAAGAAATTAATCTGGAGGAACAAAGGTCAAGAATGTAAAGTGAAAAAACAGTAAATAAAAAGTAAGAGGGAAAGAAGTTTAGCAGTACAAGATTTCAAACTATGCTACAAAGCAATAATCACAAAAAATAATTTGATACAGATTGAAATTTGTAAAATAGGTAAAAATCAGTAGAAAAGATTAGGTTCACAATACAAGAGAAATAAATGAATCTACTAGCCTAGTGTGGTATAAACCCAAAGGCTGTCCTGCCAAGAAATGAATTGTTAAGATATTAGAAACCCTGTTTTCCAGAGCTAAAGCCCAACAAGCAAGCTGTGCCCTGAGCTTGACATCACACCAATCCTTTGTGCTCACCCTCTGGATGATCTCAGCCATAGAAAAATCCCAAAATTGTTTCTGGTCACGAAGCCTTGTTATAAATTAAACTTGTCACATTGCTGCTGTTACTCCTCATCGTCACATGGCTCACTGCATAGCCATAGGTGTAAGTATTGAGATCTCCCAATACTGCCTTCCCTGCCCCGCCCCACTGGGGATGGGGCTCTGGCACAAATGTCCTTGCTTGCCAGCTGTTTCCCGCAATTTGAAATTAAACTTCTGTTTGATTTCTGACTCTCCTGTTTGCAGCCTGCTCTGTTGGCTCTGGTCATCCACAAGTTAGAGGCTGGTTTTGCCTAGTTGACAAAATATTTGGAGAAATGGCTGAAAAGCCTAAATAGTACTATGGCATAAATTAAATTTATACCACCACCTTTTACTAAATACCAAGATTATTTCCAAATGCATACATAACTTAGAAATAAAAATTCCAAAAATGTATTTTTATACATGAAGGAACTGAGGTATAGGGAGTTCAAATGACTTTGCCAAAGTCCCACATGTAAGTCTCAGAGATGGATTTCAAATCTAGTTCTTCTAATAAGAGATACGTTAGCCTGAGAAATATTACCAAAACATAAAAAATTTTTTAAAGCATAACTTTCTACAGTACTGGAAATACAATTTTATTTACCAATATATATCTGGCATAAAATGTGAGATTTATAATTCTAAAATCTCTAATGAGAAACCTTTTGCTGTTACATTTTATAATACGCAAAATTTAGTCAAAATTGATTTGAACACAAAGTGACAATATGGTGACTTTATTTATAAAAAGTTCTGAGCTCTGGGGCAGCTAGGTGGCTCAGTGGATAGAGATCTGGTTTTGGAGTCAGGAGGACCTGAGTTCAAATCTGACCTCAGAAAGTTGACATTTACTAGCTGCATGACCCTGGGCAAGTCACTTAACCCCAAGAGCGTCACCAGAAAGCACAAAAAAAATGTTCTGAGTTCTTTATATAAAGACATCCATCAGTACATCCATCAATACTTTTGATATTTAAAAGGATGCATAGCTTAATTAATTGGAGTATTTCTTCCACAAGATCCTTATGTTACTTCTTATCTTAGGATCTAGAACTAGAAGTGAACTTCATGACCATATAGTGCTACCCTCTCAATGTTCTGTTGAGAAAAGAGTCCCAGAGAGATAAAATGATTGCCATAGTCAAGTGATTTCCATGGTCATTTAGGTAGTAAACAACTGGCAGAACCAGAAGATTAATCCTGATCTTCTGAATTCAAACCAAAATTTGTTGTCTTATTTTTATCCATGTCCTCTCATAAATTCCCCATAAAGAATCTTGCCAATATGCTGGAGAATTATCTTTTCATATGTTATTAGTTCCTTATCAGAGGTCAGGCTTCTTCTTTTTTTAATTATTTTATTTTTAAGTAACAAAATAAGACTATTCATAAAACAATATAATAAAAATGATTGCACATGAAACTTTAAATCTATTATGTACAACTTTCTATTCATTTTAAATGTATAATATAGTTATCATTCAAATTTATTTTTCCTTCCTCCATCTGCTTTACAGATGGCTACCATTAGATACAAATAGGTATAGACATGCATATGTGTGTATGTGTGTGTATATACATACATATATATACATGTATGTATATATGTGTATTTATGTGTATGTATCTCTGTAAAATTATTCTATAAATACTTCTATTTATCAACTCTTTCTCTGTATTCAGATGGCTTTTTATTAAGTAACACTAGAATGAATAACTACTTCTATTGAATGTGTCCATGACAAAAATAAAATATTCTTTTAAGAAATGTATAAATTTATGAGATTAAACTTGCATTGACTTATGAATTCTTTTATCTCTTATGTAGTGTTTGGTAGAAAAAGAGATAACCTTTCATGTGGAGAGGAAAAAAGCTGGCTTTTGAGTCAGGAAGACATAGGTCCAAGCACTGCATTTAACATCTAGCTATTTGACTATGAGCAAGCCATTTCATCTTTCAGTTGCTCTAAATTTTTTCTGAGAGTGGCAATTGAAGTGAGTTTCCCATTTCCTCCATGGTAGGGAGTTTCCCACTGGAGTTTCCTACATTGATTAAATTATAGGCTTGCAGCATTTCTTCCCCTTTCCACCAATTAAGAAGAACTTCAAAAAGTCAGTCTTTTACAATTTTACTAAGTCCATACATAACATTTCAAACAAAAATATTTGGCATGTTTATTATGTATGGAATTTAATTGGAAAGATAAAAGTGTATGTATGTACACATTTGTACATATGTGCATATATGAGACACATATAACATTTATGTACATATGACATATATGTGACATTTAAAGCTGAAAAATATTAGTAATCATCTAGACCAACTCTATTTTACAGATGAGGAAAAACTAAACTTACATGTGTTATGTGATTTTTGCACGGTCACACAGATATAAAATGTAGAAGATGTTATTCACCCATAGGTTATCTAAGTAGTTGCTCTTTCTACTGGGCAATCCTGCCTCACTGAGATATTTATTATAGTATAAAGAAAATTTTATAGTGGGAAAGAATTACTCTATCAAAAAGAACCTTGGCTGAAAATACTTAGTGATATAAATTGAAGAAAAGAGGCAGTGTGTGTACAGATGTTTTCAAGCTCCTATTATCTGTGATTATAGAAAGCTATTTTGAACATTTGAACTTAATATGCCTTTATACACTAGTACTTGTCTGTCTTGTGCTTATTGCTGTCATTTTTCATGGTGTGTAATTTGCAGATACCCTTGTATAAGAATTATATAGTAGTCATTTCCAAATATGTACTGTACAATGTTCATTTAAAGACTTTTCAACTTTTACTGTACTCTCCTTGATTTCCAAACATAATTTTGTTTCATGCTACATTAATTCCTTTTATATACTTTGGTACTTTGTCATTAACATACTTTCGTTATTTCAGTAAATGAAACTAAATGTAGTGTCAGCTGTTTGGCTCCATGCTTCGCTAATTCCACCAGGCAGCTGTAAGACAGTCAAATAAATGACTGTAGCATACTATTGTTTTAATTATGCTTATTGATTCTGGGTGGTTTAAATCCTTGTTTATTCTTGAACAATAGTTTATTTATGTCTATAAATTGATTAATGAATTGTAATCTCCATCATGTAGTAGTGAATCCCACAACTGGCTCAGTGATATGTTTCTCATGGAAATTAGCTAAATCATATGTGCCAATTTTCTATTTACCAGAAACAACTTGCCAATAAATCCTTTCACCATGAAGGGGGCAATGGTTAGAAATGGGACAAGTCCATTACACTGCTATGGAAAGAGGAATGAATTTGGAATCAGAGGACCTCAGATCAAATTCCAACTCTGCTCCTCACTAATTACATGTGACCTGAACTTCTCTTATTCTAAATTATAGAGAGAGTTAAACTAGATGGTCTCGAAGGTTCTTAACATTTGTAAATCTGTGACCTTCTGAACAATCAGAATGTGGACATATTAAGTAAACTTTCTAAAACTTAATTTTCTAATCTATAAATCAGAATAATAAAATCTGCAATGCATTCCTCACAGTATTATTATGATCTCTGTTGGAATCAGAATAGTATTGAATTTGGAGTCAAAGAACATGTTCAAATCCTAGCACACAGTAATCATACATGAAAGTTACCTTTAAAAGCCTGTTGTAAGCAACTAGCTTTTGTCTATTTTTGTACTTTGATATTCCTGTTGAAGCTTTGTGAAAGTAAACTTTCACTTATCCAAGATAAGTATACAATAATCAGTCTGATTTTGAACAACAGAATATTCCTTAATTGAATAGCACTTGAAGTATGCTCCTATGATTTTAATTGATAAACTTAAGGAAATTATAACATTATTAAGTAAAAGAGGTTAGAGAAGTTTGTTCTATGTCCCTCAAAATGTTTTACTTAAATCTGTATTGTTCTTGAGTGTTGCTTTAAGAATATTTCAAGAATCATTAAATATTTGACATTTTTTCTTCTTTGCTTCTTTGCTGGGCAGAAAAAATATTTTGATCAGGTAGATTCTCTAGCTGATTACCAATATCCACATGTTTTGCTAATTATTAACTTAATTCTTATTGCACAAAATGTACATAATGCTATCTAGGTGTGTATTGGGTCATTAAGTGTTTATATAATCATAGAATCTCAAATTTCAAAGAGACTTCAATGGCATGTGTTCAACCAATAGTCAGAAAATAATTTTATCTATAAGATACTTTTTATGAGCTGTTTTTGCTAGTGAGCAATATGAATCATGTGATGAGATCAGTAATACATACTCTCCAATTCTATTTAGGGAAACTCTCCACTTTGCTCCACACATGCAGTGTTTCATAATTGTTCAGGCCCAGTCAGGAGAAGCTTTTAATCAAATTTTTTAAAAAAGTAAAAGAAATATTAATGATATTTGGAATTAACTTCCATAACCTGTTCAAATAATCATACATTTAATTTCCTATACAACCCAAGTTGTCTGATTCCAACCCATCAAAATATTTATGGAAAAGTTTCCTATAGGGCTTCCTAAACTTTTAACTGTATTGGAGTTACAGATGTGTTAGATTCCAGCCATCATAAATATTATTTTGTTTCACCTTCATCTCACAGAAAACTAAAACTTTCTTTTTCTACTTAGTTTTTTAAAAAAAAAATGACAATTCTGCTATATTAACAGTCTAAAGAGAAATATTTATTTTTCACATTATTCAAACCTAGAGAAGTGACTATCCAGTCTCTGAAATGATTAAGAGAAACTCATTGGAAAAAGTAAAGGTATTGTCCTATACATCAGGAAAGCTTTACCCCCACCCATTTCAGAGCTTTTCTCTCACCTTTATTCTGTTCTGACTCAAGTTGTTGCAGTTCTTTGTCTCTGAATAGCATGTTGAAGTAACTTTGTTCTGAGGGATTCTTTCTGTGTAAAATTCAGTGTAATAATTGAAGACACAGAAAGAGAATGTTAGATCATAGGAAAAACAGATTTAATTTAGATTTTAATTTAGATAAGATATTGATAATTTTCTCAGGCTCTGGGCTTCATGATCCTAATTTTGGGAGCAAAATCCTTCAACAATTGCCTGGAATATAAACAAACCACAGATTTTTAGAGCTTTTAAAATCTTTTATATTGTGTTTCTTCTTGCTTTACATAATATAGCAGTTGAAATACACTGATTCCATGAGTGATAATTTTAAAAAAAATTAATCATAATAAAGCATTTTAATATCATGTTTTAAATGCCTCTTGTTAATAGTCAATATAACATAAGTTAGTATCAATGAATATTTTATACTTTGCAGCTATATTGAAAGTAATAGCTTTAATCATGTAATATACATTGTAGAAATTTTCTGTTCTCCTTAATTTACATAAGATAATTTTAGAGTGAATTTTTCATTTAATTTATCATCTTTTCACTTTGTTAAAAAGAATATTACATTGTAAAATTTCTCTATTTTGTTTTTAAATGCCTTTTTTTAATTTTCTAGAATCATGTGTCGTGTTTAACAAGTTGTAAAGTACAAGGAAGGTGAGAATATAATATGAGACTATCTATAGCTTTTAATGAGTTCAAATTTTTAGGTTCAGACAAAATATATCCCAAGTGACTGAAAAATATTATAGATATCAAAGAGGAACTACTCTCATCAGTGTCTCACATGCTAATGCTGCCAAACAATCTCTGGTGAGAATCCTGTGTTGTATTTTCCTGTTCTCCTTGATATTGGCAAAAAGCTCAGTCCCGTATTTCCAGTCTTCTTTTACCTTAATATCTGGAATGTGCTCTTTGGACTGGTGATTCTGGTCTCCTTGCTATCTGATGAACAAAGTACTTCAGCTTTCAACTCTGGCCATTTTCTTTGGTTATCCCTGCTATCTAGAATGTTCTCTTTCTCTTCATCTCCACCAGCTGTCTTCCCTGGATTCCTCTAAATCCCATCTAAATTGTCCCTCAGGCTTAGCACATAATGGAAAAATATTTATTGAGTAACTGAGAATATTGAATAATAGACAAACTAACAAAAGAGATTAGATAAATAGAGAGACAGACAGACTGATAGATCTTTACACTGTACCAAACTGACTCTTAACAAAGTTATTCATATGGATACTTAACCAAATGCTTCCTGTTTTTGTTGTCCTTACAATACAATCACTTTAGGTGTGAATTTCTTGTGTTTCAAATTAGGCTAAAAACTCCTTCTGGCAAGGGACTATTTCCTCACTTTTTCTTTTGTGCTTTGTATGCACCTTGATTCAATGTACTAAATACTAAATACATGCACAGTTGTGAATAGACAATAAATAAATGTGAAATAGAAAGTTATTACAATCTTTCTCTACAAGTAAATAGGGTCACTGTAGAAATAGCTCCCATAAAAGCTTAGGAAATATTTCAAATAATTAAATTCAAGATGATTAAGCATCTAGTAGATTTAGATTACTCTGTGGAGCATCAATAAATCCATCAATAAGAATTTATTAAAAACTTACTATGTATCAGTCACTGTGCTCAGCATTGGGGATACAAAGAAAGGAAAAAAAAATGGTCCCTGCCTTCAAGGAATTATATTAATGGGGGAGAAAACATGGAAACACATGTACAAATAAGACATAAGCAAATAGATTGGAGGTCATTTCAGAGGGAAGGTATTCACTTATAGGGGGCAGGAAAGGCTTTGCACAGAGGGTAGGAATTAAGATGAGACTTGAAGTAAATAAAACAAAGAGTAAAGATGAATGAAATTATTTCAGGTATGGCAGACAGCTATTTAAAATACAAGGAATTGGGAGATGGAGTGTCTTCTTTGAGGAATGGCAAGGAAAACAGTGTCACTAGAAAGTGTACTTAATGAAGAGAAGTAGAGACTGAAAAGGTAGCAAGGGCCAGGTTATAAATGGTTTTAAAAGTCAAAGAAACATTACATTTGATCCTAAAGGTAATAGAAAACCATTGGAATTAACTGAATATTAGGTAATGGTGACATGGTCAGATTATACTTTAAGAATATCACTTTGAGAGATTAATGGACAACAGACTAGAATGGGGAGAGAGTTAAGACTAGGAGACCAACCAGGAAACTATAGAAATAATACAAGCATAAGGTGACTATGATCTGCATCAGAGTAATAGTAGTGTTAGAGGAGAGAAGGGAACATATATAAGAGATATTATAAAGGCAGAATTAATAGGACTTGACAACTAATTGGATACGGGGCATGATTAAAAACTGAGATTTCAAGAGTGATATTTTGTTAAATGGGATTACAATGGTGCCTACAATTGTTATAGGAAAGTTGGAAAGAGGAGAGGGATTGAGGAGAAAGATAATGACTTTAGTTTCTGTTTTGAGATTTAGATGTCAATGGGACATACAACTGAGATGTGACTGCAGTGCTATACCTGCATTCAAAAAGGCTGCAGGGTTCAAAGAAGGGTGAGAGGAAAAGAAGTGGAGGCACCAATGAAAACAATCTTATCTGGTAGTTAAGTGATTGTTGTTCAACCTTGTTTTTGAAAGGGAAATTGTTCTCCTCATCCCATTCTGCAGGGGGAAGTTTCACACATATTGTGTAGATATCCCCCTAACTCGCTGATGGGTTTGAGACCTGCCATTTACTCTCAACCTGGTTTATCCCCTCTGTTGAGATGGTTTTACCTGGTTGAGGTTGCTGTGCATGCTAGAGTTTCTTGGACTCACAGGTGGGAGTTGAGTGACAAGTGGATGAGCAGCCTTGACAAGGGCTCGGCAAACTCTCATGCCAGAGGTATTAGTTTTCCATAAAAACACTCAGAACAATAGCAAGGAAGCACCAAATGAGGATCATTTGAGGATATGGGACACATGGGTATGTTTTAGGGAACAAGGAAGCAGCCAGTAGACAGAAAAAAACTAAAGACTAACAGGGATAATAGTAGATGGAATCTGTTCTAGGAGATGGGGTAGAATGAGATCACCTGCTCATGTAGTGAAGATTCTTCTTGGAAAGCAGGGCTACCTCTATACGTGGGACAGAGATTAAGGAAGATATATACATATACACATTCATGAGTGTTCAGATAAGGAAAAAAAGGGGAGACATAAACTATAGGTTCCCAGGATCCACTGTAGGAGTGAAAATTCACATTTGGTATATTTCTTTTTTATTAACTTAATTTATTTTAATTTTCAAAATTCACTTCCATAAGCTTTTGAATTTTAAATTTTCTTCCCCTTTCTCCCCTCCTCCTTCCCCAAGAGAGATTGCAATGTAATATAGGTTCTACATATAGGCCCTACATATACATTCCTATTAAACATATTTTTACATTAGTCATATTGTAAAGAAGAATTAGAACCAATAAGAGGAACCATAGGAAAAAAGAAGAAAAACAAAACCGAAGGGGGAAAAAAGAACAAATAGTATACTTCTATCTGCATTCAAACTCCATAGTTCTTCTTCTGGATGTGGATGGCATTTTCCATCATGATACTTTTGGAGATGTCTTAGATCCTTAAATTTTTTTTTAAAATAATACATTATTCCCATAATTACATGTAAAATAACTTTAGCATTGTTTTTAATTTTGAGTACCAAATTCTCTCCCTTTTCCCACATCTCTTAGATGGCAAACAATTTGATATAGGTTATACATGTATAGTCATGCAAAATGTATTTCTATATTAGTTATTTTTTGAAAGAAAACAGACATAAAAAAAGAAAAATAGAAAAAAATTAAAGGATGCTTTTATCTGCATTTAGACTTCATCACCTCTTTCTCTGGAGGTTGATACAATTTTTCATGAGTCCTTTGAAATTGTCTTGAGTCAGTATATTACTGAGAACAGCTAAGTCATTCACAGTTGATCATCATACAATATTGCTCTTACTGTGTACAATGTTCTCCTGGTTCTGTTTATTTCACTTTATATCAGTTTATGTAAGTCTTTCCTGGTTTTTCTGAGATCATCTTTCTCATCACTTCTTATAGTACAATAGTATTCCATGACAATCACAACTTGCTCAACCATTCCCCGATTGATAGGCATCTCATAAATCTCCAATTCTTTGCCACCACTAAAAGAGCTGCTATATATTTGTACATGGATGTTCTTTCCCTCTTTTTTTTCTCTTTCTCTCTCTTTGGGAGTATGGTGGTACTATTGCTTCAAAGAATATGTTTGCATGGTTTAATAGCCCTTGGGCATAGTTCCAAATTGCCCTCCAGAATGATTGAATCAGTTCACAATGCCACCAACAATGCATTAGTACCTCAATTGCCACTCATCCCCTCCAACATTTTTCATTTTCTTTTTGACATATTACTCAATCTGATAGGTGTAGAATGGTAACATAGGGTTGTTTTTTTTTTTAAATTGGCTCTTCTCTAATCAATAGTGATTTATAAAGTTTTTATATGACTATAGTTTTGATTACTTTACCTGAAAACTGCCTGTTCAAATTTTTGACCACTTATCAATTGGGGAATGACTTTTATTTTTTTTATAAATTTGACTCAGTACTCTGTATAAAGCCTTTATCAGAAAAACAAAACTTGCTTTATTTATGTCAGTTATGAATAGTATATATTTACTTCCATCTTATTCACCCTTGTTTATCCTAATCTCTCTCTTTTCACTTTGTTCATTATCAAAGGTATTTTGCTTCTGACTACACCTCTCTCAATTTTCTCTTCCTTCTATCAGCTACATCCCTTCTCATATCCCCTTCCTCTCCTACTTTCCTGTAGGGTTAGATATATTTTTATACCCAAGTGAATGTGAATGTTATTCCCACTATGAGCCAATTCAATTAATGAGAATAAGATTCAAGTGCTCCCCTTCACTTCCCCAAACTTCTCCACTGTAAAAGCTCTTTCACCCTTCTTTTATGTGAGATAATTTAGCCCATTACACTTCTCCCTCCTTCCTTCTCCCAGTACATTCCTCTTTATCACCACTTAATTTTATTTTTTTAGATATCATCCCATTATACTTAACTCACAAGCATGCCCTCTGTCTATATACTTCTAATAACTGTCCTAATAATGAAAAAGTACTTATCTCCCCATGTAGGAATGTAAGCACTTTAACCTTATTGTACCCTTTATGATTTATCTTTCTTGCTTATATTTTTATGTTACTCTTGAGTCTTGTATTTGATAGTCAAATTTTTATTCAGCTCTGGTCTTTTCATCAGGAATGCCTGAAATTGCTCAATTTCATTGAATATCCATTTTTTTTCCACTGAAGGATTATACTCAGTTTCACTAGAAGGTGATTCCTGGTTGTAATCTTAGCTCCTTTGCTTTCCTGAATATCATATTCCAAGCACTCTGATCCTTTAATGTAGAAGCTGCTAAATTTTGGATTATCCTGACTATTACTCCATGATATTTGAATTGTTTCTTCTTGGTTGCTTGCAATATTTTCTCTATGACATGGGAGATCTGGAATTTGGTTATAATATTACTAGCAGTAGACATGTTGGGATATCTTTTGGGAGGTAATCAGCAAATTCTTTCAGTTTTTATTTTACTCTCTATTTCTAGAATATCAGAAAGTTTTCCTTATAATTTCTTGAAAGATAATATCTAACCTATTTTTTTCATCCTGGCTTTCAGGTATTACAATCATTCTTGAATTATTTCTTTTTGTTCCATTTTCCCGGTTAGTTATTTTTCCAATTAGATATTTCACATTTTCTTCTATTTTTTTTATTCTCTTGATTTTCTTTCATTATTATTGTTGTTGTTGTTGTTGTTTTTAATATCTCATGGAGTCATTAGCTTTCTCTTACTCAATTTTAATTTTTAGGGAATTATTTTCTTCAGTGTAGTTTTTTATCTCCTTTTCCATTTGGCTAATTCTTTTTTTTCTAAAGGAGTTCTTTTCTTCAGTTACATTTTTTTTAATCTGGCCAATTTTGCTTTTGAGGATTCCTCTTCAGTGAATTCTGTGCCTCTTCTATCATTTGGCCTATTCTGTTTCTTAAAGTGTTATTTTATTCAGTTTGTGTATGTATGTGTATGTTTGTGTGTACGTGTTTCCCTTACTGAACTCTCAACTCCTTTTTCCCATAATTTTCTTGCCTCAGTCTAATTTCTTTTCCCAATTACGCTTCTACTTCTCTTATTTGATTTTTAAAATCCTTTTTGAGCTCTTCCAGGAATTTGGGCTTGAGACCAATTCATTTTTTTTTCTTTGAGGCTTCAGATATAGCAATTTTTACTTTGTTGTCCTCTGAGTTTGTGTTTTGATCTTCCCTGTTGCCCTAGTAACTTTTTATGTTATTGCTATTTATCCATTTTTCCAGCCTATTTCTTAACTTTAAACTTTATGTTGATGTTGGGCTTTGTTCATGGGATGGATGGGGCACTGTCTCAAGCTTCAGGTTTTTTATGCAACTATTTTTAGAGATAGTTCTAGAGTTCGGTGAGTTTTCAAGTCTTCCAAGGTGGTATGATCTAAGAAGAAGTATGTCTACTACTCTTCTGTGTTCTGCTCTGGTAGTTACCACAGGACTCTTTTCTGCTGTAGGATTGTGACCAGGATCCTTGCTTCCCTGCCATAGCAAGCTTTGGGGTGCTACTGTTCTTTCTCACCCTGGGATTGTGACAACCCAGGACTGGGACCTAGATCTATATGTTGGGAATGCAATAGAGTCCTGCCCTAAGGTCCACTGAAGCGACCCCTGTAATTTCCTTCTGATCTGTTGTCAGACCTTTTACCCTCAGTGGAATGAGAGCTGCTGAAACTGCAGGGCTACTGCTGGTTCAGTTGCCCCCCAAGTTTTGCCACTAATTTGCTGGGATTAGGCTTTTGCTGTTTCAGTCAGCTGTGCCTGGGATCTACTCTCACTCTGGTGGAACAGACCTTTTCTGCCAACCTTCTAAGTTGTCTTGGACTGGGAAATTGTTTAACTCCACCCTTTTTTGTGTTCTACTGCTCTAGAATTCATTTTGAGATTTTATTTAAAGATATTTAGAGGACAATTTAGGAGAGCTCAGTTGAGTCCCTGCCTCTTTCCTACCATCTTGGCTTTTTGACAGTATTTCAATGCAAGTCTTTCTGGTTTCAAGGCCAGCTCTCTGTTCATTATGAACCCTTTCTTCCTTATGGATAGTATATGGTTATATTCATTTCCTCAAGAAATCAAGATAATTCTAAATACTGTGGCTTTATGATAAATAAAATATGGAAAAGATCTAAAAAAAATTTTGTCAGAGTAAGGATCTTCTGGCAAAGCAGACTGTAATCTGTATTGGAACTCAGAAGATAAGTTTAAGAGAGTGAACAAGCTCAAAGATCTTAAATATTTTACCCAGATTCACTCAGATAATAAATACCAGAAATAGTATTTGAACCTATATCCACTATTCCACACTTCACCATGATAAATACATTTAATATGATCCCCCTTTGAGACCCTTCTTACATATTTTCACAGGAAACCTTTGTGAGATTCTGTATATATTATCTGTTGACAAATGTTTAATTTAATTTAGACTAGAAATCTAGTCAATGATAGAAAGTAGAGTTGTCATTTAAAGTTGAGTTGGAATCATGAGACATTTTAAAGATTTAAAGAAAAAAAGTCCATAATAATGATTTTTGTAAATTATTTTAAAAGTCTAATTAGAGTGGACATTTGTAAACATGGAGCTTTTTCAGAAATTAAATGAATAAAATTATAATTATATCACAGACCTCTGGCATTCTGGGAAAGTGTATGGAATCCTCCTCAGAATATTATATTTAAATGCAGCAAATCCAAAGGAAAAACTATAACATTAAAAGAAAGTTACCAAAATATAGAAAGATCACTGACCCTTTGTTAAGTATTATTGATTTAGAACATTTAAAATAACACAGATGTTTAACACAAGGAAAACTATTAACATAATTGATTATATCATTAATAAAAAATTTTAAAAATTATGATTATATCAATAGGTGCAGAAAAAGTGTTTAATAAAGTACAACATTCATTTCTATTAAAACACTTGAAAATATTTGTAATAGGGAAAGCTAAAAGTCTTTCCAGCAAGATCAGGTGTGAAACAAAGATGCCCACAGTTACCAAGAGTATTCAATATTGTATTAGACCTAGCAATAGCAATAAGAGAAGGAAAATAAATAAAAAATTTAAGAATAGTAAATGAGGTAATAAAACTACCCTTTTTGCAGATAATATGATGATATATTTGGAAAATCCCAAAGACTCAACTAAAATTAGTTGAAACAATTAATATTTTTAGCAAAGTAGCAGTATGTAAAGTACACCCATACAAATCATAAGCATTCCCATATATAACAAATACAAACCTGAAAGATGAAATAGTAAAAGATTCCCCATTCAAAATAACTCTAGGTAGTATAAAATAACTGAGAGTAAACTTGCCAAAACAAAACCAAGAACTATATAAACAAAATTATTTTTAAAAATTATATCAATAAATTAAGATTTAAATAATTGGAGAAATATTAATTATTTAAGGGTAGGCAAAGCCAATATAATAAAAATTACAATTTTACCTAAACTAATTTATGTACTCAATGCCATTCCAATTAAATCACCAAAAATAACTTTATTGAATTGGAAAAAAAGATAACAAAATTCATGACAAAATGAAAACAAAAATTCAAAACTATAAAAGTAAATAATGGGGAAAAAAGTAAAAGAAGGAGGTTTAGCAGTACTCAATCTTAAACAATGTTACAAGGCAGTAATTATCTAAACTGTCTGGTAGTGCCTAAGAAATAGAAAAGTACACCAATAGAACAGAGTAGGTATAAAATTTCCAGTGGCAATTAAACATAATGACCTTGTATTTGATAAGTGTAAAGATTTAAGATATTGGGATAAGAATTCATTCTTTAGTCAAAAAAATGTTGGGAAAATGAGTATGTAGTATTACAGAAACTGAGCATAGACCTATATATTACACTATTTATGAAAGTATTCAAATACCAAAATGGTCACATGACCTAAATAAAAAGAGATTTTATAAGAAAATTAGAAGAACATGTAACGTATTATTTATAAGACTTTTGGATAGGCAAGTAGTTTATGAATAAAAAAAGACATAGCAGTTAGTTGTCAAATGGATAATTTCAATTACACTAATATTTTTAAATGTACAAATAAAATAAATGTAGCCAAGATCAGAAGGAAAGCAGAAAATTGCGAGGAAATTTATAGACATTTTCTCAGATAAAGGTCTTGGATCTAAAATATATAAATGTGGAATATGAATGTGAGTCATTCTTCAATTGATAAATTATCAAAGGATATGAACAGTCAGTTTTCCAGTGAAGAAATACAAATAAGTTATAGTCATATAAAAAATGCTCTAAATCATTATTGATTAGAGAAATAAATATAAATTAAAACAGCCTTGATATATCATTTTACAACTATCAGATTAGCTAAAATGATTGAAGGGGAAAGTGATAAATATTGGAAAGGATGTGGAAAAATTGAGACACTAATTCATTGTTGGTGGAAATGTGAACTGATTCAACCACTTTGGAAAGCAATCTGGAATTATGTACAAAGAGTTATTAAACTTTCAATACTCTCTGACCCAGTGATATCACTACTAGGTCTATTTCCAAAGATGATTAGGGAAAAAAGGAAAGAACTTATATGTTCTAAAATATGTATAGCAACTCTCTGTGTGGTGGCAAAGAACAAACACACACACACACACACACACACACACACAAACAAAACTAAAAATTGTGAGATGACAACCAATTGGGGAATGGTTGAACCAGTTTTGTTTTATGATTATGATGGAATACTACTGTGCCATAAGAAATTATGAATGATCATAGAAAATGATGTTAGAAAAACACAGAAATATTTGCATGAAGTAATGAAGAGTGAAATGAGAAGAACCAAGATAACAATGTATAAAGTAACAATCATATTAAGAATGACTTTGAGAAAATAAATAATTTTGACTGTTATAAATAATCAAATTCACTATAAAGGACACATAAAGAAAGGCACTGTCTGCATCTAGAGACAGCACCAAATATAATATATTGGATAATTTTACATAAATACATCTATTTGTGTTTAATGGTAGTGATCTCTAGGGTGGGGAGGAAGAAGAAAAACAGGGAAAAAAGATAAGTGATAACTAATACATATTTAAAAGGAATGACAAGTTGTGCATAATGGATTTGCAGTTTCATGTACATTCATTTTTTTTTGTTATACTTGGTTATGAAATTGCTTGTTTTATTCCATAAATTCAAACTAAAATAAAGTGGAATGATAAGAAAATGAACATAATTATTAAAAAAATATGATTCCTACAGCAGAACAGTTCAATGAATGTTTGGTCTGATTAATGTATGCTATTTTCCCATCAGCACAAATTGCAATGCAACTATATTGTGTCACCCTTATTTAAATCTTGTCCATGTCTTCCCATAAATCATCCATAGGAATTCTGCCTAGAATATTAGTGTTCTTCTTTTTGACAGTGGTATCCTAGATCTAGATCTGGTCATTATATACATGCAACATGTGGTAGAAGGAGGGACTTATGGCGTGGAGGCCAACTTAAAGGTTGATTGGTTGGTTGATTGGTTGTTGTCCTTTGCTCTTGAAAAGGACCAAAATGACATCACTATGCTAGAGTCAAGTTTCAGTGTGTCCCACTGTGGCTTATCAGATCAATATGAGCTCAGAATGCTCTACTCCAGGTGTGGCACAAATAGTCCTTGTGAACCTTTGGGGTGGATTCTCCAACTTTGTGTATTTTGCCTTCTCTTAATCTATTTCAATTCTGCTTTGCTCATAGAGTACAGAACCTTCTCTGATGTGGGCACACCATGCTGAGTGGTCCTGTGCGAGCATCTCCCATGTCACATAATCAATTCCAAAGTTCTTAAGAGAGACCTTGAGTGTGTCCTTGTATCACTTCTTCTTACCACCATGTGAGCACTTGCCCTGTGTGAATTCTCCATGAAGTACTCTTTTTTGGCAAGTACATGTTTTGTATTAGAACAACCTGACCAGCTCATGGCAGTTGCACTGTCTGCAGTAGTTTGAATTCTTGGCAGTTTCCTTCAAGAAAAGACTTCAGTGTCTGGTATCTTATCCTGCCAGGTGATCTTCAGAGTCTTTCCAAGACAATTAAAATGGAAGTGATTCAGTTTTCTTGCATGGTGCTGGTATAATGTCCAGGTTTCACAAGCATAAAACAATGAGGTCAGCACAACAGCTCTGTAGACCTTCATTTTGGTGGTCTAATGCCTCTTATTTTCAATACTTTCCTTTGGAGCCTCCCAAACATTGAACTAGCTCTGGCAATGAATGTGTCAACCTCATCATCAATGCATACATCCCTGGAAAGTATACTACCAAGGTAAGTGAACTCATCCACAGCATTCAAAACTTCTCCATTTGCTATAACCAATGGTTCCACTTATAGATAGTACGGTGGTGGTTGATGAGCACCTGTGTTTTCTTGGTGTTAATTGTTAGGCCAAAATTAGCATAAGCAGCATAGAATCAATTCATATTTTGTTGCATCTCAGCTTCAGAGGATGCACTGGGTGCACAATAATAGACACTTTTTTAGTTATTCATTATGTGCCCTTGAGCAAGTCATCACTATCACCAAATCTTCAGTTGTTTCCTATGAAAAATTAGTGGATTGGCTTAGATGATTTTACAAAGACCCTTCTCATTCTTATATTAGATGATTACTTATGTCTTGGATCAAAAATCTTTTAATTTTAAATATGGTAAACATTCCAATGACCTATCACTAAGAATGAATTCTAATATTATAATATGAATGATCTTTCAATAACAATTCTACAGCTGACTCAGCAATTCTACTTTATTAATAATCCCAATTTATAGTTAATCCCATTAAAATGTCCTGCTTAATTAACTACTGAAAATAAAACAAAACAGAAAGCCTATATGAATATATTAAACATTGTATTAACTCAATTTAATAAATATCTATTCACCAAATGTTTCCAAAGATTTTCACATAGCATACATAATATGCACAAACTCAAAAAAGATCTCAGTTGACAAAACACATAGTAGCTGGGTAAATAATGGGTTATTTTTATTACTCACTGAAGAATATTATAGTTATACTGTCAAAATTGTTTTTAAATGCTGACCTGTTTGTCTGTGAAAGAGTTTGTGAGTAAGATTGTGACTTTAGCCCTACACACTATCTCTGACTCTTTGACGCCATGCAAATAAACAAATATCTCCTGGTCTCAATAAAGTGTTTTCTTGGAAGAAAGATAGCAAAACTTCACATGGCTGCCACAAATACACATGCAAACATGAGACACTATATAAATTCCCTGAAGGAAGATTGTTTTATAAGTTAAAAGTCTTAGAAAATTATAGTCCAAATCTGGAATCTACTTTGGGGTATAACCTCAGAAATTGACTCATTTACCTAAACTTAAAAAATCCCAGATATTATGAATCTATTTTTTTAACTGTATACATGTAAACAAGAAACATCTGCAACCCTAGTTAGCATGCTATTATATGAAGCAATATGGTTAAATATATGGACTCATTTGGCCTAGGTAAAGCAGACCTTATATTCAGACTGCTTCACACATTTTGAAAGTCATATCTCCTTGGGTAAATCATTCTCTGAACTTCAGTAATATCATCAATAAAATGAGGGTGATAATAATAACACCTAATCCACAAGATTGTTTTGAGATCATATGCATAGAGCCCTTTACAACAATTAAATAGCAATGTAACTACTAGCTATTCTTTTACTTTATTGTTATTGCATTCATATGAAGATATTAAAAAAATAATTTGGAAACTTTTTCTTTGTCCTTTGGAAATGAATTATTTTAGAAAATGTGATTCCACATTATAATTTAATTAAAAATGTTTCTTTAAAAGATGGATCCAAGATGGTGGAATGAAAGCAGTGACTTGCTTGAGCTCTCCCTCAAATCCCTCCAAATACCGGTAAAAAAATGACTCTAAACAAATTCTAAAGTGGCAGAACCCACAAAAAGACAGAGTGAAACAAATTTGCAGCCCAAGACAACCTGGATGGTTGATCTGAAAGGTATATTGAGCCAGGCGGGGAGAGGAGCACAGTGTGGTGTGGGCATGCAGGCCTCAGAGGACTGAATCACAGGCAGCTGTGGAAGTTTCCAGA
The DNA here is from genome assembly GCF_900497805.2 of Vombatus ursinus. Classification (NCBI taxonomy): domain Eukaryota; kingdom Metazoa; phylum Chordata; class Mammalia; order Diprotodontia; family Vombatidae; genus Vombatus; species Vombatus ursinus. Next base: position 8,355,227 of record NW_020951957.1, on the reverse strand, counting down.
CTTCCCAACCCATGAAAGTCAAAGACAACTTAGACGGTCAGTGGAAAAAGTCTATGACTGCAGTGAGAGGTAGAAGCTAGATCTCAGCTGCCCAGTGGGGCAGCGGCTACCTCCTGAGTTTATGGCCCACAGACTGAGGGGGAATCGAGTGGCTGATCAGAGGGGGATTGCAGGGATCTCTTTGCCAGTGCTGAGGCAGGAATCTCTTGCTGGATCTGGGTCACAGTTCTGAGGTGGGGTCCTGGGGCAAGGAGGAGTGTTGGCATGGTGGAACTTCTTGTGGTGGTAGAGAGGAAACACCTTGCCCCTTATCATACCACCTTGGAAGAACTGAAACTTTAGAGGTCCCTAGAAGTATCTCTGAAAACAGCTGTATAAACCCCTGAAGTGTGGGACAGTACATTCTCCACATTGGAAGCAGAATCTTACCTTAACAAAGAGTTTAAAACTCAAGTAATTGCCCGGGATCATGAGTAAGCAGCGCAAAAAGAGTCAGACTATATTATCTTAATTTGGTGACAAAGAAGATCAAAATATACAACCAGAAGAAGACAAAAAAGTCAAAGCTCCTACATCCAAGGCCTCCAAGAAAAATATGAAGTAGTCCCAAGCCTTAGAAGAGCTCAAAAGGGATTTTGAGAAGCAAGTAAAAGAAGTAGAGGAAAAACTGAGAGTGATGCAAAAAAATCATGACAAACAAGTCAATAGCTTGCTGAAGGAGACCCAAAAAATACTGAAGAAAATAACACCTTGAAAAATAGCCTAACCCAAATGGCAAAAGAGGTCCAAAAAGCAAATGAGGAGAAGAATGGCCTAAAAAGCAAAATTGACCAAATGGAAAAGGAAGTCCAAAAGCTTACTGAAGAAAATACTTCCTTAAAAATTAGAATAGAGCAATTGGAAGCTAGTGACCTTATGAGAAATCAAGACACTGTAAAACAAATCCAAAAGAATGAAAAATTAGAAAACAATGTGAAATATCTCATTGGAAAAACAACTGACCTGGAAAATAGATCCAGGAGAGAGAATTTAAAAAGTATTGGACTATCTGAAAGCCATGATCAAAAAAAGAGCTTAGACATCATCTTTCAAGATATTATCAAAGAAAACTTCCCTGATATTTTAGAACCAGAGGGCAAAATAGAAATGGAAAGAATCCACTGATCTCCTCCTGAAAGAGATCCCCAAAGGAAACTCCTAGGAATATTGTAGCCAAATTCCAGAGTTCCCAGGTCAATGAGAAAATATCACAAGCAGCCAGAAAGAAACAATTCAAGTATTGTGGAAACACAATCAGGATAACATAAGATTTAGCAGTTTCTACATTAAGGGACCATAGGGCATGGAATATAATATTCCAGAGGGCAAAGGAGATAGGACTACAACCAAGAATCTTCTACCCAGCAAAACTGAGTATAATCTTTCAGGGGGAAAAATGGTCATTCAATGAAATAGAGGACTTTCAAACATTCTTGATGAAAAGACCAGAGCTGAATAGAAACTTTGACTTTCAAATACAAGACTCAAGTGGAACTTGAAAAGGTAAATAGGAAAGAGAAATCATTAGAGACTTATTAAGGTTGAACTGTTTACATTCCCCTGTGGAAAGATGATATTTGTACCTCATGCAACCTTTGTCAGCATTAGGGTAGTTGGAGGGAAAAAATTATATGTATGTATATATATGTATATATAGATAGATAGATAGATAGATAGATAGATAGATAGATAGATAGAAAGACAGATAGATAGATAGAAGGCACAGGGTGAGTTGATCTGGACAATAAAATTAAGGGGTTAGAGAGGATTATACTAGGAGAAAGAAAAAAGGAGCGATAGAATGGGGTAAATTACCTCCAAAAAATAAAAAAAGAAAAGAAAAGACTCTTACAGTAGAGGGGAAACAGGGGAAGGTGAGAGGGAATGAGTGAATCTTATTCTCATAGGATTTGACTTAAGGAGGGAATAACATACACACTCAATTGTGAATTGAACTCTGTCTTACCCTACAGGAAAATGGGGGGGGGAAGGGACGAGAGAGTAGGGGGATGATAGTGAGGAGAGAAGATTGGGAAAGTGGGTAATCAGAAACTAATACTTCTGAGGAGGGACAGGGTCAAAAGAAAGAGTAGAATAAATGGGGGGGCAGGATAGGATTAAGGGAAATAGTGTTAGTGTTTCACAGCATGTCTACTATGGAAGTGTTTTGCATAACTGCACATGTATAACCTATATTGAGTTACTTGCCTTTTTAATGAAGGTCAGTGGGGAAGGAGGAAGTGAGAAAATTTGAAACCCAAAGGTTTAAAAGCACATGTTTAAAAAAAAGTGTTTTCACATGCAACTGGGAAATAAGAAATACAGGAAATGGGATACAGAAATCTATCCTGCCCTACAGGAAAATAGAAGGGGAAGGGGATAAGAGAAGGGGGGGAGAGATAGAAGGGAAGGGCTATTCAGAATGCATGCCATCTTGGGGTGGGGGGAGGGGTTAGATGGGGTGAAAATTTGGAGCTCAAAATCTTGTGGAAGTAAATGTTGAAAAGTAAAAATAAATAAATTTATTTAAAAAAAGAAAATAAGGGAAAAAATAAAAAATATTTCTTTAAAGAGATAGTACTGTTCAAATAATTTTAGAGGATATGTAACTGCTACTATGGAAACATCTGAAAAATGATTACTGTGAGACATGATGTATAAGGAATTTTTTAGGTTTAATATTGACCTCCAAAAAAGAGCCTGTTCTATTCAATCTATTCCATATGGATTGAGAATGAAAAATAGGTATCAAACTGCCCTTTGTCACTATCCTTTAGTCAAATAAACTTTCCAGAAGAAAACAAAAACAATTTGCTAACAGGAAAACTCATAACTCAGAAGTCTGGTAAGCCTAATTACTATGTGGTTAAAATTAAAACTAAATATCAAAAGTCATCTTGAATTTTTGTTGAAATAGTTGGATTTCTTATGAATGATTCTTATATCTATTTTAAAGTGAAATCTAATAATTTTAGTAGACCTGCAAATTAATGACTCTGTGTGTCTCTGTATGTTTTCCTGTAAGAGCAAATACATTTATGAAATGTTGAGGTGGGAGCAGAATAAAGTTCTGCATCTTCAGAAGCCGCCAAAAACAAAGCATCCATAATGAATTCTAACATTTACATCTTATTCTGCACTTAAAAAAATTCAATGTATTGATCTTTTTGATCTCTACAACAGATCAGTGAGGTAGGCAGTATGAGCATTGCTGTCTCTTTATTTCAAGTGAGGAAACTGAGTCTCAGAAAGATGAAATTAAAAAAAGGAACAATAGAAATAATTAAAAATAAATAGACAAGAATTCAATGTCTTGGTGAAGGTCTGATAGTTACATGTTGCCTGAGAGGTCTAGAAATCTGAATATTTTACTCTCCAGCTTGCCTATTTATGGACTGTTTTGGTTTTTGCCCCAATGTATAAAGTAAGATTTTTACTATATTATCATTTGCACCATAATTTAGAGGAGGAGCTCTTAAACATTTTATGTGTCTTGGACCCCTTTGCCAGTCTGGTAAAGCCTATAGAGACCTTCTCAGAGCACGATTTTTTTTTTAGCCAAAGACAAGGTTTATTAGAACATCTGTCATATTGTGCAGACTCTTAAGGAATCTGAACATTAGTAAGCTATTGGCTAGATTTTAAGATTCTAAGCATCTTAATGGAGACAAGCTGGACCTTATATACAGAAAAACTATGGGAAGGATCTAGAAGTGGCCAAGTAGTCTATGAGGTAATAGAACTCCAGAGACCTGGATCCAATGGCCAAGGGAGAATGAAGCCTAGATAGGATTAAGGGTGGGAAGAGGCCTGGGGCCATAAAGAGGTAAGACAATGGAGGGCTAGGCTAGGTTGAGGGTAACAGAATTGAGAGATTAGCTATGGCCACAGTGAAAGGCCAGTTGATAGGATTATAGCCTCAGGCAAATGCCAGAGATTTGACCATGTGGGAAAGTCCAGGGTTTTTCTCTTTTTTTGAGGTCTAGATCTCAACCTTATCATTACCCCCTCAAACAAATGGGACCCAAATTCTTTTGGGGTAAGGGGTGCAGGTCTTGTCTTCTGAAACTGCTTCCTGCTGGCAAGGGGTATAGAGCTGTCCCTGCCTTGAGGGGGTCCCAAAGAGTTTGACTGGAATAAAACACAGAATGAATCCAGGGAACAATGGGGGAACATTGGCTGGTACCTGCTATTTACTACCAATTGTACGTGAATGGCCTGTAATCTGGAAGATACAAATCTGATAGAAAAGACTGCATGGCCCAGTTATAAAGCAGGGACTACATTTAGGCCTCAAATATGAGAGGATAAAATATCCTTAGCTCTGTTTGGATTCAGATAATTCAGTTTTCCAACCATGCAGTATCAAATTCACCTCATAGACAGACTCAGGAATAGTCAGGTGGATAACATTCCCTTTCAAAGGAAAGTAATGGGGAAACTGAGCCAGGAGGATCCCATCTTAGTCTGTGGCTAAAATTGTCTTCTCAGGTTTTCCCTATGCTGACTTCCCACCACTATCACATTCTCTCTAAGTAGCTTTTGGCATGTCTCAGATGGTAGATTATTGATTTATTGATGGATTATTAAGATCCATTAGACAACTCAAAAAATAAAATCCCATGAGCTTTTACTTCACACAGCAAGTTTCACTAATCATAGCTTAGGAAAAATTTTTCCAGGATTTACATCTCAAACTTAAATTTGTCCTGGTGTAAAAAGTCAATCATTAAAAATTATTTCTATATACTTGCAAATTCTCAGCAAGACAAAATCCAAATACACTTTTTGGCAAGTTTACACATTGAAACAATAACTAACAATAGCCAAATTATCTTAGCACTAACCAAATTATGAAAAGTTCTTTGACATAACTGATACAAAAAGTTCACCATTTTGAAACTTGAAACATACCCATTACTAATCATGTGACTTCAATTCTGTTAAATGCATTTCTAGATTACTTTACACAGAGAATCAACATCTCATTAACAGTTAAAACTACAACTTAAAAAGAGAGTGCTTACCCATGTTCAGAGACTAGTTTCTTTACCTTGAACAGGATGTGCTGGACCTGGGTGATGCTTCCAGGCAAAGGTTACCCTGGACCCAAGGCCATTGCCAGTAGAGCCCATGCTGTAGCTGCTGCCCCTCTCTGATCCTTCCTTTCCCAGGTGGGGGAGGGTGAAATCAAAGGTGAGGGGTAAAGGGTGAAACTCTCTTCTCCTATGAGAGTGGTTAACAGATACCCTCTTGACTCAAGGGAGAAAGGAGCAACTAGAGTTGCAAGGAGTAGTTCCAAAATTCCTAAATGATCAATCATAAACCTCCATAATCTGCCAAGATATTTTAGCTGTTCTAATTTTTTTCCTGTAACTCCCATGAAGGAAAATTCAGGGGTATAGAGGGAAGGGAGTAAGTAAGTCTCAGGAAACCAAAAATCAACTGCAGTTTTCCCCAATTCCCTAGCACTGAGAGAATTGACAGAATTGGGCATACGCTTCCAGATAAGGCATCCTTCCTTGTCCTCTATGCTGTGGAAGGTGTACCCATGTCCATGGCCTCCAACTGACCCAGTGGACTTGAGAGCATGAGAGCATCAGGCCAAGTGAAAGACAGCTTCATAACTGTCTGCCCAAAAAGCACTTCTAAGCCTTGGTGCTTGGAGAGAGACTCCAACTGCAGAGCAAGAAAGGAGAGGTGGGGAAGGCTTACATACCTTCCACTCTTGGCTGGAGAAAAACTTAAGGTTAGGCAGTTTCTCTGTACTGGTCACCAAAATGTTGAGGTTTAGGGGTTTAGAGGTGTTGGGACCCCACAATCACAACTCACAGGTCCTGCCTGAATGAATTCGACCTAAACCTTCTTTTAGTCAAAGACAAGGTTTATTAGAACATACATCATATTGAGCAGACTCTTAAGGAGACTGAATGTTAGTAAGCTATTGGCTAGATTATAAGAATCTGACCAGTGGCTAGATTTTAAGAATCTGAGCCCAGACTAAGATTTTTAAATAATTTAAGGAACTTCTAAATTTTAATCACAGGTTAGTAAAAATTAATGTGTAATTTTAATTAAAAAAATTCATGTGTCTTCAACAATTTATCAATTCACCAAAGGTTAAGAATCCCGATCCAATAAAATTCAGTCCAATGAACATTTATTAATTGCCTACTATATGCCAGACACTGGATTAAACATTGGACATTCAATTAATGAAAAGATTGAGTCAGAGCTCACAATCCAGAGTAAACAACACACAAAAGGAGACAGTAAAGGGGGGATGGACAGAGTTAAGGGTTACTTGTTGCAGAATCATTTTCCCCCTTGTGGAGTGGAAACCAGGCAGAGTATCAGATGAAAAGTGAAATGTGAAGTACAAATCCCTCATTAAGAGTTACTCAAAATCTTCTTATGGCATTTCTGACTTTTTAAATTACAAAATTACTAAGTTTTATAGGAAAAGAGAAATGGTAACTGAAGGTGAGTAGTTGAGAAAAAAATATTATTAAATAACCAATTATTGGGGAGATCCAGGGTTATTTTTTTAAGGAAATCTCTGTCCTTGCCCAAAAATTTACCTCATCTAGACCATCTCATCTAGGTGGAGTTGGTGCCCCACCCAACTTGAGAACCTTAAAAAAAAATTAATCTAAGGTGAATTCTGGCCCATTGTGTTCTACTCACTTTAGGTGGGGATCCTTTATCTAGACTGCCCAAGGCAAGGGGAGGTCTGGAAGCAAATGACATAATCAAAGTCACATCCCCAAAACCCTCATTAGAATAGTTCCACCTCTCATTTTAATATTCATTCTTCTCCTTGTTAACCAATCAGAGTTGATTGTCATCCATCGGGAAAGCCAACTCTTCCAAAGGCATATAAGCATCAAGAAGTAACCATGAGGCAGAGACAAGATGGCAGAGTAAAAGCAATGACTTACTTGGGCTATCACCCAAACCCCTCCAAATACCTGTAAAAAATGACTCTAAACAAATTCTAAAGCAGCAAAACCCACAAAAAGATAGAGTGAAACAAATTTCCAGCCCAAGACAACCTGGATGTTTGATCAGAAAGGTCTATGTCTCCGGGCTGGGAAAGGAATGCAGTTTGGCATGAATTTGCAGGCCTCAGCAAACCTGGAGCAGGCCTCAGAGGACTGAATCATGGGCAGCTGTGGCAGATTTCAGACTTCTCAATCCATGAACTCTAAACACAACTTAAAAGGTCAGCGGGAAAAGTCAGTAGGAAAAGTGGTGAGAGAGCAGTGCAGGGTACCAACCCCATTCCTCAAGAGTGGCCCTGGGGCAGCAGCAGCCTCCAGAGCTTCAGGCCCACAGACTGAGGGGGGATTGAGTGACTGATCAGAAGGGCTTGCAGGTATCTCTCTGCTGGTGCAGGATTCTTTTGCTTTACCCATGCTTGGATCTAGGTGGCAGTTCTGGAAGGGGGTCCTGGGGTGAGGAGGAGCACTGGTGTGGTGGAGCTTGTAGTGGTGATGTAGAGGAAACTCTCCTCACAATTTAAAGACAGAAAAGAATGCTGGTGGTCACTCATAGACCAGAGCACGGGCCAGGAAAGGAGTAAATACCTCATCCTTGATCACAGCACCTGAAAATTTACATGTCCCTAGAAGTATTTCTGAATAAAAGCTGCACAAAACCCTCAAAGCTTGGGACAGTACATTCTCCACACTGAAACAGACTTTTACCTTAACAAAGAGTTTATAACTCAAGTAATTGGCTGGGATCATGAGCAAGCAGCACAAAAATAATCAGACCATAGAATCTTTCTTTGGTAACAAAGATGATCAAAACATACAACCAGAAGAAGAAAACACAGTCAAAGATCCTACATCCAAAGTCTCCAAGAAAAATATGAATTGGTCTCAGGCCATGGAAGAGCTCAAAAAGGATTTTGAGAAGCAAGTAAGAGAAGTAGAGGAAAAAGTGAGAGTGATGACTGAAAATCATGAAAAATAAATCAACAGCTTGCTAAAGGAGACTCCAAAAAATACTGAACAAAATGATACCTTAAAAAATAGCCTAACCCAAATGGCAAAAGAGTTCCAAAAATCTAATGAGGAGGAGAATGTCTTAAGAAGCAAAATTGGCCAAATGGAAAAGGAAGTCCAAAAGCTTACTGAAGAAATTACTTCCTTAAAAATTATAATGAAGCAGTTGGAAGCTAGTGACTTTATGAGAAATTAAGACACTGTAAAACAAATCCAAGAGAATGAAAAAGTAGAAAACAATATGAAATATCACATTGGAAAAACAACTGCCTTGGAATATCAATCCAGGAGAGATAATTTAAAAATTATTGGACTATCTGAAAGCCAAGAAATTATCAAGGAAAACTGTCCTGATATTTTAGAACCAGAAGGCAAAATAGAAATTAAAAGAATCCACTGCTCACCTCTTGAAAGAGATCCCCAAAGGAAAACTCCTAGGAATATTGTAGCCGAATTCCAGAGTTCCCAGGTCAAGGAGAAAATATTGTAAGTGGCTAGAAAGAAATAATTTAAGTATTGTGGAAACACAATCAAGAAAACACAAGATTTAACAGCTTCTACATTAAGGGACTGCAGGTCTTGGAATACAATATTCCAGAGGGTCAAGGAGATAGGATTACAACCAAGAATCACCTACTCAGCAAAACTGAGCATAATCCTTCAGGGGAAAAAATGGACATTCAGTGAAATAGAGGACTTTCAAGCATTCTTGATGAAAAGACCAGAGTTGAACAGAAAATTTGACTTTTAGATATGACTCAAGAGAAACATGAAAAGGTAAACAGGAAAGAGAAATCATAAGAGACTTATTAAGGTTGAACTGTTTACATTCTGCATGGAAAGATGATATTTGTAACTCATGAGACCTTTGTCAATATTAGAGTAATTGGAGGGAAAAATTATATGTATCCATGGATGAATAGATAGATAGATAGATAGATAGATAGATAGATAGATAGACAGATAAATAGAGGGCACAGGGTGAGTTGAAGGTGAAGGGGTGATATTTGTAGAATAAAATTAAGGGGTGAGAGATGATTATAGCAGAAGAAGGAGAAAGGGAGAGGTAGAACGTGGTAAATTATCTCACATAAAAAAGACAAGAAAAGGCTTTTGTCGTGGAGGGGAAATGGAAGGGGGGAGGTGAGAGGGAATGAGTGAATCTTATTCTCATTGAATTTGGCTTAACGAGAGAATAATATACACACTCAATTGGGTATGGAAATCTATCTTACCCTGCAGAAAAATAGGGGTAAGGGGACAAGAGAGCAAGGTGATGGTAGCAGGGAGGGCTGATTGGGGGAGGGGGTAATCAGAAGCAAACACTTCTAAGGAGGGACAGGGCCAAAAGAGAGAATATAATAAATGGGGTAATGGGATAGGATGAAGGGAAATATACTTAATTTTTCACAACATGAGTACTATGGACATGTTTTGCATGACTACACATGTATAACCTGTATCAGGGTGCTTGCCCTGTCAGTGAGAGTGGGTGGGAAGGGAGGAAGGGAGAAAATTTGGAACCCAAAATTTTAAAAACAAAAATTAAAAAAAAATGTTTTTGCATGCAACTAGAAAATAAGAGATACAGGAAATGGGGTATAGAAATCTATCCTGCCCTACAGGAAAATTGAAGGGGAAGGGGATAAGAGAAGGTGGAGGGGGAGTTAGAAGGGAGGGCAGATTAAGAGTATTCAGAATGCATGCTATTTTTGGGTGGGAGGAGGGATGAAAAAAAAAAGAAATGACCATGCTTCTTCTTTTATTGCTGAAAGGAACCAATTAGCCCATTTTGTTGATTACTTGCTAGGTATAGTTAATAAAATCCATTATAATTTACTTATATAAACTCTGTCTCTAGGAAATTTTTACTCATTATATTAGTGACATATTCACATTTCCTTAAACTTGATGTCAAGGGCCCCAAACTATGCTGACATAATTATGCTACTACATAATTAATTATAGCAATGAATAACTGACACAATAGAATGATGCCTCTGGATTCTGTAACAACACCAATTTTGGCAGATATTTACCTCTACACAAGATTTTCTAAAATGAGTAAGCAATCTTGCAATCTGAAGACATGCAACTGACCTTGGTAGGCAAGAATTTCATCTTTTGATTGTACTTTTCCCCATGTCTAATAGGCATGCCTAGCAAGGTCTTTTTGTTATATTCATATGTGTTCTTCAAATATTCTTTCTCAGTTTTACCTCCTTGTTTTACAGAATAGTAATTTCTTATGCATTTAGTATCTATTCAAGCTCTATGTATCTGATACTGTCACTCCACATCATTTCTGCCTTTATTGGTAAGTTCTGCAGGGGCAGGGACTGTATTCCTTTCACTTCATCTGAATACTGCTCAGAGGACAACAATTTACAGAGAGGGGCTTAGTGATGTTTGTTAATAGCTATGCATAATTTGGTTATACCCTTGGAGGTGATGGCTAAGCTGAGGTTAGGGAATTATCTATGGATTTAATTTATCTGTCTGATGTACTTCCTTCCCATTTCACTTGGGTAATTGAGAGCTGACTGCCTAGGTTTCTTATCCTAGGTCAGAATGACTATTCTCACAATCTGAGTGGAAAGGGTTCTGTTAGCTATAAGGCAGCTCCAGTGGAGAAGATATTAAACTGAAATCCACTTGTAGTATAGATGTGCAGTAAATATTTCATGAAAGCACTTGAAAAAAGATAGGGACTATCCCTCAGTGTCTTGGACAAGATTGCTTTTCTCTGATAATAACTCTATGTACAGTCTTTTTTGGCCTTTATACAGATGGAATGGCTGAATTCAAGAAGGAATGCTGACTATGTAACCCCAACCACACTTGAATATATAATATTGGCTTGCCTGACAAATATGCAGCTAATTTCTTTGGAGGAAAAAAAAACATGAGTTGTGATGCATTACAATTTCATCTTTTCAAGGGGAAAAATTACTTTCTCTGCATCTTTAATTTAGGAGTCAATGTGTGTATGGCTTATATTTATTTTCTAGATGCCAATAAATTTTGGATACCATATTATCCATTGAAGTAGTTTGTTTTTCACAGATGGACTTTTTTTTGAATTTTTCAATAAAAATCCTTAAAATTAGACTTTTAAAATAGGAACTTGGTGAATGTATTTAATGTATTCAACTATTTGAAGTTGGGATTAAGTTATAAGATTCAAATCAGTGGACTAATGGAAGGAATTCTGGATCTGGAGACAGAAAATCTCTGTATTTTAATCCCAACTTTGCCAATTGCTGTCTGTGTAATCCTGAAAACATTGTTTCCCTTCTGTGGACCTCAGTTTCCTCATCTGATCAAGGAGAGTATTGGGTCAAATGACTTAAAAAGGTTCCTTTCTCTGCTAAAATGATGATCCTAGAATCTAATTATAATTTATTTTTATTATTAAAGATCTCTTATCTCCAAAGACCTGGATTAAGGACTGGGGATACAAATATAAATACACACGTCTACATGCACACACCCACCCACTCACACACACACACACACACACACACACACACACACACACACACACACA
>NW_020951957.1:8248291-8343616 GCF_900497805.2 Vombatus ursinus | reverse complement strand
ACACACACACACACACACACACACACACACACACACACACACACACAGAGTCTCTGCCCTGAAGGAACTTTCATTCTGTGAGAAAACAAGGAGGAGGGTTATTAAATATTTAAACAGAAAAGGGCATACATATAATCTGAGGAAGAAAAGAGATCACTAATAATTAAAGACATTGGGAAATGTTACCTACCAGAGAGGAATAGATGGAAGAAACTTGGGATTCTAAGTTACAATATGAGTGGGAAAGTGCCAGGAAGGGGAGGAAGCCTGCTTACAGGAATAGAGCTCAGGGATGGAAAGTTACATTCAGGAAAGAGCAACAAGACCTTTTTGACAGGACACTCAGTGAATGATGGGAAGTATTTTTCAACAAGCCTGGAAAGGTAACCTTGAACATCTGTCCTATACTGTATATAACTATTTTGATCTATACATAACAGAAAGGCATTTTATAGGGTCATTGACTTAAGTGTGTTTGTTATTGCTCCAAATTCTGAGAGACTACAGTTTTTTTTGTCTCTTAAAGACAAGGAAAACAAGCAACTTCAAAAGAAATGGTTGCCTGGCAGGTATCTAAGGTTAAAATGTAAGTCAGTATTGTTTTTAATAAGGCATATTTTTGGAAACTGATACCTATTCAAGATCAAACCTAAAGTAGCTCCTACTATTAAAGAAAACAGACTACATTTTAGTAGTTAAATGATTTTTCAAATCTTATAATAGCTCTGTTAACTTGCTAATTCTTTTGCAAGACACAGAAGTGAAAACTTTCTCTTAAAACCTGAATTCCTCAAGGTATAGTTAAATTTTCCCTCCTGCAAGTCAATTTAATTCAAGGAGAAGGAAGTAGTTTTGCATATGTGCTGGGAAATTAAGTGTGAATAGGTGATACTTAAGAAAAATGTTTCTTATTATTTCAGTTGCTAATAAATAATGCTCTTTAAAAGCTTAAACTTTATTTTTTAAAATCAACTGGATTTGTGATCTTTTCAATTTAGTTGCTGAACCCAGCAATACAGATCATAACCTATCTTTGCCCCCCCTCCATCTTTCAGGACTTTCAGTCATGTGTTTCCATAATTTCACAATAAGGGAGTTACCCAACATACCAGAAGCCTTCCTCTCTTTTCTTGACAAGGTTACTAATGGATCCCACATTTTGTGTGTTTGTGTGCTTGTATTTATTTCAACCTATGAAACAAACCAAAATAAGTAAATAAATACTAATAGAAATCAAAAGCATGTTTGAAATGACCCATTACATGGGGGAAAATATCTCAGTTAATCCAAATGGAATAAAAATATTCCTGAACTAGTTCTGTTACAATGAAGTATCAGCTCAACTAAATTGTAGTATTATAGTCAGACATAAATGCAACTCACAATTAATAAACTTTGAAAGGTAGTTATCTCTTTAAGAAATATAAACACATTACTTAGAACTATAAAAATTGTTTGAGGAATTACACAAACACACAGACACACATACACACATACACACATCTCATTACCATCTGAACATCCCTTGAGCTAATTCTAAAAAGAAAAATGGGAGTTGAGGGGAGGAATAGCTTGGTAGTTTTGATGATTGTAAATCCTCAAGGAATAGGAAAACATTTTTTGAGCTTCTTGCCCAGGAAAAGATGAACATATTTGTTCATTAACATAAATAGCTTATTCGAATTGATGAAGGAGAGTCTAAAGCCTTATGACAGTCCAAAGGGCATTGCCCTTGGTAGATTAAATTTAGCAGGAATAAACTCTTTAATGACTAAAGAGGCTTTCAGAAATCATTGAATGTCAAATGGCTCTAGGCTCCTAAATTGACTTGTCCATTCAAGTATGAATAAGTTGAATCCAGAATAATATATATGCCATTGTGCCTGATTAGTTACTTAAAATTTTCTTTATAAAGTCATAGCAAAGTGTAGGCTTAGCTTAAAACTCATACAGTGCCTATGACAGGATGTATGCCACCTTAGCAATTCCTAACAATTAGTAAACCTAGGGAAAATAAAGGGAAGCAAAAATGACAATATAATCTATATTGTATTTAACAAATATTTAGGGCAAACTTTTTACAAAGCAGCATAATTGATATGTTAACATCAATGAATTTTATAAGCTCCCATTTCATTTGTTAGTTTTCTAATCCATATTTCCCATAATACTTTGTATATTAAAATGTTTACGAAAGCCAGAGATAAAGAAGCAGGGAGGTAGAGGAGAAAGAGAATTGGATTTAGAAATGCAAAGACTTGATCTGGAGTCTCAACTTCATATGGAAGTATAAAACATGAAGAAGGAATTTAATTTCTTGGAGACTCAGGATTTTTTTATGTGAAATGGAGGAAATACATAACTAAAAAGGATATTGTGAAGAAAGCACTTTGTAAAGTATAAAGTTTAGGGCAAATATAAACTATTTAGATGTTGAATAGTAAGGATAGACAGACATAGATATATATCTATATAGATAGATAGATAGATAGATAGATAGATAGATAGATGTACATATATGTACACATGCCCATTTTATAAGAAATTTTTAAGATGGTATTGGCTATTCAACATTTAACTAGATTTGTTTTGTTCAAACTTTAGTTTGTTTTTGCTTTATTTATGTTAGAGATTAACAAAAAAAATATTGTCTGATTTCTAAGTCCCCCCCTCCAAAAAAATGAATTACAGGTAAATGGTAGATTTCCTCTTTAGTAGTAATGTTGTTTTCTGGCACTGGAATATACCACTAATGGATTTGAATAATTGAAGGACACATGAACTTTCAGGCCACTTTTTCCTAACTTCAATTATTCATATTTAAAAGAAAATAAATAGAAACAAAAAAATACCTCCCAAAATACTCAGATGTTGTAGTAAGAGTTAGGGATGTTTTATTTCACTCATCCAAAATAACCATCTATGGTAACCAAATCCATCCAGCAATTTAAAACTTTCAATTGATTTTCTGTTATTAAAAACTCCAGAGACAATATTTATGATTAAAAAAAAGAAATCTTTGATGTTGCAGAAATAAAGTTACTAAAAGATTACAAAGACCAACTTCTTAGCGTATATCTTGGCTAACACTTTCAATGTTTTGCAATATACTTCTTCTTTATTTCACCTATTGAGTTACTATCCAGAATTTCTAATACAATTTAGACATCACTTCTTCTAAGGAACTTTTCTCTTCTCTTTAATTGACATTGACCTTAGAGGCAGTTAGGTGGCATAATAGGTAGAGCAGTGGGCCTGGAGCTGGGAATATTTAAGTTCAAATCCTTCTTCAAATACAATTTTTGAAATGCAAAAATATACATTTTGTTTTTCTTCATTTTTTTTGGAAATTCTGTTTTGCTTTATAAAACATTGAAAAATACAACACTCAAAGCAAACACCTGAAATTTCAATGTGATAAATTATTAACTTAGATATCTGTGCAATTAAGAGCATAAATTAGGAAGTTAGGATACCAAATACTGTTATTATAATGACATCTCTTTAGTGCAAACCTTGCTGTGCTTGAATATTACCTATAATCCTATATATCCAAAGTTATTCTAGGCAAGTCACTTCTGTCTGCCTCAGTTTCCTCAATGGTAAAATTAGGAGAAAAAACAGTCTCTAACTCCCAGTGTTGTGAGCATCAAATGAAATATTTTAGTGCACTTAGCACAGCACCTGATACATAGGTAGGTGCTTAATAAATGTTTATTTCTTTCCTTCCTTCCCCTCTAGTTCTCATGCAATTTTTTTCACTTATCTCTGGCATTTATGCAATATTTCATATTGCAGTTAACTGTAAATATTTATAGAATTACATAACTTTAAAAGAGAGACCAAACATATCAAAAAGGAATTTCCATTCTAACATACCTGGTAAGTAGCCATCCAACTGCTGCTTTAAGGTAACAAAGGAGATAGAAATCATAGCTTTTTTAAGAAAATCCATCATTAGGTCTAAACATTAAGATGTTATTCTTTTTTTATTTTTTTTTCAGCCAAAGACAAGATTTATTAGAACATCCATCATATTGGGCAGACTCTTAAGGAGTCTGAACATTAATAAACTATTGGCTAGATTATAAGAATCTCAGCAGGGGCTAGATTATAAAAATCTGAGCCTTAAGATGTTATTCTTATATCAAGTCCATATCTTCCTCCTTACAGCTTCTTTACATTGTTTCAGGGTGTATGACTTGTAGCCAAAAAGGACATGGCTAATGCTTCTTCCACATTATCGCTATTGAGATACTTGAACAAAGATGGTGTGTTACTCTGAATTTTTTCCAGGCTAAAACTCCCCAGTTCTTTCAATAGATCATACTACCTTTTCCCTGACTATACTAGATTCAACTCTGTGAAATATGGGGACTTGTCTTATCTATCACTGACCACTGAGCCTGGTACTTATTGGAATATATGTCCAGAAATTGTAATGGACTCCAATGACTATCTAGTCCAGCCTCTTTCTTTTATAGATGAGGAAACCAAGGTCCACAGTACTGAAGTAATTTGTCCCAGGACAACTATGGCTCTAGATCACAGATATAGGTTCTTAATACACTTTTCTTATACTGAGTTATATGGTAGACTTAAGCATAACAATATTTCACATGTACATAGAAATTTGGAATTTATAAAATATTTTAACATACATATTTCACATGAGAAGAGGGGTAAGAATATGAGGAGAGAAGTTTCTCAATGAAAAATAAGGTTGGCTGTCATGTTCCAAAAATGAGACAATGTGCAGGCTGAATGATTCCTTGATATACATGGCAGTACCAAGAGATCTAGACCCAGATCCCCAATATCTTGAGGGAACTTGCCTATGTAAGATCTAGGGGAGACCTTTTGTTCCAGCAATAACACATCTAGGACCATATCCCAAAGAGATCGCACAAATGGGAAAAGGGCCCATGTGTAAAAAAAAATTTATAGCAACTCTTTTTGCACTGGTAAAGAACTGGAAATTGAGGAGATGCTCATCAATTGGGGAATGGCTGAACAAGTTGTGGTATATGAATATAATGGAATGCCATTGTGCAAGTAATGATGAGCAGGCAGACTTCAGAAAAAACCTGGAAAGACTTTTATGGATTGATGCTGAGTGAAGTGAGCAGAAGCAGGAGAATGTTGTACACAGTACAGCCACATTGTGAGATGCCTAACGTTGATAGACTTAGCCCTTCTCAGCAATGCAAAGATCTAAAACATCTCCAAAGGTCTCTGATGGAAAATGCTATCCACATCCAAAGAAAGAACTATGGAGTTTGGATGCAGATTGAAGCATACTATTGGCTGTTTTTTTTTCTTCTGTTTTATTTTGTTTCCTCTTTCTGGTGGTTCCCACAGTTGGCTCTAATTCTTCATTACAGTATCACTAATGTGAAAATATGTTTAATAGAAATATATATGTATAGCCTATATTATATTGCATGCCATTTTGGGTAGGGATGGGAAAAATTTAAAAGTCAAAAGCTTATGGAAGTGACATTGTTGATAAATCAAAACAAATCAATAAAAAAAAAGGTGAAAAAAAAGATCTAGGGGAGGAAGTGAGCAAGAATGCCTAGAATGT
Organism: Vombatus ursinus; assembly: GCF_900497805.2. Lineage (NCBI taxonomy): Eukaryota > Metazoa > Chordata > Mammalia > Diprotodontia > Vombatidae > Vombatus > Vombatus ursinus. The sequence continues at coordinate 8,338,029 of NW_020951957.1, read as the reverse complement.
GAGGGTGTGGATATTTTGAAATCTCTACCACTGGAGGGAATATCTACATTGATGAAATCACAGATAAAGTGAACTATATTTACAATTTATAGAAAGAGCATCACAATCAATATGCTAACATGTGTAATCACAGCTGAAACAAAATTGTTTAGGGGAAGAAGAGATTTGGTAAATGTCTTTTTTGAGAGCCTTTAGACATAGTATTAGCATAAAAGAATGACCTAATTCTTATATTCTTGCACTAATTTGTCTTTAGAACTACACTATTTCAATTCTTCACATATTGAGACAGAAGCCAAGATGTATCTGTTCTAGACCTAGATCAGCTACTCTTTCTGTCTCCCTCTCTCCTTCCTTTTCTGATTTTGTTTTCTTGTTTCACCTAGGTTGTATGTGCAGTGGCCAAAATAAACAAATTTCAAATTGTCCCATTTCTGACCTGTGCCAATTTGCTCCTCCTAAGAGACCTTGATGCCCCCTCCCACAGACACACCTGAGACTTCAGCATATTAGTGTTAGAATTAATTTGAACACCCAATCAGCTTTAACCTTATATACTCTCAGAATTCTTGAGCTCAAGTGGCACATGAGCCTCAGTCTTCCAGGAACTGGGATTATAGGCATGACCACAGTAATGTTTATTCCTATTTCAATTCAGCCAATATAGCATAGTTCTTTCTAGCTGCTAAAGAAATTGAAATAAATTAGAAAGTTCATGATTTATTCTTTTTTTTTCCTTGCTGCTATACACGTTACTGTTGTTCTGCCTTAATAATACGCTAGAAGAAAACGTTGGTAAACCAAAAATAAAGTTTGCATTCACAAATATACTTGATTTTTAACATTAGGGAGACATCTATTCAACCTTTTCAAATAGGAACATTTCTCATCAAGGCAGAAAGCATGTTTGAAACAATGTTATATCTTTTGTAATTAAATGCAGAAGGGATAACTAATGACTTTTATTACTGTTCATCCCTGTTGGCAAAAATCATCCCTACTTCTTTTTAGTCATAGCATGTAAATATTAAACTTTTGAGAGATTAAAACAAGAAAAAGAAGTAACTACATCTATTTTCCCCACATTCAATGGATTGTATTGTTGATAGTGATTACTCAATGATCCAGCAAGCATTTTTAAAGTACTTACTATGCACCAGGGATTGTGCTTAGGTTACAGAGAAAGTTAAAAAAAATAGCCTCTTCTGCTAAGAAACTTGCATTCTAATGAAAAGACAACATGTAAGCAACTATTAAAATAACAAGATGATGATGATGATGATGATGATGATGATGCTGATGATGATGGTAATACACAAACACATAGTGCTTTGTAGTTAACATATTTCCCCTCTTACTGAATCTGTGAGATAGGTACTATTGCTATTTTTTTTTTGATGTGATTTGCTTCATGTAGAGAGGTCCCAGTTAGGAACTACCTCTGTGAATTAAGATAAGTATTTTCTCTGCTACTAGTTGTCTTACAGAATTGCCAAGATACTAAGAAATTAAGGGATTTGACCAAGGTAACACAACCAGAAAAGAACAGAGAAGAAATGTGAATGAAGGTCTTTCTGATTCCAAGGTCAACTTTATTCACTATACCATGCTTACTCTCAAAATAGGTAACATTAGTATAGTTATGTCCATTATAGAGAAAAGGAAAAGAGAAAACAAAAGAAAAACTTAGATTAAGTGGCTTACTTATAAAGCCCAAGTAGATAGCAGAGTCAAATTTTGAACTTGGGTTTTTTGACTCCAAAGGCACTGCTTCCTGCTTCCCCCATCTCTGACCCAACACATACCAGCAGATATAATCCCCCACATATACACTACAGCTGCTACATAAAACCATTGTTGAATTGATAGTTTTTGGTTGAGTTAATAAACATAATACAATATATTACTGTTGATGAGAAATCAAGACATGAATATGCATAACCATGTATGTGTTTGTTTAACTTCTGTTTCCATACATTTGATTTGAAATAAGCCAATTTTCATTGAAAACAATATATCATGTGATATATACATACATGTGTATGCTGTAATTATCAATCATATCAAGGTATTTTAAACTCCAAAATATACCTATTTCATTTTTCTGCTCCTAAGTCAAAGATTGCATTCTCTTAAATATTCTAAAAATATAATCTTTTGAGGTGCTGCCAACAAAAGTAAAAACTTTAATCCTGCATATTCCTTTTCCTTATTTTCTCTGTCTCTTCTCATGTGGAAAATATTGCAATGGATGTCAAAAAGTGCTATCTTTTCACTTTGGGACTTGGAAAAAAAGATGAAATAGCTAAGTTTCCTGTATCATTATGCGTAATCATAGGCAAAGTAATCACATTTTCCCCACAGTGAGGAAAAGCTTAAGCCTGTCATGGACAATACATCTTATAAATGGGGGGATGCATTGTAGTATATATTTCAGATTTTTAAAATGTCATTTTTGCCCAATTTTGACTGAGTGATGGGTTTATTTTGCTGGAAAGTTTAAGTGTATACATATGCATATATATGTATACAAACATATTGTATATTTGTAGGATTTTTATGATAGCCAGTCTCTTTGGAGAAATATCTGATAGTGTAAACATATGTAATTGTGTTCCAGAATAGAAATTGAAGAGTATTTTCTAGTTTATGAAAAAGAAATATGAAGAATTATTAAATATTGAAACATGTATAGTCCTCAAGCTATTGTAATACCTTTAGGCAAATTATGGGCTAAATCCTACTAAACAGAAAAATGCTTACTCTACAGTTCAGGATCTCCAGCACTAAAGATTTTCCATGTTTCCTGAGTAATTCATTAAATGTTTTATCACGTAGTAGCTAAGATATTACTTTATATGTAATTGAAACCTCTCTTTTTAGGTTAAATTGATCTTTATTTCTATCTTGTATACACTTGAAGTGAAAGTGATTGGCTTCCCTTTCAGGTACCCAGAGCTTTGCTGAATGTAGAAAAGCACTTCATATCATCTGAAACAGTAATTATCCCTCCTTATCACTATTTTTGTCCAGTTGGACAATGCTTATTCCTTAAGCAGTCTCTGTTTTCCATGCATATTCCTCTATATGCACGTGTAAAAGAATATATATTTGTATATGTGTGTATGTGTGTGTAATAAACATACATATAGGCATATTTCATATTGAATTATTCATATGTACATATACATAGTTTTCAATAACTTTTGTGTACAAATATGCAACTTAGAGCATTCTAGAAAAAAGATCTACATAATTTAAAGTTTTTTTTCAATGTATCATCAAAATATAAGATAGCCTTGGGTTATGAATTTTTTTTAGTAGTAAAGAATAGTTCTGTATATCTCTACTACTAGGAAGGTTGTGAGTTTGGGACCCATGACAAACTCTGTATCAGTATAATCAAACACTAGTCTTTTTAATTTGGAACTTTTCTTCCCAGTTATATCCTCTGGAGCCAAGCTGAACAGATTTAATCCCTTTTTCAGGTTACAGTCCTTCAGATACTAAGAAACAACTTTTGCCAGCATATTCTTCCCAATCTCTTTAACCTAAAAAATTCAGCTACCTGTAGTTGATTATCATACCATAACATCAAAACATTTTGCCACCCTGAATATCCTCTTCTTAATAAGGTACGGATAATCAAGGTACTTCCTCATCTATAACACCTAGAACTGAATGTTATACTTTATGTATGACATCTGCAGGATAGAAAATAGTGTGACTATCACTTCCTTGATCATCAAAAATATGATGCTGCTATTGCCATTAATCTGAATTTGAATTAGTTTTTCTTTAGCAACTATACCCTGCTAAGTCCTATTGAGCTTTCAGTTCACTAAAATCACAGATGATCTAAAAGCATAGAGGGTTTGTAAATGGTGTCAGTGAAGAGAGTGCCCACAGAGATGAAACTACTAGTCCTTTAAGTCTCAGAATATAATTAATTTAATAAATAAGCCAAGTTCATGAGTTTGATTTCTAAATGAATCCATTAGCTTCCCTCTGGCACATACTCTATTAGGATACTATGCATGTATCTCTTCAGTGTGTGTCATCTATCACAATGGGAAGTAGGCAAGAAAATGGAAAACTACCTTTCTGAACATAACCTGCTAAAATAAATCAGGAACATTTTCTTCTAGGATGGATAGTAAATGAAACAGAAAAGACTTTGTCTTTTCCATAATGCCCAGATAGAACTTTACCTAAGACTCTCAGAGGTGCAGAGAGAAAGAATTTGCATCTATTTTTTCCTTCAGAAAATCTGACAAAGCATCAATTTGTCTTTTATTAAAAATTATACTTAGATATAGCTGCGAGTTCTAGATCCAAACAAGGAAGATCCATTCCCATAGTCAGAATAAAATGAATCAGTCTGTCAGTCAGTGAATAAACATGTATTGCTATGCCAGGTACTATACTAAGCTCTGGGCTACAAAGAAAGGCAAAAAACAGTCTTTATCCCAAAGAACTCACAGTCTACAGCAGAGAAAACATGTAAATAACTACATACAAATAAATGACACATGGAATAAATAGGGAATAACAAATAATATAGTAATATATTTATATATTATAATATAATAATAATGGTAATGATAATAATAATAATAATGGATGACACTACCATTAAAGAGTATCAAGAAAGTCTTCCCGTAAGAAGATGGAGTTTTAGCTGAGACTTGAACAAATCCAGTGAAGCCAGGAGGCTAAAATTAGGAGGGGGAACATTAGAGGCATAAGACATAGCCAGAGACCCTGCCTAGGATCAAGAAATGAACTGACTTGTGCAAAGAACAACAAAGAGACAAGTATCAATGCCACTCAGTAACAGAGTACATAGTGGAAATGTGAGGTAGTGTAAAAAGACTAGTTAATTTGGGGTGGGGACGGTTTATAAGGGGTATTGAAGAGCAAACAGATGGTTTTATATTTGGTCTTATAATTGATAGAGTAGACTCTGGACAAGTCACTTACCCCCAATTACCTCACCTAGAGTAAAAAAAAAAACAATTGATAGAGAGTGACTGGAGTTTATTGGTAGGGGTGGGGTGGGAAGGAATCAGTGACATGGTTTTCCTTGGGCTGCAGGAAGATCATTTTGACAGCTGAATGGAGGATAGATTGGAGTGGGGAGAAATTTGTGGCAGGTAGGACAACCAACAGGCTATTGCAATAGTCTGGGAGTGAGCCAATGGGTACCTGCACCAAGGTGGTGACAGTAACAGAAGAGAAAAAGGGAGTCTATTTGAAAGATATTGCAAAGGTGAAATATGCCTTGACAACAGATTAGTATGGGGGAGTGAGAGATAGTGAGTAATGGAGGAAAAAACTTAGATTACAAGCCTAGAGTATTGGGAGCAAATTTGGTGCCTTTTACATCATTAGGGAAGTTTGGAAGGGAAGAAGCATAATGAATTCAGTTTTGGAAATTTAAGATGTCTGCTGGTCAAATAATTCAAGATATCTTAGAAGCAATTAGAGATATGAGACTGTACATCAACAGAGAGTTTATGGCTGGATAGTAGATCTGAGAATCATTAGCATAGAGATGATAATACAATCTATGGGAACTGATGAGATCACCTGGTGAAATAATATAGGCGAAGAAAAAGAAGAGGGCCCAGGAGAGAGCCCTGAGGGGTACTCACTGTTAATAAGAATGACCTAAATGAAGATCCAGCAAAGGATACTGAGGAAGAGCAATCAGAGGAGAGGAAATGGAGAAACCTATTATATATGGCCTGATAAAGGAGGCCATGAAAGGCAGGTAAAATATGGGGGTGATATTTAGCAGGGATGGCTGTATCAAGTAAGGGTTTTTTGAGGATGGGATCTTTAAAAAGTTGCCTTATCCTTACTGAAAAATCAAATTATTAAAGGAAAATCAAAGTATAATAACATCTTGAATTGACGTATTTCTTTCCTTTCCTTTCCTTCCTTCCTTCCTTCTTTCCTTTCTTCCTTTCCATTAAATATTGCTGTTACATCTATAGGTTCATGATTTAGAATTCTTATGTACCTGATGTTTCAGCTGTGCCCCTAGGCCATCATCAATTGCAATAGAAACAGGAATTTGTCTTGCTTTAGGTAAAATATGATGATGTTTACTGAAATATGAAATGGGAGAACAGATTGCATTACCCTGGGCTAGTTATCACGTGGAGTTTTAGAGATATTTTTGGGGCATTTTTTTTCTACTTGACTTCATAAGTAGGATAAGGTAAACAGCTACTCTAAATGAGCAAACATTCCCTCTAATTATCCCAAAGTTAATCAATATAGTGAGTAAACATAAACCTTGATATGAAGGTCATCCATATGAGTACTATCATATCATAAATACCTATCAGAAATGTGAAGGTACAGTGTTTAGTCTATTTCCATCTCCTTACTTTTAAGATCATTTTAATAAAGTGTTTTGCACATGCACACACATTTCTAATTCAATTCAATTATTTATAATCTTAAATTGTTTAGAAGCAACCTTAAATATTATCATTGCAAAATTAATTTCTTATGGAGGGATATGAATGAAATATGTGTGCAATGAACTAAATTCCTGAACCTTCATATAACTTTCTTCAGGGTGAGATGTTTTCACCGTACAGCTTAACCCACAGATTTCAGAATAGTGTTCTTGTACTCAAAATACTCCACCATGTCCATTTTCTCCTTAATGTGGATATTCCCTCTAATTGTTAATGTGGATATTCCCTCTATAACACATCCATGCCTACAAATTCAGGTAACTATTATTTACATCATACAAAAAATATATTATGGAAGATCTGTCCATTGTCTCGAGGACCTTACCCACGTTCACATAGTATTGGGAGTTTTCAAAGGACGTAACAAGGATTTTGTGGCAATTATTCCTTGCTCTTGCTATGTTACTGGCCCAGTTTTAATCATATAGTTCTTTGATAACACATAACACCAAAAATCCAAATTGGAGATATTTTGACCATTTTGAAACAATTGATATCGTGCTAGCAAAGGAATTACTGCTCTTATTTTCCAACTAAAATTATTTTGAAATGACCTTAATGGCCCAGTTTTTTCCTGATTTGTATCTGTGATTTTTGTGACTTTAAAACAGTTAACTATGTTGCATCTTACATACAAAGACTTTTAAATCAAAATTTAAACAAAGTATTAACATAACTTGGATTTTCTATAATTCAAATAATAACAGTTTTGTAGGATGGAATGTAACTTTTTCCTAGGTGTTTTTGAATTATTCATCATTATTTTAATTTCATTATTTCACCTTAACAGTAAAACATTGCATAGAAGACTAAAAAATACTTACAAAAGTCAGCAAACTTCAAAGATGTTTTAAGACACAAATAATTTTAGCAAATAAATGATGTCTAATGTCCATTCTGGCTCTTAATCTATAATCCTTTATCTCCAAAATGCTTAATGATAAAGCATTAGTTCAATAATTGGGAGTATCTACATGACAACAAGCAGCAAGATGGCTCAGTAGATAAAACATTGGACCTGGAATCAGGAAGAACTGAGTTCAAATGTGACCTCAGACACTTACTAACTGTGTGATCTTGGGCTTAACCTCTGTTGCCTTAAACCACTGGACAAGGAAATGGCAGATCCCACCAGTATCTTTGTCAAGATAAACTTATGCCCCGCAGTGTCATAAACAGTTGGACATGACTGAATGAATGACTGAACAACAACATGACACTAAGCACTCTTTTTAGAATTTAAAATACTCCTTCATGGTAGATATAAAAATACAATTAGTAAGACATACTTTTTTTAAAATTTATGATATTGTGACTTTTTTAAAAATACAATTTCTGGTCACCTTTTTTCTTTACACTACGATAATTTCAACCCTCTCCCTTCTCACACAACAGACAGACAGACACAGAGAAAGATATATATTCAAATTAGTCTCAGATACTTAATATCTGTTATCCTGTGCAAATTCCTTAAAGTTTGACTGCCTCAGTTTCCTCAACAGTAAAATGGAGATCAGAGAACCTACCTCACAGAGCCCTTATGAGGATCAAATCAGATAAGATTTATAAAGTGCTTCGCATAGTTTCTAGTACACAGCAGGCACATAATAAATGATTGTTCCCTCCTTCCCTCCTTTGTTGTTCATGGAAGGGATTTTGATTCTATTCCTGTGTCCTTGCTGTTTTGTACATTCAGTATGAATATAAACCACATTTTGTCATATTCAAAACATTTAGTGACACCTGTGTATGTACATATGTGTGTGTGTTTTCTAGCTTTGCTAATTTTATTCAATGAGATATGATTATTCTCAAAGAATATATGAGTTTAGTTTATGTTCTGAGAATATCAATGTTCTTTCTCCTTTTGAAAAGAATGTCTCATTCTTTTTTTTTTTAACAACTTCACGGGATGACAGGCACTTTGTTTCATTAACATTGCATAGACTTCCATCTGGTCACCATCTGGATCTACTGTTGCTCATTTTACCATGCAAATTATATATAAGGCCTCTTAAATGGGTACATTTGAATTGCCCTAAATGTTTTCTTCTCATCACATTTTGACTTCAGGAAGCCAGTCATTCAGTCTCTTAACAACTCTTGCCTCAGTTTATTTTTTTTTTTCCATTTATAGCCTTTAAATACTCAAATGTGTCTTTTCTGGAGAAGATCAAGGTATTTCTAAGTAATAACTTCATCTATTAGTTCAATTTGACCTCTGCATTTACTCAGATCTTTTAGTCTCTATTCTTCCTTTGGGTTGATTAAGACCTTTACACTTATTAAACCCAATTATTATCATTTTTGTATTTGAAGAAATTATCATTTTATTTTTCTTATCTTTACATTAAATGGAATTCAGAGAAAAAAAGTCTCAGGACATGATGCTACTCAGTTATTATTATTTTATGTTTAATGTTCAGTGAACTATTGTTGATATAGATAAAACAATATTTTGGATGAATTTTGAAAGCATGTTAATATTCTGTGACTCACTGAATACATTTTGGGAATAACTGCATTATCAGATAGAATCATGGGAACATTTTCCTCTTCCCATACATTTGTTTTTTTAATTTCTTCTGCTAGGTTTGTGTGTATTAAGAGATTTTGATAGCATCACAGAACTTAAGTGTTGTGAAAAAAAAATCATAAGTCATCAAGTACAACCCATACACATAAGAAATTTCTATTCTTACATACCTGATAGTCATACTGCCAATGCTTGAAAATGTTCAAGGAGTGGGATTCCACCATGAATTTCTTATATGGACAGTTCTAATTCTTTGGAATTCTACCCTAAAATTTAGCCAGCATTGGTCTCTGCAATATCCACCCATCATTCTGGATTTTGGCCTTTAGGGACAAATAGAATAAACCTAATCTCTCCTTCACATGATAGTCCTTCAAATATTTGAAGGTAATTATCATATCTCCTATGAATATTCTCTTCTCCATCCTAAATATGTCAACTTCCTTCAACTCATCCTCATGTGACCTAGAATGAAAGGCATTCATCATGCTGGCTGCCATACTTGACAAACTCTTAAACTTATCAATAGCAATGGAGTCTAATGATAATGTGGTAAGATTTCACCTCCCTATTCCTCAGAAGCCATGCCCCTCTTGCTGAATCAAAAAATTTCTTTAGGATATTTATGTTTGTCATGGTGCACATTTGAGTTACATAGAGGAATGTGATTCACTAAAAAACCCTAATTTTTTCAGAACAATTGCAATAGAACCATGACTCCTGTAACTTATACTTGTGAAATTATTTATTTTTATCCAGATTCAAATCTTCACATTTGTGGCAATTGAATTTCATCTTATTATATTTTGGGTATGACCATCTAATCAATTCTGAATCTATCCAATTCTAACTGATTGTAAATCTGATGGTTTAATCTAGGGCTTCTTAAACTTTTTTCCACTCATGGTGCTTCTTAAACTGTGGGTCATTGCCCCATTAAACTATTCTTCTCATCTAATAGTTAAATAATCCTATCACAAAAAGGAAAGACTTTTAGCATGTCATTACCTATTCTTGATGGCCTAGCTGCTCCTTCTTTATAATGACCCTTTCCAGATATTACAAATCATATCTATAATGATTCATATTAGAATTATCTCAGGAATAAAAATCAAATTCACTGGTATATAATTTGCAGACTTTGTTTTCCTTCCTTTCTTCCTTCCATCCTTCCTTCTTTCCTTTCTTCTTTTTTTCCTTCCTTTCTTACTTCCTTTCTTCTTTTCTTTCTTTCTTTCTTTCTTTCTTTCTTTCTTTCTTTCTTTCTTTCTTTCTTTCTTTCTTTCTTTCTTTCTTTCTTTCTTTCTCTCTCTCTCTCTCTCTCTCTCTCTCTCTCTCTCTCTTTCTTTCTTTCTTTCTTCCTTCCTTCCCTTCCTTCATTTTGAAAATTAGGTCTTTGCCCTTCTCTAATCTTGTGGCTTCAATCCTGGTTTCCATAACAATTCATATTTGAAATATTGTTAACTGTCACTCAAAACTATATTTTCTAAGTTCTTTGATATCTAATGATATACTTCATCTGGGTTCAATTATTTGAATTAATTAAAGTCAGTCAGGGGTTCTCTTACTATCTCTTGATTTGTGGCATCAGCTTCTTGTTCTGTTATTTTCTATGTAAAGGTCCCTCTTTTACTGATCAAAATAAAATGAAATACAATTGAATAGATGTGATGTCAATTACTCTTGGAAATTTATAATAATTCCACTCATATATTTGGGCCTCCTTGATCCTCCCTTTCTCCAAGTGTAGCTAAATTCACAATAAATCAAACCATATTTTCAATGTACTTAGCCTCAAAAAATTCAGTTTATAACATATGCTTTAGTATTTTTGTCTCTCTTTTTTCACAAGATTATGCCATACTCTCCCATTAATGTTCTAGTACTTGAACTGCCTTCCATTTTCTAAATATTTCATTTTTTAAAGAAGATATAAGTTGGTTATTGAGTTACCTGTGCCTACATAATTGATCTCTGTGGAGAATTCTCATTTTTCCTTCTCATTGAAATCATTTTCCCTTTGTGTCTTCAGGAATTAATTCTCAAAAATCTCCCATCCCTCCTGGGCTTTCTTCTCCTGAAGTATCACACTCTATGGGAGTCTATCCTTTTTATTTCTTTACTCTGAAATCTGCTTTTCCCAAATCTAGGTTGCATGCCAGCCTATATCCAGATTTTCCCATTTTCTCTGACACAAATTTTAGCCTAGAATCTTTATTTCCTCTTTCAGTATTCTTATCCTTTCTATTCTAACCATAAGTTTTTCTCTGTTAGCAAGAATATGATCCAGAGTAAGAGTTGCACTTCCTGATTTCTTAGCCATTGGGAGAATTAAATTGTCAATAACGAAAATCATGAAAGTATTAATTACTCTGATTTTGGAAAAGAGATCTGTGTAATTGAAAATCCTGTCCACTATAATATGATGCTCCTTTGCAAGACAAAATCATTTCCTCTTCCCATTCCTTTATACTTCACCTACATATTCTCTATACTGATGTCCCTTTGTGTTCCTGGGTTCTTTCAAAAGAAGATTCCTTTTTAAATATGCAATGATACTCACTTTTTCCTATTTTGTTTCTTTTGATCAAAACATAAACAGTCATAAATATAGTTCAGGCATGTTCTTATCCCATCAGGTTTAGTCATAATTATAAAGTCAAATATACTCCTTGTGTTTAGATCTCATATTCCTCATGTTCATTGCTAGAACTTTGAGAATGTTTATTTGTGCGTGCGTGTGTGTGTATGCATGCGTGTATGTGTGTGTGTGTATGTGTGTCCCACTATATATATACGATAGACAGTAAGCAATCTCTATAATATTTAAGTTGGGCATATACACACATACATTTACACATATTTATGAGGGAGGAAGGTGACTGCACATAAACAGATATATGTTTATAGATATAGACTTAGTTATAAATGTTATTGAAGCATATATATGGAAGAAAATATATATTTAAATATGTAGTTACATATGTAATATGTGCATTTGCATATCTGTATTATCTCCCTATGCAATCTTCTACCTCCCACATAGTTTTTAATGTGTTTTTAAATTTACTTTAAAGTCATTTTGATTTAATTTGCAGGATAGTTGGCAAATATGTTCTGTTGCTAGATATACACTATCTGCCCAGGAGTTTATATAACTTATATTGTAAACTGTGTTTGAGAAATCCAAATCCCCTTCTTAAATATTAGCCCCTTTTTTCCAGCCCTACACTTATCAAATTAGTTTTTATCTTCTGCATCCCTTGTCTTCAATGAACAAAAGTTGTCAAAACACAAACTGTGCCTTCATGCTCTTCAGGTTCTTGATCATAATTCTGTAGTCATTGACAATACTTTATTTAAAGTTTCCTTCTAGATGGTTCATTTGTGCCTGTGTTTACTTTCATTTCACATAGATTAGAGATTAGAATTTGGGGAAGAGAAATTTTCATTAAAATAATTTTCTTAAATCTTTTTTAGGCAATGTTAACAATAGCTTACAACAGTTTTATATGTAATAAACCAGCTGTGGTACAATTAATTTATTGAATTCTCAGGGACATTTGGGTTTTTGTAATTGTATTGTGAGATTATTTCCTTGGTTAATTTATGAAGAATAATGAGCTATTTATGCATAATTTTGTCTAATAATTATTAGTACCTTTATAGGTATTTATACGTGCTAAGTTTTTGAAACATTCTATGACATACTGCATATTTTCTGCCATCTCCTGGAAAATATAAATCAATAGATTTGGGCTTCTTAAGTATTTATATATATATATGTATATATGTGTGTGTGTGTGTGTGTGTGTGTATGTATATATATATATTTGTAGTTTCTGATAACAATTATCTGATCACATAGAAAATCATTTATATAAATTTATTTTACAGTCTTTTTTTTCCCTTATGGACACATTATTTGTTAAAGTAGTCAGACGTTATCTAAGAAGCACATTTTGATTTCATTCTTAGATTCTAGTTACTTCACAGGTAACATGTAGTAACAAACTAATGTCAGTTAGAAATGAAAGGTCTATGGGTAAACATCTATTAAAATTATTTATTTTTACTCAGTGCAGGGTTTTCTTTTCTTTTCTTTTTTTTAAGAAAGTGTTTCCATGTTTTCTTAAGCCCTTTTACCACACAGTTTGAGAATAAGTTTTCTTTCTATAACTTTGTTGGTGGCCCTGGGCCCTCTAGTTGTTTTTTTTTTTTTTAATATATTGTGCCAATACTATTTTAATTCTTTCCATATTGTTGCTGTTACTACTGCTGCTATTGTTATTCTCACTAATGTTATTGCTGCTGCTTAATAAATGTTTCCAAATTTCAATCAAAACTGTAGAATATTTGAATAGTGCTATGTTTATTGTAAGAAGAGGTACTTCTTCAGTTGTGAACATGTCCAGAATCCATAGAAAACAGGACAATTTGAATTTCAATATGATATAGCCTGGTTATCTACAAGTTCCAAATTTACCATACAATTGGGAAAAACAAATAATTTTGATAACTGTTCCCTGATTCTACATGATTTTTGCTAGTGTTCTTATATTTTTAGAATTAGGATTCATGATTGGACATGCTATTTTCCTTTGTAAAACATTTTGCCAAAATCAAGAATTTTTTCCCAGACAAATTTCAGTATTTCCTGTATTGAATTGTAGTATTTACATTGTCTAAAGCACTAAAATTTAGTTATTTCCTTCACTGATTAATCCAGGGATGGCAGGGGTAATAAGATTTTTGTTTGTTTTGTTTTGTCTTTTTTTTGGTTTAGGGCAAAATAGAAGAGTCATTCATTAAATTAGGCATTTGCCTAATGGATGGCAGAGAATCAGTAAGATTAAGGGCTTGAATCTTTTGCCTTCAGTTACTTTGCTAAATGAAATCCAGGGGATGATAAACAAGGGTAATTGCAGACCAAAATATCTCCCTGGGGACAAATCATGAAGTACTCTACAATTTTAACTTCAGAGGGAGAGTCAATGATACACTTATTCTAGGAGAGCTATGGGATCAAACAATAGCTTAGGTGAGCTTGGGAAAACAAATACCCAACTAGTCATTTCATAAAGAAATTTTTGACAAAACTCTAAAAAATAGTAAGCATTTTCCAGTAGAAGACCAGTCTGGGAATATGATTGGGAATATTAAATCAATAAATTCAGAAATTATTTGATATAAAAAGCAAAAACCACCAAAAAACTATAGAAATGAACATCAGTCTTTTTGAAATGTATCAAAACAGTGAGCTAGCACACAGCTCTCAGTAAAGTACAAATCAACAGAACTTAATGAAATTTAGAATCCTAAAATGGGAACTAAATTACTTTTATCACATTGAAATGGGTTTTGTATTGTTAAGGCTTAAAAATATGCAATAGGAAATGCAAAGAAAGCTGGAAGAAAATAGAAAAGCAGTATATGAGTGAAAACTACAAAGAAGTAATTATATAGGTATGATGTGTGTGTATGTGTATGTAAGTGAAATATCTCCTGCCTCCAAGCATATCACTCTATCCACTACTCCATGATATATAGTATTTCTGCTTCATCTCAGTTAAAATGGGATTATATATATATGCAAATATGTATATGTATATGTGTGTATATATGTACATGTGTGTGCATGAGTGTGTGTGTATGTGTGTGTGTATTCTTGTCACTTCAAGGCATCTAATAGATTTTTAGAAATAGAGTTTAGGAGGAAAGTATCAGCTTTTCTAGGGTAAATTAAAATCCAATATAGTTTTTTTAAATAAAATTTTATGTGTATCTTTTTTTTATATCACTCAAATTTCTGCCCTTTACTCTGACTCTAGCCCCTCCCAGGGATTCATCCCACATAACAAAATTTTAAAAGGAAAAAAAAGTGAGAAACTGGATGAAAAAATCAGCAAGGTTGATTTATTACATTAAAGAAAAATCTGACAAAAGTAATCCTACACATATGTAAAACCCCCATCTCAGTGAGGGGTAAAATTCCTTTTATATTATTTCTTTGGGGCAAATTTTGTTTTTATTGCAAATGTGCAAACATTTAAAAAACAGTTATGTATTTATTTTTCTTTCCATTTTATTGTTGTAATCATTATATTTATTGTTTTCTTGGCTATGATTGGTTCACTTTGGGACAATCCTGGCAAAGAGGATAAGGGCATGGAAATAACATGTCCCACTCCTATAGTAACAAATCAGTGAAGAAATGCCATTAAGACTATTTTCACAACTTTTGCTGTTCAACTTAGAATGACTGCCAGTCCAAAGCATACCTCATTGGTGTTGTCTTATTTGATTTATTATTTTTTGATCTGTTATAATGTACATTACAGAATAAATACCTATCACAAGGAGTGAACAATTATTCTTTCAAATCTGTAAGTGAATCAGTATTGAGAGGATTGACAGATTATCCTATGCAATGGCTTTTTTTTTCACAAGAGCATTAGCAAACAGTTGTCTAGTCTGTCTTAACTTTTCTAATCTCCAGGGCTGTTATCCCTTCTGTTGAGATTTTCTTCCTAACATCTAGGTGGGAAGTATCCCCATGCATTGGAATAAAGGAAAAAAAATTGTTTATCTTGCCCTGAATCAGCTTCTAATGCTTCTATGTGCTTTTAGTCAGATATTCATATCTTTGGAATTAAGTAGACTTTTTGTCTTGTTTTCGGTTGTTTCCTGTAACCCTTTTATTAATTGGACGAGTATGTAAATGGAAATGTGCATCATGGAATTGTCATATTCTGCATTGGGGAATAACCTTTTATGTTCTACCATTTAATTAAAGTTACCATTATAATTATTGTTTTTTTTTTGTTTTTTGTTTTTTAGTTTTTAGGTAATTGGGGTTAAGTGACTTGCCCAGGGTCACACAGCCAGTAAGTGTCAAGTGTTTGATCTGAAGTTGGATTTGAACTCAGGTCCTCCTGACTTCAGGGCCAGTGCTCTATCCACTGCACCACCTAGCTGCCCCCCATAATAATTATTGGAAGGATTTAAATAATAATTTTTTTCAATTTCTTTACTAAAGGTTGCAGACTATACAGATATAGTCTATTCTATATATTCTATATATTCACAAAGACTACATTAATACAATTGTTTTAAATAAAAAAAATCATTGCTATATCATATGATGTTTTATATATTCTGGGCCATGAATGTATTGATTCTTGAGACCTTGTCCAGGATTGTTATTTTATGGGGAGCCTAAGCCATGATGCTCATTTAACTCCCAGTTCATCTTACTCTACAGATTACTCTACCTTCCATTAACTTTCTTGCCTCATTACTCTCTCCACTCCCTTTGCCCAGCTTTCCCAGCTCTGATTTATGCTCTATCTTCCCATATTTGAATGCAAATTCCTGCTTTTTTGTGACATGAGCAAGAAGATGGAGGACTAAACATTTTCTCTGTTCTCTACAAGCTCTCAAACCTTCTGAAATCACAAATTATTCACCAAAGATAAAACACCTTCAGCTATCCATGGTCTAGGACACTCAAAATCCAAAAGGGCTTTTAAAAAAACTCTTATTCACCATTCATCTATCCCTCACTTTCTGTGCTAACAGCAGCAAAGCTGTACTAGCAGACACAAGGATCTGACATAGAGTTAAAAAGAAAAAAAAACTTCATACCCGGGTCTCCTATCCCTTATTCCAGGGTCATGGAGATCTCAACACCAGGATGCAGAAGTTTTCTCCACCCAGGACAAATAGTCAACCTGACTACAGCCCTTTAAAAACCAAAGCCTGTTGGCAGGAATTGTGTAGCAAAACCATTAAAAGGCTATAAACTGCTGGTACCAGGTTGGACAGCTCCATAGCATCAGCATGGAAGCCCTCTAAACTGCTAGTGCTGGGCTGGGGAACTAAGAAAGAGAAAGAGCAGGACAGATCACCCAAGTATCAAGTGACTATGCCAGAAAATATCAAGATGCATTTGTTAATATAGACACCATCATCATCACCAATAATAATAAGCATTCTTTGAACAACTACTATGAGAAAGGTGCATTGTTTCATGGCATAAGGGAAGCAAAGATGTAAATGTCAAGGCCTCTGGCCTCCTTGACCTCTAATTTAGTAATTTAGTAGATGGGAAGAGGGAAAAAAAGAATGAATAAACAAGCTATCAGAAAGAAAATGTGTGTATACATACATACATATTTTCATATATATATATATATACACACATACATACATACATATACAAATATTTTTCTCTATTGAAACTAAATTACTCCAGAAAGAGTAGCCAAACACAATCAGAAATTTTTAGATACCTGAAGAAAAATTTCTTTCTGGGGATTTTTTTTTTCATCTGTAGTTCTATCCTGTTAGGAATTCACCATGGTATAGTGAAGTTTACACATAAGGTTAAGAGGACCTCAGTGTAAATCTTCCCTCTGATATTTAACTCTATGACCATAGACACTTCATTTATTATCATCAGCCTATAAGTCTTAATTACTTTTTTATGTTTCAGGCACTGTGCTAGGCAATGGGGATATAAATATAAAGAATGAAACAACTTCTATTGCATAGGAGCTTACCTTCTAATGGGAGAGATAAGTATATATGTGTTCTGTGTATAAATGTTTATGTACATGCATTTATATGTGTACATAACACACATATACACTAAGTATATATGTACACTCATATACACATATAAGCACTGTTTATGTGTGCGTATATATATATATATATATATACATACACACTTGCACATGCACATATACACACATATTATATAAATTTGTTTCATTTGAGTGGGATGGCTGGTGGGACAGAACTAGGTAGTTTGGCAAAGTAATACAGAGTAAAAGGTATTTGGGTAGAAGTAACACTAATAACTGGGGGCAATTTTCAAAGAAAGTAAGGATTTTATGAGCCAGGATTAAAGAGGGAGTACATGACAAAAAAAGTGAAACAGTAAGTGCAAAGACAGGGAGAAAGGAGATGAAATGTTTGTGTGAGGAACAGAGAGGAGGACAGTGTAATTAGATCACAGAGTGCCAGAGGTGAATTGGTATCCATTGAACCTGGAGAGATAAGCTGGTGCCAGGTTGTGTAAGCTTTTAAAAGATAAACAGAGGTTATATTTTTATCATAGAGGCAAGAAGAAATCATTTGAACTAGTTGAATAGGGTTGTTACATGGTTAGATCTCTGCTTAAGGAAAATTACTTTGGCAGCACTGTACAGGATAGAATGGAATGGGGAAAGATGGGTCAGGGAGAATAATTAAGAATTTATTTAAATAATCAAGGCAAGAAGTGATGAGGGCTTGAACCAGACTGGTAGCTGTATGAGGAAAGAAAAGAGGTCAGAGTCAACAGATGCTATAAAGTGAATATCTCTGAGCCTCAATTTTTTCATCTATAAAATAGAAATGATAACAGTGAGTACTTTCCAGAGTTATGGTGAAGATCATATAAGATAATGAAAGAGGCAGCTAGATGGCCTGGAGTGAGGAAGATTTGCGTTCAAAAATGGCCTCAGAATCTTACCATCTGTGTGACGGTGAGCAAGTCACTTAACCTTTGTCTTAATCCAATGGAGAAGGAAATGCCAAACCACTCCAGTATCTTTGCCAAGAAAATTCCATAATGGGGTCATGAAGAGTCAAATATGACTGAACAACAATCTCTTTGAACTTAATGGCAACTTCTAGCAAAGAAAGATGGTGCCTAAGAGTATAGTTGAATTCATTCTTGTTTTGAAAATAAATAATTTTTAGGGTCAGCTAGATGGCATAGTGGATGAAGCACTGGGTTTGGAATGAGAAAGACTCATCTTCATGAGTTCAAATACAGGTTCAAACACCTTCTAGCTGTGTTACCATGGGCAAGTTACTTAACCCTATTTGCCTCAGTTTCCTCATATGTAAAATGAGTTGGAGATGAAAATGGCAAACCATTCCAGAATCACAAAGAGTTGAACATGACTGAAATGACACAACAACAACAAAAATAAGGACTAGTAACTGTTATTTCTTATCACCTAAAGACTTTATGCATTTGGTCCTGGGAGCCTGATCCTAGCAGGGCAACTTATGATTTAGCTTTGTCTTCATTTCAGAGTAAAACTCAAGGGAAATTTAAAAATAAAAGTTTAGATATGAGTGTAGTATGGTCTTTCCCTATGTGTAAATAACAAAGTCACCTCTTAAAATGGTAAACACTAAACAATGCTGATGTCATATGTGGGCATCTTTTTTTTTCAATTTCTTGAACCTCAGAAAATGCTTAAGTAGCAAAAGACTCACAAACACATGTGAACAAATACAGGAAAAATGAACTTCACAAATAGTCCATGAGATTCATTACCCTTCACTGTGAAAGAAAAGACTTTGCTAAATTGCTGAACAAACACGGAACATTCATCCTGAACCTAGATCTCCTTAACTGTTCATGACAATGTCATGAAAGGTTGACATTAATTAGATGATCTATCCCCAGGATGGGGAACGTTCTATTTTGAGGTCACATGTGGCCCTTTAGGTTCCCACATGCAGCCCTTCGATAGAATCCAAACTTCACAGAACAAATCTTTTTATTTAAGGGATTTATTCTGTGAAGTTTGGATTCAGTCAAGAGGCCACACTTGAGGACTTAGAGTGTCACATGTGGTCTCAAGGATACAGGTTGCCCAACCCTCTCTGGTCCATCATGGCATGTCTTTGCAATTCAAGCTTGAGGGCAATTTTGCAGGTGGTTCATTTCTAGTTCTTAGAAAGGTGCTACAATAGTAACAGTCTTTCCTTTGAAGACCACAGCCTTCTTCATTTCCCAACCAGCTGCACTTCTCTGGATTCCTCCATCATGTCCCAGGAACCACTTCATCCTGCATGATTATTTCAGCCCTAAAGCTCATATCTCATCACTGCCTCTGCTCCTAGGGTCTCTCACTTCTCTAATGGGAAGGTGGAGACCTCTCCTTCCAGAATTTCTTTTCAAAAAGATAGCCTTGTCAGGCATATATTCATTTTCTACCAGACTTCATGCCTTGATGCTATTACCCCCCCCCCTTTGCTTTTCTACTTCTTTTTCTGCTTTCTTCCCCCATTAGATTATAAGCTCCTTGATGGAGCTTTATTGTGACTGGTTTTTGCCATTCTCTGAATCCCCAGTATTTAACACAGTGCCTGGAACATAGTAGGTGTTTAATAAATGCTTATTGACTGGCCAATACTCTTCTTGAGTTTTAAAATGATCAATCTCATGCATCTTCCAGGAATATGTAACCCATTTCTGGAAAGGTCACCTGATAGAATCATTACCAGAAAAGGAAAAATGAAGGTAAATAAGGGCGACAAGAATTATCGATTCAAAACTTGTTGTTAGGAGGCAAATATGGGCTGAGGGGACAGAAAACTTGACTTGGAAACTGGAAGCCTTGGTCAAAACTGTGTCTCAGACAATTGTTATCTGGGTGAAAACTCACAGAACTGCTCTCAGACTCAGTTATCTGAATAGCAAAATTACAAAAAAAATAGTCTATTGCAGGATTGTTGTAAGGATCAAATGAGACAACATGTAAAACACTTAGCAAAACTTCAAAAAACACTCTACAAATGCTACTGACATCATCATCATCATTCTTAATAACCACAGAGACAAAAGTTCATTGTCCTGAGCTTTAGCCAACCAATCATCAGAAACCAGCTCCAGTTTCTGGAATGAAATTTTTGAATTTCTTGTGTCCTATTAGCAAAGGGTGAGGCAGTATGTCCATGGAATTTTCTATCTTTTCTCATGAAAATCCACACTGAAATCTCATTAAGTACATCAGAAGAGTAAAGAAGTGGATCACCATTTTCCTGATCACTCTCATTACATATATGTACCACAGATTTCATCTTCTGTATGAAACTAACTCGAACTTATTTATTCATTCTCAAAATGTAGATACTGACCATACATAACATGATATTCGAAACAAATTTTGTTTGTTGGTCTGCATTTAGGTAATGCATACGCACTCTTATGATTTTTCCTATGCACATATCAAGACAATTTAAAGACACCATTTATACACTTTATCTTAGGATCATAGATTAGCAAGGGATCTAGTGCTTAGCACAATGCCTGAAACAAAGTAGACACTTAATATTTATTGACTGACTGTTTTAGAGCTTAATGGAGCCTTAGAAGTAATATAGCCCAACTCCCTCATTTGAGAGATAAGGACAAGTGACTTGCCCAAGGTCACATATGTAACAAGCTGAAATTTTCATCCTTTCCCTCTAAGTGGTCATGCAATTCTACTTCTCCTGAAACATATTGCCTTATTTTTGGTACTGTGAGATGACTTATCAACAAGAGATCATTGAAATTCCTAGAAATATATCTTTAAAATTTTTGTTGAAGGTATCGAAATGCACAAATTTAAAAAAAAAACATAATGCTGTCAGCTAGAGCAAGCCCTCTTCATTAAAATAAAAGGAAATAGGCTTCTTCAGTCAGTTATTTGATTGTCAACTTTTGTAAGTTCTTCAAAACAGATGCGGTGTTATCCTGCAATATCCTTTCTAAAGGAGAACTAATGGGCTTGTTCTATTATAACTGAAGTGTGTGCAAAGGAGGCTTTCTATCTTATTCTGCTTTCATTACAAAAGGGCTTCAGATTAAAATCTGGTTCAAGTTAGTCTGGACAATATGAAATATGTACTTTTCCTCTTACTCATCATAAAACAATCAAATAAAACATCTGTTTGCCACAGAATTACAGAGCCAAAGCGGGCAGTGATTTTAAATATCTTATAGTCCAATGTTCTAATTTCACAGATGAAGAAATTGAGGTACAGAGAAGTGAAGTGATTTGCCAAAGGTCACACAGTATTCAAACTAAGGCTTCTTCAATTCAAATCCAGTGACTCTTTCTATTGTCCTAATGTTGTGTTTGTGTGATGCGTACTCTAATTTGAAAATACCCAGAAACTGGAAATAGGAAGCTAAAGGAAAGCAGGAGTAAGTATAAGAGGGAACTTGAACAGAATGGGCAGATAAAGAGATAAAGTATTACTAGGAAACTTCAGGAAGCAATTAAATTCAAAAAGCATGCATTAAGCTTTACAAAACCCTGTGCTAGGAGTAGGGATTAAAGACAAAAGAGAAAACCATCCATGCTCTCAACTTTTAAGTTATGGTGTAACATGTACACACAAAAAAAGTTACTGTAAGACAATTTACAATGGGAGATCTTACTAATAACTGTGATGGTAAGAAATGCATGCTTTCTCTTTGGACCTATCTCCTAAAGTTTCTTCCCTTTTTAATTCATCTTCCATACAGGTTCCAAAATAATTTACCTAAGAGCAGCCAAATCATGTCATTTCCTAATTTATTAAACTCAAATGACTATCACTTACTATTAGGATTAAATATATAGAGCTCTGCTTGACATTTAAAATTTTTCAAAACCTGGACCCATTCCTGCTTTTTCAGTCTTCTTACACTTCATTCACCTTCTTACATTCTGTTGGCTGTGATTCAGGAGTGCTGGGATGAAAAGCAGCAGGACCACAAAATTATAAATATTGTAAAAACTAATAACAAGTTTATAATTAATTAATTACTATTTTACTACACTAGGGGAGGTAGAGGACATATGTCAATAGGGAGTAGTCTCAGGTATGTCTCCATCATCTATGGTTTCCAGTCTAGAACTATACATAATGGATTGGCTTCCAGCTTACAAATGCTTTCATACTCTGTTTTAAGGCTAAGACTCCCTGAAGAAAACAAACAAACAAACAAACAGGTCAAGAACCATTAGAGGATAAAAATCATATAGAACTTTAAACAGAGAGGCATTATGACACCAATGGGAGATTGCCCTATTATCCCTAGTGTTAGGAAAAGTGAAAATATTTTCTAAATTACTTAATAAGGAGAGAAGATTAAGAGGTAGGAATATAGAGAATTCATCCCAGATTCAGGAATAATTTGGGGAGATGGAAGAAGTAATGTCCAGTCTCTAGGTTCATTAGCTTTGGTGTATATGTATCCTGGTGGTCTGGGGACAACACTGGTGTTCTTACTGTTCTGCAAAAAAGGAAAATAATACTACCCAGGGTTACTTTGCACAATTATTCCCTGTAATTCTATCACCCTTCACTTCTGCCTAACATAACCCTATTTTTCTTCAAAACTCTCCTGAAATGTGGACCTTGTAAATAAAGTGTTCCTAGTTCCTGCGGCAGCTCAGGCATTCCTTCCCCAAGGTAACCTCTCACTATTGTGTTCATCTCCTAGATCTTAGCATAATGTCTCAAATTTTGTTGTTCATTCATTTCAGTTATATCCAACTCTTTCTGACCCACTTGGGGTTTTCTTGGCAAAGATACTAGAGTGGTTTGCTACTTCCTTCTCCCACTCATTTTACAAATGAGGAACCAAGACAAATAGGGTTATGTGATTTACCCAGGGTCATGCAGCTATGAAGTGGCTAAAGCTAGATTTGAACTCAGGAGGATGTCTTCTGACTTCAGGTCAGGCACTCTATCCACTGTGCCACCTACTTGCCCCATACATAGTAAGCATTAATAAATACTTGTTTATTGATTGATTGTAAAAAGCAAAGCACCATTATGAAGTCTGAGGATTCAATTCAATTCAACAAACATTTAAGGTGTGGAAAATCCTGTGTTAGGAGAGGATTAAAGACAAAATAATGTGAGTTGAGACTAAAAGGAATTTAAGGATTGTAAGAAATGGAAAGTAGGAATAAGTGCATTATAAATACTAAAGACTGCCTCTAAAAAGACATAGACATATTAAATGGAATACTGAGTTTGGAAAAGCTAATTATAAATGGAAAATAGAGTGAATCAATAAGGAGTAATTCTGAGTAAACCTGGAAAGGAAGGCTGGATTCAGAGTATTTTGGCTTTGAAAGCCAAGCAAAAGATTCTACATTTTATTCTATTTCTTTTTTTTAAGGCAATTGGGGTTAAGTGACTTGCCCAGGGTCACATAGCTAGTATGTGTTAAGTATTTGGTATGAGCCCAGATTTGAACTCAGGTCCTCCTGACTTCAGGGTTGGTGCTCTATCCACCGTGCCATCTAGCTGACCCCCTACATTTTATTCTAGAGGCAATAGGGAGACACCACAAATCCTTTAGCAGGGGAAAAATGTGTTCATACCTGTTCTGTAGGAAATTCATTATATCAGCTGTGGGGAGGAGAAATTGGAGAAGAAACTAGAATCAGGAAGTCAGCCTATTACAACAGATGGTATAAATGGTGATGAAGGTATGAACTAGGGTGTTTAAGGTCAAGGTGAAGAGGTGGAAATGGATATGAAAGAGTTAGAGAAGAAGAACTTAAAAAAATGCCTTCATAATTCATTGGATATAGTAAATGGGAAAATGGGGGATGAGAGACTCTATCCACTGTACCACCTGACTGCCCCCAACTTGGTGTTCTCTGGCCCCCACTATAATCCCAGGAGCTCACCACATCAGTGTTGAACATAATGTAGACAAATGAATAGCTAGGCCAATTGACACTCAGAACACTTGGGCTTAAGAGATCCATCAGGTTCAGCTACTTACTAGAAGGAAATACAGGCCTGTGTTACCATGTCCAGCTTGATTTTTTTTAATTTGATGAGTATTTGAGTTTTTTAATATGTTCTTCATAAATTTGACTATTTGCATTTGTCAATAGAATACAATAATATATCTAGGTTCCAATTAGTGCAAATAATGGATTTATGAGGTGATCAAATATAATTGAGTTCATACTATTTGAAGTTATAATTATGTAAAATTTAAAAATTGGCCCATCCCAATGGAAATATTCAGTATGAATTCAAATAATGTGACCTCAAGGGATTTTTTATTTACATGAATCATAACCTAGCTGTACCACAATGTATTTGCCACTTGAACATTTAGCCTGCCAGATCATTGCCATTTTTCTTCTCTCAAGGAAACATGGTTTTGTTAATGTGCTATATTGTATAATATTAGCTGTATTAGGGAAACTTTTAGAGTCTCATTGGAGACTATAAAATTATTTAGTGGAATGAACACTGAGTTTGGACCCAGAGCATTTTGATCCAAATCCTGGATCTATTAGTTAACTTACTACATGTGTAACAATGGATAATGTAATTCAACAAACATTTATAAAATGTCTAGTTTTTCAAATTACTGGAGATAAAAAGACAAAGATAAAATAATCCCTTCTACAAAGAAACTTCAAATGTATTGGACAGGTCAGTCTGATTCCCCAAGACTAAATATCCTTATTTTTAAAATAAAAGAGTTGGACTTGATTATATCTAAGGTGATCTTCAATTCAATATCATATTTTCTCCCATGAGATATCATCCACATGACTAAAAAATGTATCCAAGTTGTTTAAATGTGAATCCACATTAAAAAAAAAAAGGAGACAGGGGATTTGACCAAATTCACAGATATTATCATGACAATTCCAAAAATTTGATGTCTCCACTGGCAAGTGAAAAAAGTAATTTTCATGATGGCCATGATAAAAACACCTGACTCAACCTAGACAGATTCATTTGTGAGGTATCAGAGATCTCCACTACATCTTCCAATTTAAAAATTAGTATGATGGCATATATAGTAACTCAGGGTAGTGAAAAACTTCAAGTTTATTCTATATGAGAGTCATTATAAGGAACAGGATATAGTTAGCTTAAAGAAGAGAATATTTAAAGGGAGTAGAATAGGTATCTTGAAGTGTTTAAAAGATCAGTTTCTAAAGAAAGGATTAAGACCATACTAGGGGCAGATAGGTGGTGCAGTGGATAGAGAACTGGCCCTGGATTCAGGAGGACCTGAGTTCAAATCTTGCCTCACACACATAACACTTGCTAGCTGTGTGACCCTGGGCAAGTCACTTAACCCCATTGCCTAGCCAAAAAAAAAAAGACTGTTCTATTTGGTTCTGAAGGCTAGAATCAAGAACAAAGAATGGAAGTTTCACAAAGATAACTTCTAGATTAGCATGAGTAAGCTAAAAAGTGTATTAATAAGTGTTGTCCAGAAAGGAAAAAATACACAAATGTGACAAACTTTTATGATTGGGTATTATTAACATTTTCTTCATTCTTTTCTTAGGCTTTGACAATCAATAACACAAAAAAGCCCTAATTTGTAGAGTTTATCAATTTCTGAGACATAAATGCTCACACTGAGAATTTAACAATTGGCTCTCGCAAACTGATGTATGCTAGCTGCAGTAAATACCTCTAGGTGTATTATGTTAGATGGAGTTGTCTTGGGACCCGGTGAATTTTCTCTCAATGGAGACTTCCCAATAGAAGCTAGGAGTCCCCCTACTTGTCATGATTTTTTGGATATAATTTGGAATAGATGGTTACTGAGATGCCTTCAAAAATGAGATCCCAAATATTTTTGTGAATTACTTCTAAGTGCTCTGTAGAAATAAACATATAATCTGCATATAAGCCACTTTTTTCCTTAATTTAATTAAAAAAGGAATTAAAGCTCCATAGCAATCATCCAAATACTGTGTGACTCTTTAGGCTAACATGTTTTATTACTTTTTACTCCCATTTTTTTGTCCACCAGAAAACAATAGTACAAGGTATAGTACAAGGAATGATGCAATAAATACCCACAGCTGTTCAACTTATGATTTTTTCTCCAGTAAAACCCTAGTGATTAAACACTACTTTGAGAAATGAGAAAAGTCTTAATATTCACAGGTTAAGCTGAACAAATGTCAATAAATCTGAAGTAAATCATTCTTTGAAACTTGATAGTGAATTTAAATAAAATAATACATCCGGCTTTTAAAAAAAAATCAAAGGGGAATACAGAAAGCTAATCAGGGCCCATAACTATAGACCCTAATTCTCATCTAATGAACCTTAGAAATATCACTAACTGTATATTCTGGAGCCATGTATATTTGCTTTTAGATTATTCTCTGATCAACTTGGTATTTTTGGATGCAAATGAATCAGCACCAACATTTACCCTAACCGGCCTTAAACAAAACAGGAGGACTCATGAGGATGGAATTCACACTTTGCAAATGTTAAAGGAATAAAGCATCTGGAAGAGACTTTAAATAGACACCAATAGAATTTGTCCCAGAAGGCATTTTGTGAAAGCTAGAAAGAAGCTTGTTATTCAAAATTTAATGAATTATATGTGGTAAATTGGATAAGAACAAGTCATATTCTATGATAGTCCTAATAATACCTTTGGTTTTTATGACATGACAATAAACATAGATATTGTAAATGGGTAAGATTTGTAGATATACCCCTCAGTAATTATACTTCTAATATCTCACACACATACACATGCACTCATGTGTGTGTGTGTGTATGTTTGTGTATGTGTTTATGTGTCATACATTTTACTTTGTGGTACCAAAATTTTTTTGAGTTATCACAGATAATAAAATCCTAATTATAACAGAGCAACTCATTTTCATGAATCCCATGTCATATGATAGTTTCACTAAATCATAGCTTACTTTCAAACATTATCTTTTTATATGTATGCATGCTAATATATTCATATACCTACAAGCACTTGCCTTGCTGTTCAGATAAAGTCATATATAATTTCTTTTCAAATGGTTGTTTTCTGGGGGTAATTAATGCATTTCTTTTTTAAAAAATATTATTATGAAGGTGAGAAGAAAGGAGAATTTTTTTTTAAATTCACATAGTCATCTCATTGTAAATTAGGAAAATATAGACATCTATATCGTTAGCACTAAATGTTATTCTCTTTTTTTCCCTTTGAGAACAACAGCAGCCCTAAATTATATAGCAATCTTTACTTGCAAAGTGAATTCTTCCTAATAACCATGAATTATTATCTTTATTTGACAAATGAGGAAACTGAGAGTGATTAAGTGATTTGTGAAACATTACACAACTAAGAAATGTCAGAACAAGGATTTAAGTACAATTGTTTCTTCATTTCAAATCGACAGAGATTTCTATTACACTACTATGATTCCCATGCTTGGTTCTAGATAAAAAGTAGCGCTGAGTTATTACTACTCTCTTTTTCTATGAGATCAATTAAAATAAGGTTGATATTATCTTGTGGTGATCATTTACTTTGAAAAATATTTGAAAAGAATGAAGGATGGAAGGTGTCAATTAAAGAATTGCTTCTCTGATTGAAAGTCATGGAGTATATACTCTTTTGAAAGAGGATGCAAAGGAAATGGAAAGTGAAGGGAAGGGAAAGGAAGGAAATTGAACATTGGGAAATGGCCATATTTGTGATGCAGAAGAATGAAGTGAAATCTATAAAAGAGCTCAATGATGAAAGCAAAGATGACTTGAGATATGCATAGGAGGTAAATGGAAGAAGCAAGTTTAATGATAGAGGGAACAGCTAATAGTTTGACATGCTATAGAAAGACCCAGAAAATTAGGAAATTTGGGAAAAATACTTTTACATTTAGACACATGAACATCATTGATGAAAGAGTGGAATTTTTGATAATTCCTGTTTGATGAAAAGAAATAGAAACCAGATTGAAAAATTGTTAATTTTGTTAATGAACTTAATATTGTATTTTAAATAGTTTTAGATTTTATAAACATCTGTATATGTATAAGCTTTCCTCCACTCACTGACACACTTTACTCCACCCTTATAGACTCCTCATGTAATCTGTTTGCATCTATCTTCCCATCAATCATACTCTCCTACTATTCATTCTCTCCTTATCACCCTCTCCTTTCCCACTGTTTACAAATATACTCTGATTTTCATCATATTAAAAAAGCTATGTTTTATCATTAAAAACAAATCCTTCACTTAAGCTTATAGTCCTCTCCAACTTTCTAAATCTTAGCCGTCTATCATAGGATAGATGAAACTGTCTACAATTATTGACTATAATTTTCATTTCCTACATCTCAAACTTTTGTAATCTGTCTTCTAATTTTATTCAAATGCAAAAGCTATTTACAAATAATCTCTTTTTATTTACTTATTTTTATTATTTTGAAACAATAATGTGTATGAATATATGCATAAAAAGAGAAATATAATTTGATATGAAACTGTGATTCCTCTCTCTGTGCAGTCTATTTCTTTAAACTCCACAAAATTTAATCTGTTATTTTCAAAGTTGTCCTGCTTGTCTGTGCCTCCCTTTGAATCTCTTCCTGTCAGACTTGATCATGTCACTCCTCTCAAAAAGTTTAAGGGGTTCCTTCAATGCCTCTAGGATAAAATACACACTCTTCTGTCTGTCATCTAAAGTCTTTTATCATATGCTTCCAACAATTTTTTTTCTGGACTGATTTCAAATTGTTCTTCATGTATTGTATGTTCCAGCCAAATTGTCTTGCTTGTCTCTCCCCAGGCAAACATGCCTTCTCTTTCTTTCATACTAGCTGTCCTCTATGATGGAATGTCTTCTTGCTTCAGCTCTCCTTCATAGAAGAATCTAGGTTTCATTTCTAAGTCTATATCTCAAAGATGTTAAAGAAAAAAATGGAACAGACCTATTTGTACAAAAATATTTATAGCATCTGTTTTTATGGTGGCTAAGAATTGGAAATCAAAAGGATGAACATCAATTGAGTAATGGCTAACCAATCTGTGGTATATGATTATGATGGTATATTATTGTGTTATAAGAAATGACAAGCAGGATGATTTCAGAAAAACCTGGAAACTTAGCATGGCCTGATGCTGAGTGAAGTGAACAGAGCCAGGAGAATGTTGTACACAGTAACAACAATATTGTTCAATGAAAAATAGTGAATGACTTAGCTATTCTCAGCAATACAATGATCCAAGGCAATCCCAAAGTACTCATGATGAAGCCTCCTATCTACCTCCAGTGAAAGAACTGATATTGTTTGAATATAGACTAAAGCATGCTATTTTTCACTTTCTTTCTTTAATTTTTTTTCTTTTATCATAGTCTTCTTGCAAAAATGATTAACATGGAAATGTTTTACATGATTACATATGTACAACCATATCTGATTGTGTACCATTTCAGAGAAGGAAGGAGGGATATAATTTGGAACTCAAAACTTTTTTAAGTGTTAAAATTGTTTTAACATGTAATTAGGGGAAAATAAAATATACTAAATGTCAAAAAAGAATGAAAAGTGTAAGCTTTAATAAAAGAAAATTTAGGTTTCTCCAAAACTAAGGCCATGTGCCACTTTCTATAGGAGGCTTTTTCTGATGTTCTCTTTATCATGCTCTTCTTTCAATTCTGTCAATTACTTTGCATTTACTCTTTGTGTATTTATATATATATATATATATTCCTATAATAATGTTGTTTTACCAGTACTGAATGTTAACTTCTTGAGGATAGAAATTTTGTTTAATTCTTTCTATAGATTCTGTAAATTGAAAAGTATTTAAAAAGAAAAAAAAAGGAAAGCCCTTCACACAACCTGTGAACTCTCAACTGCTAAATCAGATTTCTTCTTCATAATCTATTTTCCCTTATCTATTTGCACTATTTGATACTATTGCCCATCTCCATCTTCTCCCAGACATGCTCTCCTTGGGTTTTCATGACAATATTCTCTCTAGGTCTCCTACCTACTAGTGTATTCCCCAAGCACTTTGATCATCATCCATTTCCCACCCCCTATTCATGCATGTACACCAAATTTGTTCCCTGGGACTTCTATGTTCTCCCTACAATCTCTCCCTTGGCAAATTTATTATTTCTCATTGGTTGAATTATCATCACTATGCAGATGATTCCCATATGTGTATAACTCTAACTTGTTTTTCACCTAAACTTTATTCCCATCCAGCAATTGTGCATCTCATAGCCCTCTAACTCAACCTCTCAAAAAATGAATTGTCCTTCCCCTGCAAATCCTTGAAGCTTGTCCTTTCCCTACTTTCTTCTGGTTCACTTCCTAGTTGTCTGACTCTTTCACTGTCTTCTTTATTGGCTCTACATCTTGACCCCTAACTCTAAATGTTCCCTAAGGTTCTGTTCTGGGCTTTCTTTTCTTCTTCTTCTACCCTTTTTCTTTCTTGGAAATCTCATTAGCTTTCATGGCTTTTACCTATCTTCTCTAAAAAGAGAACTCCCAGATGTATATATCCAGTGCCAGTTTCTCTTATTCAATCCCATATCACCAATAGCCTATTAGACATTTCAAACTGGAAATATTAGAATCATTTTAAACTCAACATGTTTGAAATTGAACTCAGTATTTTCCTCCTAAACCATTCTCCAAACTTCTTTATTTTTGTTGAAGAAGCTATCATTCTTCTGGTGAGTCAGAATTACTTGGCATTACTTTGAATTTCTCACATCATCACACATTCAATCTGTTGTCAAATCTTGCTATTTTTACATTCACAGCATCTTTTACATCTGACCACTTCTTTCCTCTCGCATAGCTATTCACACCAACTAACCTCAGTTCATACCTACATCACCTCTTAACAAGGAGGAAACCTAAATGGTCTCCCTGATTCATGTTTTGTTATGTTTTTCTACTAGTACTTCCTACATACTACAAACTTCTATGAAAGTAATGTCACTTAATTACAGATTAGAAAACTTTATTACACATGTATTTTCACACAAAATCATTTTCAGTGGTTTCCTATTACCCCCAGCATAATACATAAATTCCTCCATTTAGGGAAAAGATTATATATATGTATGTATGTATGTATGTATGTATGTATGTATGTATGTATATATATATGTATGTATGTATATGTATGTATGTATGTATATATGTGTGTATGTATGTGTGTGTGTGTATATATATATATATATATATGTATATGTATGTATGTATTTATAGAGCAACTACTAAATGCCAGGCATCATTTTACAAGTTTTTTTTGCACTTTAAAGATTAAGTTTTATTTTTAAATTGCATGTAAAATTTTTCAACATTCTTTTTTTTTAATTTGAAGTTCCAAATACTCTTGTTCCCAACTTTCCCTTTCTCCTCATTGAGAAAGCAAGACATTTTATACAGGTTTACATGTGTAGTCATGCAAAACATATTTCCATACTAGTCATGTTGTGAAAGAAAACACAGCAAAAAAAGAGAAGAAAAATAAAGTTTAAAAAATAATACTTTAATCTTCATTAATCCTCCATCAGTCCTTTCTCTGAAGATGGATATAGTTTTTAACATAAGTTCTTCAGATCATTGAACTGCTAAGGATAGCTAAGTTATTCACAGCTGATCATCATACAATATTGCTGTTACTGTGTAAAAAGTTCATGTAAGTCTTTTCCATTTTTTTCTGAAAGTGTCCTGCTCATCACTTTTTTATACAATAGCTTTCCATCACAAGCATATGCCACAATTTGTTCAGCCATTCCTTAATTGACGGATATACCCTCAATTTCAAACTCTTCATAACAACAAAGGAACTGCTATAAATATTTTTGTACTTACAAGTCATTTTTACCTTCTGTAAAAATAAATTTCTTTGGGATACCACTATAGTAGTGCTATTGCTGGATCAATGGGCATGCACATTTTTATAGCCTTTTGGGCATTGTTCCAAATTGTTTTCCAGAATGGTTGGATCAGTTTACAAATCCACTGAGAGTGCATTAGTGTCTCAATTTTGCCACATCCCCTCCAACATTTGTTATTTTCCCTTCCTGACATATTAGCCAATCTGATAGATGTCATTAGTTCAATTATCATCACTATACAAATGAGTCTCATATGTGTATATCTATACCTCATCTTTCACCTAAACTTTATTCTCATACCACCAACTGAGCATCCCTTAGTTCTGCAACTCAAAACATATAAAAAAAAGAATTAATTGCCCTTCCCCTTCAGAGTTATTTTGCTTTGCATTTCTCAAATCAGTAGTGTTCTAGAGCATTTTTCCATGACTCGAGATAGCTTAGATTTCTTTATCTTAAATCTGTCAGTCCATATCCTTTGACGACTTATAAATTGAGAAATGACTTGTATTCTTATAAATTTGATCCAGTTCTCTATGTATTTAAGAATTGAGGTTTTTATCAGAGATATTTGCTGTGAAATGTTTTCCCCACTTTTTTACTTTCTTCCTAATTTTGGCTACATTGGTTTTATTAATGTATAAGTTCTTTTTTTAATTTAATGTAATCAAAATTATTCTTTTATATACAATAATGTTCTCTATTTTTATCATAAATTTTTACCTGGTCCATAGATCTCATGGATAAATTATTTCAAGATTCCTTAATTTGCTTATGGTATCACCTTTTATATCTAAACCATGTACCCATTTTGACCTAACCTCAGTATACAGTATGAGATGTTGGCCTATACCTAGTTTCTGCCAAACTGCTTTCTAGTTTTCCCACCATTTTTTGTCAAATGGATAGTTTTTTATTCTAAAAGGTTGGATCTTTGCATTGATCAAACATTAGATTACTATAGTCATTTACTACAGTGTATTGTGTACCTAATCTATTCCCCTAATTCATAGCTTTATTTCTTAGCAAAGACCAGATAGTTTTGATAATCACCACTTTGCAATCTGGTTTTGAGATTTGGTATGGCTAAGCCACCTTTATTCACATTTTCCCATTGATTTCCTTGGTATTCTTGACCTTTTGTTCTTTCAGATTAGTAGTTCTTTCAGATTAGTTCAGATTAGTTCAGAAACTAATTTTCTAGTTCTATAAAATATTTTTGGTAGTTTGATTGGAATAACATTGAATAAATAAATTATTTCAGTGGGAACTGTCATTTTTATTACATTGGCTCAGTCCACCCATGACTATTTTTTCTCAGTCTTTAAGATCTGCCTTATTTGTATTAAAAAAAATGCTTTGTGGTTGCATTCATATAGATCCCAGGTTTGTCTTGGCAGGGAGACACCTAACTATTTTATATTCTCTAGAGTTAATTTGAATGGAATTTCTCTTTCTATCTCTTGCCATTGGACTTTGTTGGCAATATATAGAGATGCTGACGGTTTATGTGGGGTTCTTTTATATCCTACAACTTTGCTAAAGTTGTAAATTGTTACAACTAGTTTTCTTAATAAGAAATGAGGAAATAGATTTTAAAAAAAATTATAAAGACTTGTATGAAATGATGCAAAATGTAATAAGCAGGACCAAAAGAACAATCTAACTGAAACAACATTATAAAAATGGACAATTTTTATAATTTTTATAAATTGATAAAAATTGAAATGAGCTGTAGAAAAATTTAAAACAATTACAAGGATGCTATAAAAGAAACAATTTTGCAAAGTCTAAGAAATACAATCAATACAGCTGCAATTCATATTTCCAGATGAATGATGATGAAACATGCCATTCATAACAGAGAAATGAAAGATGATGGATTTAGGATGTAAAATGAGAAGTAGATACACACATATATATATGTATATATATGTATATATATATAGAGAGAGAGATACACATACACATTCATTTTATGAATGTATATGTATTGTATATATATGCAGTCATCAAGGATAATTATGTTAGTATATGCTATTCACTTATTTCAGTTTTGTGGGAGTGCAAAAGTTATCAGCTAGATTTCTGGTTTTTTTTAGTAGGTGTTGGGTATTATAGAAGTGAAATATTTCATGCACTTTGACATGAGGTCAGTCAATTATTAGTTTAATTCAATTGTTTTATTTTGTTATGAGACCTCAGTGAAGTAGGAGTCATCTGTAATTATTTATAATTTAAAAATAAACCACTCTATGGATCAGTGAAACAGGTTAAGTATGCAAGACACAGTAGCCAATGACTATAGTAATCTATTATTTGATAAACCCAAAGACCCCAGTTTTGGGGATAAGAACTCACTCTTGGACAAAAACTACTGGGAAAAATGAAAAATAGTATGGCAGAAACTAGGCATAGATCAAAATCTCACACCATATACCAAAATAAAGTCAAAATGGGTTCATGATTTAGATATGAAGGATGATACTACAAGTAAACAGGGAGAGCAAAGAATAGTTTACCTATTAGATTTATGGAGAACAGAAGAATTCATGACCAAACAGCAGATAGTGAACACTACAAAAAACAACTTTGATTATATTAATTATAATATTAAATATAATATAATATAATATATTAATTATAATATTTGATTATATTAAATTATATTATTTTTATTATATTATTTTATATAATTATATTATATTATGTTATGTTATATTACATTAAATTAAATTATATTAAATTTTATTAAATTATATTAAACTGAAAAGTTTTTGCACAAACAAAGCCAATGCAATTAAGATTAAAAGGTAAGTAGAAAATTGGGAAAGAATTTTTACAACCAGTCTGTTTGATAAGGGTCTCATTTCTAAAATATATAGAGAATTAAGTCAAATTTATAAGAATACAAGTCATTCCCAATTGATAAATGGTCAAAGGATATGAACAGACAGTTCACAGATGAAGAAATTAAAGCCATCTATAGGCATATGAAAAAATACTCTAAATCACTATTGATTAGAGAAATGAAAATCAAAACAACTCGGAAGTACCACATCATACCTATCAGATTGGCCAACATGACAAAACAGGAAAATGATAAATGTTAGAGAAGATGTGGGAAAATTGGAACACTAATGCATTCTTGGTGGAGTTGTGAAATGATACAACCATTTTGGAGAGCAATTTGTAACTATGCCCAAAGGGCTATAAAAATGTGCATAACCTTTGACCCAGCAATAGCACTTCTAGGGCTATATCCCAGAGATATCATACAAATGGGAAAAGAACCCACATGTACAAAAATATTTAAAGCAGCTCCTTTTGTGGTGGCAAAGAATTGGAAATTGAGAGGCTGCCCATCAATTGGGGAAGGGCTGAACAAGTTGTGGTATATGAATGTAATGGAATACTTTTGTGCTATAAGAAATGATGAACAGGCTGACTTCAGAAAAACCTGGAAAGTCTTGTATGGTCTGATGCTGAGTGAGTGAGCAGAACCAAGAGAACGTTGTACACAGTAACAGCCACGTTGTGTGATGACTAATATTGATAGACTTAACCCTTCTCAGGAATACGAGGATCTAAGACATCCCCAAAAGCTTCATGATGGAAAATGCTACCCACAAAGAAGAAAGAACTATGGAGTTTGAATGCAGATTGAAGCATACTGTTTGCTACTTTTTTTTTCTTCTGTTGTGTTTGTTTCCTCTTTCTGTTGGTTCTTCCTATTGGTTCTAGTTCTTACTTACAAGACCACTAGAGTGAAAATATGTTTAATAGGAATGTATATATATATAGCCTATATCAAATTGCTTGCCATCTAGCAGAGGAAGTTGGGGAGGGAGGGGGAGAAAAAATTAAAACTCAAAAGCTTATGGAAGTGATTGTTGGTAATTCAAAATAAATTAATAAAGAAAAGAAATGAAAAAAATAAACCATTCTAATAATCCTACTATTTTTTTTTTAGAAAATCCTATAAAGTATAGGCCTGTTATGATCAAGGTATTGAGTTTGGAATAAAATACTGAAAAAGAAGGAAATAAATATTCATATATTACCTAATGTGTGCCAAGCACTGTGCTAAGCATTTTTGAAAACTGAAACTAAAAAGTACCTTCTGTAAGGTAATTAAACTCTTTACAAGGGAAGTATCATTATGCACTATATACATATATCAGGTGTATACACACAGAGTAAATATGAAGTAATTGTCAAAGTGACAACTAATCATAGAGGATATCAAAAAAGAAACTTCCTGTAGTAGGCAGCACCTGCCTGGAACATTGAAAGAACTTAGATTTTCTATGAAAGAAAATAAAAGATTGATTGCTTTCAAGATGAAAGAGACAACAATATAAAGGCAAAAGAGGGAATGTTTTCTTGGGATAGACTAGAAAGATAGTTTGGCTAAAATGTAGAATACATGAAGAAGAACAATTTGAAATTAGACCAGAAAGATATATTGGAGCCTAGTAATAAAAAAGCGTTAAATCCCAGATAGAAGTGTGTGAATTTTATCCTAGAAGCAATCCAGAATCCCTTAATCTTCTTAAGGAGGAGAGTGACACAGGTATGAATAAAAAAAATGTTAGGAGAATGATGTCTTTACTTTCAGAAATTGATCCAAATGGCCATATCAGGATTACCTTTTCATTGGAGTAATATGATGATGTCTGATATTTCGACAAACTTTGATGAGAATTTTCTGGGCATGAATTCATCTATATATCCCCCATACTTTTCTGCCACATAAACTTTTTTGAATATTTAGTTGATAAATATATTTTTTCCCAAAGAACATAATCTTCAATAGAGTCAGTACAGGGTAATAGATAACAAGTTGATTTTCTTTTAATCTTACTTATATTAGATATGTTTACACAAAAACTTATTTTTTTTTGTTCAAAATCTTCCAGTTTGTCCTCTGTGATCCTTGCTATCACTTGGTTGTTGTGAACTTTTCTCCTATCCATAGATACAAAAAATATTTTTCCATGATTCTCAAATTCATTTTTTGATGTGGTCTTTTATATTCCTGAGTCTGTAGTCAAGAAGAACAAAGTTGAGGGCAGAGCCAAGATGGCTGAGGGAAAGCAGTGACTCTCTTGAGATCTATCCCAAAGTCCTCCAATACCTAAAAAAGGCTCTAAACAAATTCTAAAGCAGCAGAACCCACAAAAAGACAGAGTGAAACAAATTTCCAGCCAAAGACAGCCTGGATGGTTGATCGAAAAGGTATATCGCACCAGGCGAGGAGAGGAGCGCAGTTTGGTGTGGGTGTGCAGGCCTCAGCAACCTTGGAGCAGGCCTCAGGGGTCTGAATCGCAGGCAGCGGTGGCAGTTTCCAGACTTCTCAACTTCTGAATGCCAAAGACAACTTGGAAGGTCAGTGGGAAAAGTCTGTGACTGCAGTGAGAGAGGAGCTAGATTCTTGCCCACAGACTGAGGGGGAATTGAGTGGCTGATCAGAGGGGGATTACAGGGATCTCTGCCAGTGCTGAGGCAGGAATCTCTTGCTTTACCATGTTACAGTTCTGAGGGGTGGTCCTGGGACGAGGAGGAATGCTGGTGTGGTGGAGCTTGTGATGGTGGAGAGGAAACACCTCACCCCTTATCATAGCACTTTGGAAGAACTGAAAATTTACAGGTCCCTAGAAGTACCTCTGAAAACAGCTGTACAAACCCCCAAAGCTTGGGACAGTACACTCTTCACATTGGAAACAGACTTTTACCTTAACAAACAGTTTAAAACTCAAGTAATTGGCCGGGATCATGAGTAAGCAGCTCAAAAAGAGTCAGACTATATTATCTTACTTTGGTGACAAAGAAGATCAGAACATAAAACCAGAAGAAGACAAGAAAGCCAAAGCTCTCACATCCAAAGCCTCCAAGAAAAATATGAATCAGTCCCAGGCCTTGGAATAGCTCAAAAGGGATTTTGAGAAGCAAGTAAGAGAAGTAGAGGAAAAACTGAGAAGAGAAATGAGAGTGATGCAAGAAAATCATGAAAAACAAGTCAACAGCTTGCTAAAGGAGACCCAAAAAATATACTGAAGAAAATAACACCTTAAAAAATAGCCTAACCCAAATGGCAAAAGAGATCCAAAAGCCAATGAGGAGAAGAATGTCCTAAAAAACAAAATTGGCCAAATGGAAAAGGAAGTCCAAAAGATTACTGAAGAAAATACTTCCTTAAAAATTAGAATAGAGGAATTGGAAGCTAGTGACTTTATGAGAAATCAAGACACTGTAAAACAAATCCAAAAGAATGAAAAATTAGAAAACAATGTGAAATATCTCATTGGAAAAACAACTGATCTGGAAAATAGATCCAGGAGAGAGAATTTAAAAATTATTGGACTATCTGAAAGCCATGACAAAAAAAGAGGCTAGACATCATCTTTCAAGAAATTATCAAAGAAAACTTCCCTGATATTTTAGAACCAGAGGGCAAAATAGAAATGGAAAGAATCCACTGATCACCTCCTGAAAGAGATCTCCAAAGGAAAACTTGTAGGAATATTGTAGTCAAATTCCAGAGTTCCTAGGTCAAGAAGAAAATATTACAAGAAGCCAGAAAGAAACAATTCAAGTATTATGGAAACACAATCAGTATAACACAAGCTTTAGCTGCTTCTACATTAAGGGACCAGAGGGCATGGAATATAATATTCCGGAGAGCGAAGGAGATAGCATTACAACCAAGAATCACCCACACAGCAAAACTGAGTATAATCCTACAGGGGAAAAATGGTCATTCAGTGAAATAGAGGACTTTCAAGTATTCTTGATGAAAAGACCAGAGTTGAATAGAAAATTTGATTTTCAAATACAAGACTCAAGTGGAACATGAAGAGGTAAACAGGAAAGAGAAAATCATAAGAGACTTATTAAGGTTGAACTGTTTACATTCCTGCATGGAAAGATGATATTTATAACCCATGAAACCTTTGTCGGTATTAGGGTAGTTGGAGGGGAAAAATTATATGTACATATATACAGATACAGATAGATAGATAGATAGATAGATAGATAGATAGATAGATAGATAGATAGATAGATAGATAGATAGAGGACACAAGGCAAGTTGAAAATGAAGGGGTCATATCCGGAGAATAAAATTAAGGGGTGAGAGAGGAATAGACTAGGAGAAGGAGAAAGGGAGAAGTAGAATGGGGTAAATTATCCCCCCAAAAAAAAGAGAAGAGAAAAGGCTCTCAGAGTGGAGGGGAAATGGGGGAAGGTGAGAGGGACTGAGTGAATCTATTCTTTTAGGATTTGATTTAAGGAGGGAATAATATGTGGAAATCTGTCTTACCCTACAGGAAAATAGGGGGGAAGGAGACAAGAGAGTAGGGGAATGATAGAGAGGAGGGCAGATTGGGAAAGGGAGTAATCAGAAGCAAATCCTTCTGAGGAGGGACAGGATCAAAAGAAAGAATAGAATAAATGGGTGGGCAGGACAGGATTAAGGGAAATAGAGTTAGTTTTGCACAGCATGTCTACTATGGAAGTATTTTGCATAACTGCACATATATAACCTATATTTAGTTGTTTGCCTTATCAATGAGGGTGGGTGGGGAGGGACGAAGGGAGAAAACTTGGAGCCCAAAGTTTTAAAAACACATGTTTAAAAAAATATGTTTTCACATGCAACTGAGAAATAAGAAGTACAGGAAATGGGGTAAAGAAATCCATCCTGCCCTATAAGAAAATTGAAGGGGAAGGGGATAAGAGAAGGTGGAGAGAGATAGAAGGGAAGGCAGACTAGGAGAAGGGGTATTCAGAATGCATGCCATCTTGGGGAGGGGGGAGGGACAAGATGGGGTGAAAATTTGAAACTCAAAATCTTTTGGAAGTAAATATTGAAAACAAAAAAATAAATAAAAATTACCATTAAAAATGAAGAAGAGCAAAGTTAAAATATTCTTTGTGACATATAATAACTGTGTGATTTTAGGTAATTCTTCACTTATTAATTCCCTAGGACTTGTTAAGTAAAGTAAATAGACATTGAGATCTCAGTTGGTGAAATGAGAGAATACTGTCTTTCACTGACAAATTCTCAAATCTTTTGAATATATAACATTCTATAAAAACAAATTTATATGTATCATATGCTTACTTATATTCTATTTTTATTGGTTGTCTCCAAAAGGAATAAGCTAGATTTTTTTTAAAGTATAAAGATTAACCAATTGTTGTTGTTTTTTGTATCAAATCTTAATAAACAATTAAAGTGTCATTAGTTGCAGTTTTTCATGATGAAAGTCAGGTTGGAAAATAAAATATAACCAGAGGTGACATGCTAACTTGTAATGAAAAGATAAAATTTTCCAAAATTTTTAAGCAGGGTTTATTTCCTTAATTCATATAAACATTTTAAGAAATTGAGGATTTTTCATATCTTGATAGGAGTTAAAGGATTTTAATTTCAAAAGGTAAAGTTGCCCTTTTTTCTCACATATACAATTGAATGTTGCAACTATTCCTGTAGTATTTTTTTTTATTCAATGTGATGATGCCTGGAAAGTCAATTTAGAAGGTACAAACTACTGTTAATTACAGGTATGGTTTGTTGGGGATATTTTCTGTCTGGAAAAAGGAGTCTCAGTTGAGTACTTTGGAAAATGTAGCCCTCTAAGTCACATGTGAATTATAATCATGGTTTTATATGTTCTGTACAGTTGCCACATCATGAATACTGAAAGGGGTTATGGAATAATAAAGTTGAAGTCAGTAAGCATATTTAGGTTGAGATAATTTCCTACTCTGAATGCTCTACATTCATTCTTGGCTCTTAAGTTAACTGAATATGAAGACATTAGATAACATTTTCTGTTGTACTGATAGTGGTCATAATTTCATTTCAATGTTTATTGAATTTCCATATGTAGATTTCTCTTACTTCAATAAAATGTGATTGTGGCAAGCAGAAAGGCCATAAAAACTTGTCAGATGATTATTACAGAAGTAATGAGCAGTTGCTATTAAAGCACAATATTAGATCTGTTATATATTCCATAAGTTTTATTCCTTAAAATATTTAATATGGTCTCAATCACACACACATATACACACATGCACACATATTATATATATACACACACACATATATATACATTCACATACATTATATATGTATACGTGAGTGTATCTATCTATATCTATCTTTCTATCTCTCTAGATATAGATTCAGATATAGTAAAACATTGGCTATGTAAGTCTCACTTCAAATGTGAAATATATTAAATATATTTGAATCAAAGGCATTCTAAAAAGACACATTATTATTCTAGATAACAGTGTATTTCAGCAAAAAAAACCACTCAGTTGTCAACAGAGGGTCAAGATGCTGGATATAAAACTAATTGATTACTGTACATTTTCCTTCTAAGATACTTCCAAGCTATTTTTAGTGTAATATTTTCAATTACAGGAACATAATCTCTGCAGAAGTCTTTCCAGTTTTCTTGTCAGTACAGCAGTTCAGTTGGAAGGAAATATATGTGTCTAAATTATTGATCTGTGTGAGTATGTATATACATATATGTGTATATATACACATAAACATGCATAAATATACTATACTTATACACATGTATATTCATGTATACATCCATGTAACTACATATTCTAAAGTTTATATAGCATATTATACATAACAACACGTTTATGTATTTAATATTTAAGGTTATCAAGGTCAAGGTCTTTATTTTATTGGATTCTGTATACTTACCACTTAGAGTGCCTAGAATTTAGTTGATGGTTAACAAATGATGGTTGAATTGTGTTGGGTCAATATATATATACAACATATATATTTATGTAAATAAATAAGTAGATACATAGATTTATAGATCTGTATCAAGTGGATTGAATTGATAAACATGCACACGCATACATACACACACACACACACACATATATATGTATGTATATATATATATATATATATATTGATTTTGTAAGGTGCACAAATGCTCATTAGGAAAAAATCATGTACATGTCTGTATGTATCCATTCAATGAAATTCCAGCAGCATTTAATAACCACCTATTAAGTTCAAGGAAGTCAGATAAGTTCTAAGCATATGAAGTCCAACAAAATAAAAATACTGTTCCTCCCCATCCTCCAGGAACCTCAAATGTTCTTAGGAAGATATGCAATTTATAAAAACATAATAAGAAAGTTGGGAAACTGCAAAATTATTTTTATTAGAACCAGATCCAGAAATGTCTCCCAAACAAAGTCCTTTTTTTCAGTATCAGCATTCTTCTCGTTGTTTGACTTTTTGTCATGGAACACTGTAGTCCACAATGTTGGGGATCACACTTAGGGAATTAAAAAGTCACATGGAGGGCATGATCAAGTTACAATGTATTACAAGCAAGAAATTACATCAACATGATTGAAAGTATTTCTTAAAAAGAAATGGAAGCAAAAAAAAAAATAAAATAAAATGGACTACCAGATCTCAAAAGCAAGTGATAACTGTGGATAGCTGATGTGAAAAATTGATATCCTAAAAAAATCAGTATAACTTGAGGAAGGCCCCTAGCACATTGGGTGGGGGAACACCTATGGAGAGGGTATGGACAAGTGTCCCCCAGGGTGGATAGAACTGGATAGGTTGAATTTTGCTTTGTTGTAGGAAATGCCCAGATCAATAAGAGAGCAGATCCATTTATGCGTTTGAGTATTTGGCTATACAAAGCCAGAGGTCATAAATTTGTGAGATTTCTTGAGCTTTTGGGAAAGATGTATAATGCAAATTCAAGTCAGAATATCAACCTTCCAGTAAGGCTTCCTGAAAAATAAATGTAAAAATAAAATAAAATGAAAGAAAAGGATGCTAGTAACCATATAATATTTGGTATTTGATTTATAGATTACTACTTTAATCTATATATGTAACAACAGTACTGTGAACATCTGTCTAAATTGTCTAATTTACATTATATTTATTATTACAGATTCTCTAGGTGCTAATTTAATCATAGGGCTGTTTCTTTTTCATAGGATAAGTTCTTGTTTTTAAAAATCCTTAGAATAATGATCATCATAGTGATTTTTATACCAAATTCTTTTAGACCTATTTCCCCCAGAGTCTGTCAGCAGGCTGAATTAGGATTTATGAAAAAGACAGAAACCCAAATGACCTTGAAAGCCATTTTAAAACATAAAATTATCTCCATGAGAATGAGTAATATATACAAGTCAAAAACCTAACTACACATTCCTGTACTAATAAAATGAATTCAAGTTGTTTAGAGATAGAAACTCTATCAATATGGAAAACAAGATTTCTGCATTTTAAAAAAAAATTCCAAAACTTTGTCTTTAGCAAGACATCCATTTTCTTAAAACTAATTTTATTATTCTTCAATTTTCATTTTAAAGAGTTTTAAATTGAAGGGTTTAAATTAGAAACTAATTTTGGTGGTGAAATCTTGGTATAAGGTATAAAATAATGATCTAAATATAAAATTTTCAAGTTTTCTAATCTTCTTTTAAAGGATCTTGTGTTAAAAAAAAACAGAAAAAAACTGAAAATTTTCACTTAGGTACCTATTGGTTGCAAGCAAGGGGATCTGAGCAAAGACTCTCCCCCCCCA
Source organism: Vombatus ursinus (assembly GCF_900497805.2). NCBI lineage: Eukaryota > Metazoa > Chordata > Mammalia > Diprotodontia > Vombatidae > Vombatus > Vombatus ursinus. The sequence goes on along the minus strand of NW_020951957.1, from coordinate 8,293,919 downwards.
AAAAATAAGGAATTATCACTTTATAGGCATTTCCTATGTATATTTTCATGTTTTTGTGCTTATTTGAAACAATATGGAAGATTTCTGAGATGCTATCATTTTTAACTTAACACAACTTCATAAAGTTTAATTTTCTCAGTTGACATAACTTCTAGCCTATTGATGTAACTTCTAGCTTATTATCCAGGAAATCCCATAAACAGAAATTTTATTTTGGTATTATGATCAGTGCCTTTCAAGTCTGGTGCTAATCCCCCACTAACCAATTAATTCTTGGGAGGAAAGGAAATGAACAAGGGACATATAAAAATCTAAAAATATGCAGATTGCACTGAAAATGCACTCAGACTCAGAGACACACTAGATATTTTGAAATGGGAATCTTGTTAAGAAAAATACATTTTTGAGTTAAAAGGTAAGCCAGCTTCATAAAAAAAAAAAAAAACTCTGTAACAGTATTCCTCATCTGTCAACAGGAGCTGTTTATTTCTCTCTATATATACAGACAATTTTTTGCTGGATTGTGGTAGGGAATAAAATGTCTTCAGGGTAAAATTTTCAAATGAAATCTGTGGCAGTTGTGTCTTTACATATGCAAAATCAATGTTAAGTTTGAGACATCAGGTGCTAAATATGATGATATTTGCACAAACTGTATAACAGAATGTAATCCTAGATGCTTTCAGTTAATAACCCAGAATTTGAATGCATGTAATTCTTTTCAGGTGTGGGATGTAATTTCATTAGAGTAGAGAACACTTACTATATGATTCTCAACCTCTGCCCCCTTTTCACTTTTTATTTCAGTCCTAAGGAACCAGTTGCTGGAAGCTCATATAGGTTAAGTTACTCACCCTGTGTCAGATTACACAGCTAGTAAATGTCAGAGATGGGGTTTCAACCCAGCTTTTTGTGAGTACAAGTCTGGTATTTTCCTCAAATATCTGTAAGAGAGGGTGTGTGGTGGGGAAAGATGGAGAGGTGTTGGGTTTTGCCCATTTTTGTTCTGTGTGTCCACAGGAATATGTTTATAAGTTGTTCACAGAGAGGCATGAATAATCATCTTTGTACTCTTCTCCACCCACCCTTTTCTAAGGGAGACTGATTCACAACAGGTTATTAGAAGAAATTTGATACCAGAGGCTAGCTACTCTGCTCTTCTTAGAGAAAGCGTAACAGGTTAGCATTATATCTGTCTGTCATCTTAAATATTGTTAGCCTAAGGAAAATAATTCCATGATTCAAGCTGAATTTTTATTCACTGTCTTTTAATGGAAGAGTTCTCCAAGCAATATATCCAAGGTTTGATGCCTTTCCTACCAAATGACATTTCCACAAAGATCAAATATGTTGCTTTTCAGTCACTTCAGTCATCTCTGACTCCTCAGGACCCCATTTGGGGTTTTCATGGGAAAATACTGAAGTGGTTTGCCATTTTCTTCTTCAGTTCATTTTACAGATGAGGAATTAAGGCAAGCAAGGTTAAGTGACTTGCCCAGAGTCACAGAGCTAGTTAAGTGTCTAAGCTAAGTTAAGTGAACTTGTGAAGATAAGTCTTCCTGATTCCAAGCCCCAGTGCTCTGTTCACTACACCAGTTAGCCATATACATAGATAATAGCAAAAAAGCACATTTATTTATTTAAGACAATAACAAAAAAGATTCAAAGAATATATACAGAGAAGAATATATATATATATATACATATATATATAAAACATATGTGTGTGTTTATAAATATGTATGTATGTATGTATGTATGTTTGTATGTATGTATATGTCTGTTTCGGGAGTGAAATATCATATGTCAGTCAAGAAAGAGGATAAGGATAGGTTAGAGATGCCTAACCCTCTATATGTTGGCTTCTTCCAGAGTCTTTGTATCCCTTCATAAACTTTTCTTTGTTTTAGGAGAATGAAATCAGAACACCAGGATTGCTCTTTGACCTCAAACTTTTTTTTTCAATTCAGACCCTCACAAGGTGGATTACTGAGTAATTAGTCTCCAGTACTAAAGAGAATCCCATGCAAATGTCTTTGAGCTATGGGCAAAATGAATGTTTACGTGCCCTGAATATTGTCAATAGTGCCAATCCAATTGTACAAATTGGACTGAGTTGAAAATTTGAATCTATTCAGATCTTTGCTTGGTGATATAGGGAATACAAAATGTGACCAGATTGTTGTATTCAAGGATATTATAGCGGGGAAGGTGGGGCAAGCAAAACAAAACACCATGTAGGCAAATGGAAAAGCATAGCACAGTTAATGCTATAAAATCTGAATCAATTTTTAAAAAAATGACATTTAGAGATGGAAGAAACCCTATAATAGTCCAGACTGATAGAAGGTAACAGTTGTAGATAACAGATATTTCAGTGTCTTCATGCAAAGTTAAATAAAAATTGGTGAAGGATAACAAGTATTTGTTTGAAAAATCTCCAGTAATGCCCAAATCAAAAGAGAAGTAAGAACATTAGTTTATAGAGAATGAAATGCTCTATCATTATATAATAGTTTTGGGCTTGATTATCCTAGTATTACTTTTGACAACTTGTGTAGCCTTGAGATGTCACTGTACCTTTCTAGGCATAAGCTTCTTCATCTGTAAAATGAAAGGGGTAGACCAGATGATTCCTGGGATTTCCTATAGATTTTAATTCATGATACTATAGATAAGGAACTGATTTATATAAAAGATAGATAAAGGCTATTGTGGCCTAGATAAACAGAGAAGACAATGGAGGAGCCCTTACTTAAAGAAAACCTTCAATAAATATGATAAATATGAAAGAAGCTGAGAGATACCACAAAGGTACAAGGCATGAGACAAATAAAAATACCAAAAATAATATAACTAGCAAATATTTATAAAGCACTTTAAGATTTGCAAAGTGTTTTGCACATATCACCATATAGTATTCTCACAACAACCCTGGGTGATAAGAGTCATTATTATTCCTATTTACAGTTAAGAAAACTGAGGCAGATAAAAGAAAAATGACTTGCACAGTATCACACAGCTACTAAGTTCCTGAAGCTAGATTTGAACTCAGGTCTTTCTCTTTCCAGATATAGCACTCTATGGACTGAATCACCTACCTGCAAAGTTTGTGCTACCATAGATAACACATCAGAAGTTTTGAATTCAAATGAAACTTTGTCTTTATCACTTTTGGAGTTTCCTGAAACAATGCATATTTCAACAGATCCTCCATGTCAATATATTCTTTTTTAAAATCTTATTTAATATTTTATTTTTCCCAATTACATGCAAAAACAATTTTAATATTCTTTTTTCCCCAAATTCTCTCCTTTCTTCCTCTCCTCCCACATTGAGAAGGCAAGCAATTTGACATAGGTTATATGTGTGTAGTCATGCAAAACAAATTTCCATCTGTATAAAGTCCATTTGTGAAAGAAACACAAGAACAATAAAGAAAACAAAGAACAAGTACCTTTTATCTGTATTCAGACTCCACCAGTTCTTTCTCTGGAGATGTACAGCACCTTTCATCATAAGTTCTACAGAATTGCCTTGGATAATTGTATTGTTGAGAATAGCTAAACTATTCATAGCAGATCATCATACAATAATGCTGTTTCTGTGTACAGTGTTCTTTTGGTTTGGCTAGTTTCACTTTTTATTAGTTAATGTATGTCTTTCTATTTTTTTCTGAGAACATCTTGCTCATCATTCCATAAAGCACAGTAGTATTCCATCAGAATCACATAGAACAACTTGTTCAACCAGTCTCCAATTGATGGACATCCTCTCAATTTCTAATTCTTTGCCACCACTAAAAGAGCTGCTATAAATATTTTTATACATTGGTCCTTTTCCTTTTTGTTTTTTACCTCTTTTGGATATGCACCTAGCAGTGGTATTACTTGGTCAAAGGATATGCATGGTTTTATAGGACTTTGGGCATAGTTCCAAACTGCTCTTCAGAGTGTTTGAATTAGTATACAACTTTATCAATAGTACATTCATTTCTTTAAAAAAAATTTTTCCCACATCCCCTCCAGCATTTGCCATTTTCCTTTTCTGTGATATTAGTCAATCTGACAGGTGTTAGGTAGTAGTTCAGAGTTGTTTTAATTTGCATTTCTTTGATCAATAGTGATTTAGAACATTTATTTTCTATATGATTACACATAACTTTGATAATTTTGTTTGAAACTGCCTTTTCATATCCATTGACCATTTATCAATTGAGGAATGGCTCTTATTTCTATAAAATTGACTCAGTTTTCTGTATGTTTGAAAAATAAAGTCATGAAAAATAAAGTAATGATTACCAACTATGTATTTTCCTCCATCCTATTTTACACATTTACCCTATTCTCTTTCTCCTTTTTCCCTGTCCATTCTCAAAAGTGTTTTACTTCTGACTTTCATCTCCCCAAACTGCCTTCCCTTTGATCAGCTCCCACCTCTCTTCTCTTAGCCACTTCTCTTCCTACTTTCCTGTATTTTAAGCTAGATTTCTATACCCAACTGAATGTGCATATTATTCCCTCTTTGAGCCAATTCCAATTAGAATAAGGTTCATGTGCTCCCCTCCTTGCTTTCCCCATTTACTCTTCCAATGTAAAATCTCTTCCAGAACTCCTTTATGTAACATAATTTATCCCATTCTACCTCTCCCTTTCCCTTTCTTTCAGTGCATTCTTCTTTCTCATTGATTATTTTTTTTTTGGTTAATCATACCATCACATTCCTCTCACACCTCTGTTTTCTGTCTAAGTATATTCCTTCTAACTGCCCTAATAATGAGAAAAATTTTGGGAGTTATGAATATGATTTCCCATGTAGGAATATAAACATTTTAACCTCATTGAATCCCTTATAATTTCTCTTTCCTGTTTGCCTTTTTATCATTTTCTGGAATCTCATATTTGAAAGTCACATTTTCTCTTCAGCTCTGGGCTTTTAATCAGGAATGCTTGGAAGTCCTCTATTTCATTGAATGTCTATTTTCATCCTAAAGGATGATACTCAGTTTTTACTAGGTGAGAAATTCTTAGCTGTAACCCTAGGTAATTGTCCTTCAGAATATTATATTTCAAGCTTTCTAATCTTTTAATGTAGAAACTACTAAATCCTGTATTATCCTGATAGTGGCTGCACAATACTAGTATTGTTTTGTTTTTGTTTTTTGGTTGCCTGCAGCATTTTTTTGACCTCGGAGTTCTAGAATTTGGCAATAATATTTCCTGAGAGCCTGTATTTTGGGATCTCATTCAGGAGGTGATTGATGGATTCTTTCAATTTATATTTTGCCCTACATTACTACCCTAATAATGAGAAAGATCTCAGGAGTTACAAATATCTTTCCATGTAGGAATGTAAACAGTTTAACTTTAATAAGTCCCATATGATTTTTCTTTCCTGTTTACCTCTTCTTGCTTCTTTAGAGTCTTGTATTTGAAAGTCAATTTTTTCTATTTAGCTCTGGCTTCTCAAGAATGCATTAAATTCCTTTACATCATTGAATGTCCATTTTTAACCCTCCTTGATTACAATCAGTTTTGCTGAGTAGGTGATTCTTGATTTTAGTCCTAGTTCCTTTGACCTCTGGGATATCATATGTCAGGCTTTCCAATCCCTTAATGTAGAAGTTGCTAAATCTTTTGTTATCCTGATTGTGTTTCCACAATACTTGAATTGTTTCTTTCTGGCTGCTTGCAATATTTTCTCCTTGACCTGGGAAGTCTGGAATTTGGCTATAATATTCCTAGGAGTTTTCATTTGGGGATCTCTTTCTAGAGGTGATTGGTTGATTCTTTCAGTTTCTATTTTACCCTCTGGTTCAAGAATATCAGGGCAGTTTTCCTTGATAATTTTGTGAAAGTTGATATTTAGGCTCTTTTTTTTGATCATGGCTTTCAGGTAGTGCAATAATTTTTAAATCATCTCTCCTGGATCTATTTTCCAGGTCAGTTGTTTATCCAATGAGATATTTCACATTGTCTTCTATTTTTTTTCATTCTTTTGGTTTTGTTTTATAGTTTCTTGATTTCTCATAGAGTCATTAGCTTCCATTTGCTCCATTTTAATTTTTAAGGAATTATTTTCCTCAGTGAGCTTTTGGACTTCCTTTTCCATTTGTTCAATTCTGCTATTTTAAGGTATTTTTCTTCTCATTGGCTTTTTGGACATTTTTTGCCATTTGTGTTAGTTTATTTTTTAAGGTGTTAGCTTCTTTAGTATTTTGGGGGGTCTCCTTGAGCAAGCTGTTGACTTGTTTTTCGTGCTTTTCTTGCATCATTTATTTCTCTTCCCAGTTTTTCTCTACTTCTCTTACTTGCTTCTCAAAATCATTTTTGAACTCTTTCATGGCCTGGGACCAATTCATATTTTTCTTGGAGGCTTTGGATGTAAGATCTTTGACTTCATTGTCTTCTTCTGGTTGCATGTTTTGATCTTCTTTGTCATCAAAGTAAGATTCCATAGTCTGAGTTGTTTTTTTTTTTTTTGCTCTCTTTGCTCATGTTTCTAGCCAGTTACTTGACTTTTAAACTCTTTGTTAAGGTAGGGCTCTGCTTCCAGTGTAGAAGAGGTTGTATTGTCTCATGTTTCAATGGTTTTGTTTTCAGTTGCTTTCAGCAGTTTTCAGAGATACCTCTAGGGACCTGTACATTTTCAGTTGTTCTAAGGTGGTATGACCAAAGGTAAGGTGTTTACTCCTTTTTTGGCCTGTGCTATGATCTATGAGTGACTGCAAGCACTCTTCTGCCTTGAAACTGTGAGGAAGATTCTCTCTCCACTGCTGCCACAAGCTCTGCCAGGCCAGTTCTCCTCTTCACTTCAGGATCACCACCCAGGACTATGACCCAGATTCAAGCATGGGCAAAGCAAGATAATCCTGCCTCCACACCAGCAAAGAGATCTCCACAATCCCCCTCTGATTAGCTACTTCATCCCCTGTCTATGGGTTGAGAGAACCAGAAGCAGCCACTGTACCAGCGCTGTGCCAGGACTGGTGCTGAACTATGTTCCTTTCTCAATGGAGTCCAACAGACCTTTCCTATTGACCTTCTAAGTTGTCTTTGGTGTTTGTGGGTTGAGAAGTCTTGAAACCACCACATCTGCTGGTGATTCAGTCCTCTGAAGCCTGCTCCAAGTTTGCTGAAGCCTGATCTTTGACTGCAGAGCCCATGCTGAATTGTGCTCCTCTCTAATCCTCTCACAACAGACCTTTCCCATCAACCATGTAGGTGATCTTGGGCTGCAAATTTGTTTTACTCTTTTTATGGGTTCTGCTTCTCTAGAATTTGTTTAGAGCCATATTTTACAGGTGTTTGGAGGAGTTTGGGGGAGAATTCAGGCAAGTCACTGCTTTTACTCTGCCATCTTGGTTCTGTCCCTCACTTTCAAGAATTCTTTTTGAGCTTTTTTTTTTTTTTTGGCTAGGCAATGGGGTTAAGTGACTTGCTGAAGGCCACACAGCTAGTAAGTGTTACATGTCTGAGACCAGATTTGAACTCAGGTCCTCCTGAGTCCAAGGCTGGTGCTCTGTCCACTGAGCCACCTAAATGCCCCGTTTTTGAATTCTTCTATGTCTTGAAATCAATTCATCTTTTTCCTTGAAGCTTTGGATGCAGGAATTTTGACCCTGTTGTCTTTTTCTGAGTGTGTGTTTTGTTTTTCTTTTTCATTATAGTAACTTTCCATGGTTAATAATTTTGATGTTCTTTGCTTATTTTCTGCCCAGTTCTTGACTTTTAACTCTACACTAAAGTGGGGTTTTGTTTCCTAAGTGGAGGGGGCACTGACCCAGACTTCACATTTTTTGTGCAGTTGTTTTCAGAGGTAATTTTGGAGACCTGTATGTTTTTGGATTTTCCAAGATGGTATGATCTAGGCAGAAGTGTGTTTACTATTCTTCTGGCCTATGCTCTTGACTATGAGCAACCACAAGCACACTTTTAAAAACTGGAACTGTGTCCAGGGTCCCTGCTGCTCTACAGCCACATGCACTGCTGTGCTAGTGATACTCCTTGTACTACAACTAAGACCCAAGACTGTCACCCAGATCCAAGTATAGGTAAGACAATAAAACCCTGCCCCTGATGGGCAGGACTTCATTAAATCTCTTTCTGACCTGCTGTCTGATGCCCTTATTTTCTGTGGGCTAAGAGGTCTCGAAACTGCCTTTGCTGTCCCTAATTCAGTCACCATGAGGCCTGTTCCTGGTTTGTTGGGGCCCAGTCTGCACTGTCATGGCCTGCATTGGACTGTGCTCCTCTCTCATCCTTCTGAAACAGGCCTTTCCTGCCAACCATCTCTGTTGCTTGGGCAGGAAAATTGTTTCATTCCATCCTTTTGTCAGTTCTGCTATTCTGGAATTTGTTTAGACTCATGATTTAAAAGTATTTGGAGAAGTTTGGGGGAGTGCTCAGGCAAGTCTGTGCCTTTATTCCACCATCTTGGTTCCACCTCTGTCACCAATACATTCTTGACACTCCATCCACATGCTTTCAAACAGGAGATCCACAAAACCTGCTGGAAGTTTTCCTAGTTTTCTTCTTGCACATCACACTCATACAAGTAGAGGGTTCTGGGTATTACTTGTCACTCAATTCCAATGAATAGCTCATCTTTTCTTTTGGTCATACAGTTGTTTGATGGCATGCCTTACTCCTGGTCTTCTTCAGAGTTGCTAATTAGTTTTAAATGGCAGCTTATTCAAAACCACTGCACCCCTTTCCATTGCTTTACTTTTGATACTAATCTTTAGTTCTTCAGGCTCAGTGGTTTTCCTAGTCTTGTTTCCGTACATAAATACAGTAATTTCTATATGGAATTTGTATAAACAAAGATAAATGTTTGTTGTTATTGGAAACTTGGGGTCAATAAAAATCATTTGCAATTTTCCAAAAGCAATCCAGCATAATATCCTCCTCATTTTAAACTCTGGACCAAACTCACTGTCTATCTGGACTATTTATTCCACATAGATGTACTATTGGACACCATCTAGACTATGTCCATTTAGGAAGATATTGAAATCTGGGAGATAGATACCAGTTTTGTCTTTACTGTTTAGATGGACAGGTCAAAATTATGTAAGTGAATTCAGCTGTTTTCTAAGGAGCTGTGCAATAACTTGAAGTTTAATACAGTCAACATGATGCAATCTACAAGTAGCCACAGGTGGAGGATCTCATCATTCTCAAGTATTTATTTTTTAAGTGTTTAAAAAAAAATGAGTCCCGAATTGTATCCCATCCTGCCTCCCCTCCCCCTCTGCTTGAGAATATAAGTAATCCAATGTAGTTTATACTTATAAAATCATGTAAAACATTCTCATACTAATCACTTTGTGCAAGGAGACTCCAATTAAAGGAGAAAGAAAGAAAGAAAAAAGAAAAAAGTAAGGAAAGAAGGAAGGAAGGAAAGAAAGAGCATGCTTCAATCTGTATTCAGACAGTATTAATTCTTTCTCTGGGGGAGGATAGTATGCTTAATCATGAGTCTTTTGGGATTGTCTTGGATGGTGGTATTGCTGGGCTTAGTTAAGTCATTAATAATTCTTTATCATGCAATATTGCTTTTATTGTGTAAAATGTTTTCCTGGTTCTGCTCCCTTCACTTGGCATTAGTTCATATAATTCTTCAGAGGTTTTCCTGAAATCATCCTGTTTGTCATTTCTTATAGGGCAATAATATTCCATCATAATAATATACCACAACTTGTTTAGCCATTCCCCAAATGTTGGGCATCATCTAGATTTCCAATTCTTAGTCACCAGGAAAAGAAATGCCACAAGTATTTTTGTACAAATAGGTATTTTCCTTTTTTTTTGATGTCTTTGTGATATAGAACTAGCATATTGTTGGATCAAAGTGTATGTGCAATTTTGTAGTACTTTGGGCATAATTCCAAATTGCTCTCCTGAATGGTTGGATCAGTTCACAACTCCACCAATAGTGAATTAGTGTCTCAATTTTCCCACATCCCCTCCAACATTTATTATTTCTCTTCTTTGTCATATTAATCAGTCTGATAGGTGTGAAGTAGTACCTCAGGGTTGTAATTTGCATTTCTCTAATCAATAGTTATTTAGAGCATTTTTTCATATGACTATAGATAGCTTTGATTTTTTTATCTGAAAACTGTTCATATTCTTTGATTATTTAACAATTGGGTAATGACTTATGTTTTATAAACTTCACTTATTTCTCTACATATTTGAGAAATGAAATCTTTATCAAAGATACTTATTCTAAAATTTTCCCATTTTCTGCTTTCTTTTTAATTTTGATTACACTGGTTTTGTATCCTCAGGTAATTACCCCTTAACTTGGACTCTGAACTGAATCTTTTCCATCATAGTGAAATATATATATATATATATTTATATATACACATACACACTAAATGGGATATATATCAATGGGATATGATATTATCTATATCTTTCAATGAATTGTGAAGTGCTACAATGTGGTCCAATATTGATTATTATTTGGAAAGCATGCTTTTTCTCTATTAATCAACACATCAAGGATGCCTTCAATTTGTGCATTAGGGAAATAGGTAGTACAGTGGATAGAGTGTTGGACTTAGAATCAGGAAATCTGAGTTCAAATATGGCATCAGATACTTACTAACCATGTGACTTCGGGCAAGTCATAAGCTCTGTTTGCCACAGTTTTTTTTTTTTTTTTTGGATCTGTAAAAATAGATATAATATCAACTCCTACTTTCCAGGGCCATTGTGAGAATCAAATGATAAAGCAATGGTGAGGCACTTGGTATAGTGACTATCAAAGAGCAAGTGCCATATAAATGATAGCTATTATAACAGTATTATTAGATGACTCTAAAAGATTTGTATATTTGAGATTAGCCATATGTAGATCGTCACTGTAGTTTTTTTTTTTTTTTCTAAGTCATTTTTTTCCAGGAAACTCAGTAAGGTCTGATATATTTATCTATACCTTTGGTAACCTTCCTCCTTTATATCCCATGTAAATTGGTCTATTAATGCCCTTAAAATTGCACTGACTTTAGCACAGATTCCCTACATATGTACTTGTGTCAATACAATTGCTTTCTTTTTTTTTTGTTCTCTTTAGTGACATTTCTACTTCCTTCATAAACAGCTCAGGAAGTGTGATGTTGCAGTCCACATGTAGTACTTCCACTGTTTTTGATTGAGAAGACAGTTTGTTTAAATGATTTTTGCAAATATATTCTATTTTCCTTCTGTTTGTAGTCTTGTTTTCATTTTTCATATTTTAATGTCCTTGAGATTATTATGTTCACTTCAATCTTGCAAAGTTTTCTTTAGGTTGGTCTGACCTTCCACTGCTTCTCTTTGCTTTGAGATAATGTGTAATGTGTAATAACACATTATCATTTATCATTCTTTTTCATAAGATTTTCCATGCATTTAAATTCTAACCTTATGTTAGCTCTGGTAGTCATGGCTCTTCATTTGGCAAAATCTTCAAGTTTTTTTTTTCCTAAATTGACTTCTGGGATATTTGGTTTTCCTTTTCATAGCAATAAGTTTATATTGGTTTAACTCTTTGATGGAATTATTATATTAATTGATAATGTCATTTATTGACCATTTTCTATTTTAAAATTTTCCAATTACTTAGTTTAATAAAGCAGTTAAATCTAAATTGTATACTACACATTTTTCATGTTATTATTCTTTCTTCAACTTATAAATTTCTGATCTTAGCTCTAATCAGCTGATAATCCAACTCCTCATTAACAGTTATCTCAGAAAAAAAATTCCAAGTCTAAAAGTCTTTTCCAATCTATTAAAATGTAGCCAAGTTCATTTTTGTGGTGGCATTTGGTATTTGCCATGTTCAGCACCTCCAAATTTTGTGAAGGAAAAGTTTGTGATATAGAGATGTTTGTATAATTTTTAATATTTCACCATTCTCATTTCTTTCTTCTCAACTGCACCTTCACATAGTTTTCTCCCATCCTCATCTTTTCCCACATTTAGACTGAAGTATCAGATTATATGTTGATTTTATTTCATGTGTCCTATTTCTTTTTTTTTTTTGGCTAGGCAATGGGGTTAAGTGACATTGCCAGGGTCACACAGCTAGTAAGTGTCAAATGTCTGAGGCCAGATTTGGATTCAATTCCTCCTCACTCCAGAGCCAGTACTCTATTCACTACACCACCTAGCTGCCCTGGTTTTAATAAGTTTTTCATTAAATTTCTTTATAATTTCTTTCTCAGCAACTGATATATAAATTGCACTTTTGTCATTGTTGTCTTTTTTGTAGATACTTGTCATTAAAACTGCTATACTAATGACACGTTCCGTGAAGTAATATTCCTTTTAGTTTTGGGGTATATGATAAAATCCAAACCAATAATTCCTTTATTTGCTACTTCAAGTAGCACATGAGAGCTATCCTTCCATTTAGTGTGTCTTCTTTTTCCTTCTTATGGTTTCAATTAGTATAAAACAGTGCAGATTGAATTGATCCAGTACCTTCAGCAATGTGCTTCATCACTGGCACTTGGAAAAAGTTTTTCTTTCTCATTTTTAGAGAATCAACTGTCAAATTAAAGTTTGTTGATAGTCTAAAAACTGTAGAGTTCTTAATACACTCTTCCCTCTCTCTTTCTACTACACCAAAATCACTGCAGAACCAGTAAAGAACCATACAAGACTAAGAGTCTGGACATAGTAAGGGTTAGAAAATTAGAAAGGAGTGTGATATAATAGAAAAGAAAGAGGCTTTTTTATCATCTCCTGAGAGCAGAAAGAAATAAGTCTTCTTTACCTCCCTTTCTCTTTCTCTGCTTTTTATTTTTCTTATTTCTTCTCTCCTTAGTAAACCTATATTCAAATGCAAGATGGTATAATTATGGATTTTTTAGTTGGAAACAATAAAGGTTTATATTCACAGTAGCCCAAGTCAATACAATGATGTATGATTTGTTAAGCCATGAATATTCACTCATGTCCCAGGATAGAAGACAAGAGAATTGAAAAAGGCAAGAGTAATAATCTGTAGCAACTTATAAATGCTCTGATGCAAGTGAATGGAGTTAAAGTGGGCAAGGGAACAAGAAGCATATAATTTCTCTGCTCAGCTGCATTTCTTACAGGTTACTGCTTACTACTAACTATGTGACCATGAGCAAATCATTTCACTTCACATCTCTAAAATGGGAATAATTATGCCTCTAGTAATTACCAGGCTAAAATGAGATAGCATATATAAAACATGTTTAAAACTCTTAAAAATTTTTTTAACACTGATAAAATATTTTGCTTACAACTCTGTAAAGCATCTAGTACAAATATTAACATCCCCATTTTCTAGTTTCTTTACTTAAATAAATGCAAAAATTGAGATTCTGGGTGGTCATTTGACTTAAGGAAGGTCACATTGCAGTAAGATAAATGGTTGATCCAGTACTGAACTCAGAGCCTCTCATTTATCTTTCTTTTAAGATAGAATCTCTTTAATGTGCTCTAAAGAAAGGCAAAGGATGTAGAAGTAAAAATGGAGTCATCAAACTTATTTTTAGTGAATTACAATAATTCTTTATATTCTTCACACAACACATGCATTAAAAGCAGTTAGTAGTAAAATGGAATGACCTCTGGACCTGAACTAAGGAAGACATGGATCCAAAGGCAGGCTTACACATTTACTAGTTGAATGAGCTTGTAAACTACTTAATCTCTGTCTCAGTTTCCTCAACTGTAAAATGGGGATAATAGTATCACCTACCTCACAAGGTTGTTATAGGTTTCAGATAAGATAATAATTGTAAAAAGTGTTTAATATAGTGGCTAGCATTTAGTACGTACTATATAAATACTTATTCCTTCCCCTTTCCTTTCCCTTCCAATCTCTCTGCCCTTCCAATGACTGTCTGGATTATTCTTCCTTCTAGTCTCCAACTCTTCAAATCCCTAATTTTCTTAGTTCAATTTAAGTTCCATGCTCTTCAGGATTCTTTTGTTGGTCTAACTAAGGTACCTCTAAAGCCCACAAATATCTCATATTTGTTTTATATTTACTTGCGTAGATATAGACTCCCATATTGGTAGTAATAATAAGCATTTATTCACAACCTTACTGTGTGCTAGTCAATGCATAAATTTTTGAGGGCAGAAACTGTTTCCTTTTTTGTTTTTACAAATCTATTATCAGTATTAGGCAGTGGAAATACTACCAGTCTTGAAGTCAGAGGACTTGGGTTCAAATCCCAGCTCTTCCACTTGCTTCCTGTGTGACAATGTGTAGGTCACATCTCTGCTCTGAGTCTAATCTTTCTTTATCTATAAAAAAAAGTTGGATGAACTCGTTTCTTTTTTTCTTTTCTTTCTTTTTTTAATATTTCATGTCTTTTAAAAAATTTTTAATGTGTTTTTAAAACTTTGTGTTCTAAATTTTCTCCCTTCCTCCCTCCCCATTCACCCTCATTGAAAAGGCAAGCATCTCGATACAGGTTATAGATGTGTAGTCATGCAAAACACTTCCATAGTAGTCATGTTGGGAAAAACCAAGTATATTTCCCTTCATCCTATCTTATTCCCCATTTATTATATTCTCTCTTTTGACCCTGTCCCTCCTCAGAAGTGTTTGCTTCTGCTTATCCACTCCCCCAATCTGCGCTTCCCTCTATCAACCCCCTGCTCTCTTGTCCCCTTTCCCTCTTATTTTCTTGTAGGGTAAGATAGATTTCAATACCCTATTGTGTATGTTATTCCCTCCTTAAGTCAAATCCCATGGGAATAAGATTTGCTCATTCCGTCTCACCTTCCCCCATTTCCCCTCCACTCTAAAAGCCTTTTCTTGTCTATTTCATATGAGATAATTTACCTCATTCTCCCTTTCTCCTTCTCCCAGTATAATCTTTTCTCACCTCTTAATTTTATTTTTCTAGATATCACCCCTTCTTCTTCAACTCACTCTGTGCCCTCTATCTATCTATATAAACATATGTATAATTTTTTTCCTCCCACTACCCTAATACTGACAAAAGACTCACAAGTTATAAATATCATCTTTCCTTGCAGGAATGTAAACAATTCAACCTTAATAAGTCTCTTATGATTTCTCTTTCCTGTTTACCTCTTCTATGTTTCACTTGATTCTTGTATTTGAAAGCCAAATTTTATATTCAGCTCTGGTCTTTTCCTTAGAAATGCTTGAAAATCCCCTATTTCATTGAATGACTATTTTTTACCCTGAAGGATTATACTCATTTTTGCTGGGTAGGTGGTTCTTGGTTGTAGTTCTATCTCCTTTGCCCTCTGGAATATCATACTACATGCCTTCTAATCCCTTAATGTAGAAGTTGATAAATCTTGTTTTAACCTGATTATATTCCCACAATATTTGAATTGTTTCCTTCTGGCTGCTTCGAATATCTTCTCCATGACCTGGGAATTCTAGAATTTGACTACAACATTCCTAGGAGTTTTACTTAGGGGATCTATTTCAGGAGGTGATTGGTGGATTCTTTCAATTTCTATTTTGCCCTCCGGGTATAAAATATCAGGGCAGTTTTCCTTGATAATTTCTTGAAAGATGATGTCTAGGCTCTTTTTTTTTTATCATGGCTTTCAGATAGTCCAATAATTTTTAAGTTCTCTCTCCTGGATCTATTTTCCAGGTCAGTTGTTTTTCTAGTGAGATATGTCACATTCTCTTCTATTTTTTCATTCTTTTGGATTAGTGTTACAGTACCTTGATTTCTCAAATTGTCACTAGCCTCCAATTGCTCCATTCTAATTTTTAAGGAAGTATTTCCTTCAGTAAGCTTTTGGACTTCCTTTTCCATTTGGCCAATCTTGTTTTTTATGGCATTCTTCTCCTAATTGGCTTTTTGGACCTCTTCTGCCATTTGGGTTAGGCTATTTTATAGGTGTTTTTTCTGCAGTGTTTTTTTTGGTGGGGGGTTCTCCTGTAGCATCACTCTCAGTTTTTCCTCTATTTCTCTTACTTGCTTCTCAAAATCCTTTTTGAGCTCTTCCATGGCCTGGGACCAATTCATATTTTTCTTGGAGCCTTTGGATGTAGGAGTTTTGGCTTTGTTGTCTTCTTCTGCTTGTGTGTTTTGATTTTCTTTTTCACCAAAGTAAGATAATATAGTCTAACTCTTTTTGTGTTGCTTGCTCTCGATCCCAGCCAATTACTTGAGTTATAAATTCTTTGCTAAGGTAAGGGTCTGTTTCCAGTGTGAAGAATGTACTGTCCCAAGCTTCAGAGGTTTTGTGCAGTTCTCCTCAGAGATACCTCTAGGGACCTGTAAATTTTCAGCTTGTCCAAGATAGTATAATCAAGGGCAAGCTGTTGACTCCTTTCCTGGCCTGCGCTCTTGTCTATGAGTGACCACAAGAACTCTTTTCTGTCTTGGAACTATGAGGAGGATTTCCTCTCCACAGCCACTACAAGCTCCACCAAGCCAGCACTCCTCCTTGCCCCAGGACCACTGCCCAGAACTATGACCCAGATCCAAGCATGGGCAAAGCAAGAGAATCCTGCACCAGCAGAGGGACCCCTGCAATCCCCCTCTGATCACCCACTCAATTCCCCCTCAGTCTGTGGGCCAGAAGCTCAGGAGGCAGCCACCACCCTGGGGCCAAGCTCAGGAATGAGGCTGGAAACCTCCACAGTTGCCCATGATTCAGTTCTCTGAGGCCTGCTCCAGGTTCACTGGGGCCTGCATGTCCATGCCAAACTGTGCTCTTCTTCCAGCCCGGCACAATATACCTTTCTGATCAACCATCCAGGTTATCTTGGGCTGGAAATTCATTTCACTCTGACTTTTTGTGGGTTCTGCTGCTTTAGAATTTGTTTAGAGGAAATTTTTATAATTATTTGGAGGGGTTTGGGGGAGAGCTCAAGCAAGTCACTGCTTTTACTCCACCATCTTGGCTCTGTGTTTAATACAATCTGGATGAACTCATTTCTAAGGTCCTTTTTAGCTCTGTATCTGTGAATTTAAAATCCTATAGTTCTTACCTGTTCCTTCATAGCACTCCCTTTTCTAGTTAAATTGATTTGCTATCTGTTTCCATATACAGCGTTATATATTTTATAGAGATGCCTTCCTCCTTCACCTTTATCTCATAGGACCACTAGTTTCATTCAAAATATAAGTCATGATACATCCTTAACTCCCTAGTTGTTAGTGTTATTGCCCTCTCAGAATTTTTTTAATATTTTCTTAATTTTCTGTATTTATATATGTGTGTACATGTTGTATGTTCTTATGTGTGTGTAATTGGAGGTACTTATTTTTTCTCTCTATCCTTAGTGCCCAGCTCAGTACTTTCATATGCTAAGCAGGGACTACTTGTTTGCTGAATTGAGTTGGAGCTATATTCATGCTGCAAAAATAATCCATTTGCATTTGTATTAGGCTAGAAATGATATGCTTTAAATTTTCCAATTAAAAGTGTTTTTATAAAGAACTTGATAGTACAGTCACGATGGATATATTCTAGGTTGAACTGTAGTTCTGAATTCTAATTTAACATTATCAAGGCTTACAAAGATATGTTAGTAGAATTAAAATACAATTGACCAGAAATTCCAATGTGTTGGAAATGTACTGACCATCTAATAAAAAGGGCACATTAAAAATATATGGATAGTAAAAGTCACCAAAGAAATGCATGTGTCATTAAAAACAGCAAGGTACTTTAGGAAAATAGAGTATCCCTCCTATGGAACATATTTCTAGATTACTAATATTTCAAATACATAAATCTAACTTATGGGAACATTTATGATGCAGATAGAGATTTTTTGTAAAACTTGACATGTTGGCACATCTCCCTAGGATTTTATATTTTTTCTTTGCTAACAACAAGACATGCTTATTGGTTGGAAATAAATATTTTCTTTACACTTTAACTTAAAATACAACTAAATCCCTGGTTTTCAATTGCTTATTATTTCTGGTATCAAGATTTCATCAACTTGCAAACCTGTGGAACCCACAATGAGCATTTTGAAGCCATTGGATTTGGTGTCAGAGAATGTAGGGTCAAATTGTAGTCCAGAAGAGTTTATGCTTTATTAAAAACAAGATCTATTCCTTTTTTCATTCTTATATGCCAACGTGTAGCACAATTTTGAAACACATAAAATAAGCTTGACTTAAATTGAATCACATTTTGGGACCTTCAGAAAGTCAGCTTTCCCCTCTGCTCTCCAGTTTATTCATTGGTGAAATGGTAGGGGTGTGGTTGGAGTTGGGGGTGAAGAATAAAGTTTGACTAGATGACTTCTAAGGTTCTTTTTAGCTTTAGAGGCATGATGATCAAGTTCAGCTTTGCTCAGACAACATGGTTCTATTCAGCAAAACTACTCAATGAGATTTGAGTTACAGAAAACTTTTTTTCTTATTCCTCTTATCAAAATTTCCTCCTTTAAAACTGATTCCAGTTGTTAGTCAGATATGCAGTCAGAGGATCCTCATAAATTTTTGAGTAATGAAGAAATTGGGGACCATAAATGTGAATTTCTAATGAAATTTAGAGTCACTAATAGCAAAGCCTTTATGTCAAAAGTAAGGAAATGGGCTCCAAAAGGTTACTTGACTATTAAGCTAACAAAGGTAGAAGGAAACTTTTCTGCCATCAAATATAATCATCTTTCCACTGCACTAGTTAGCAAAAGAATAATGATTTCCCAACATTCAATGTACTGGCACTATTGCTCTTCTACCCTACCATAGACATAGGGTCATTGTATCTTTCTTTCTGAATGCACTACTGATTACTTGCAAAATTTTCATTGATATAAGGGGAATATATATTTTTTGTTTTTATTTCTTTGTACCTAAAATTTTCTTTGTCTGAGGTCCTCCCAGAATGAAAATTCTTGCCACTGATGCAGATCAGAGTCTTGACTGTAACTTCCTGCTTTATAACATTGCTTAGGACACTGAGAAATTAAGCGAATTGCTTCCAACATTCATTTCCACAAGATTTTGAGCTCCAAATTTTTCCCCATCTTGTCCCTCCCCCCACCCCAAGATGGCATGCATTCTGAATACCCATTCTTCTAATCTGCCCTCCCTTCTATCTCTCCTCCCTCCCTTCTCTTATCCCCTTGCCCTTCAGTTTCCTGTAGGGCAGGATAGATTTCTATACCCCATTTCTTGTATATCTTATTTCCCAGTTGCATGTGAAAACACTTTTTTCCACATTTGTTTTTAAAACTTTGAGTTCCAAATTTTCTCCCTTCGTTCCCTCTCCACCCACCCTCATTGAGAAGGCAAGCAACTCAATACAGGTTATACTTGTATAGTCAATCAAAACACTTCCATAGCAATTATGTTGTGAAAAACTAAGTATATTTCCTTTAATCCTATTCCATCCCCCATTTATTTTATTCTCTCTTTTGACCCTGTCTATCCTTAGAAGTGTTTGCTTCTGATTACCCCCTCCCTCAATCTGTCCTTCCCCCTATCATTCCCCTGATCTCTTGTCCACTTCCTCCCCTATTTTCTTACAGGGTAAGAGATAGATTTCCATACCTAATTGAATGTGCATGTTATTCCCTCCTTAAGTCAAATCTGATGAGAATAAGATTCACTCATTTCCTCTCACCTTCTGCCCATTTCCCCCCCACTATAAAAGTCTTTTCTTGTCTGTTTTATGTGAGATAATTTACCCCATTCTATCTCTCCCTTTTTCATTCTCCCAGTATAATCCTCTCTCATGCCTTAATTTTATTCTCCAGATATCTCCCCTTCATCTTCAACTCACCCTGTGTCCTCTATCTATCTATCTATCTATCTATTTAGATAGATAGATTTACACATACATAAATATATTTTTCCCCTCAAACTACCCTAATGCTGATGAAGATCTCATGAGTTATAAATATCATCTTTCCATGCAAGAATGTAAACAGTTCAACCTTAATAAGTCCCTTATGATTTCTGTTTCCTGTTTACCTCTTCATGTTTCACTTGAGTCTTGTATTTGAAAGTCAGATTTTCTATTCAGCTCTGTTCTTTTCATCAAGAATGCTTGAAAGTACTTTATTTCACTGAATGTTCATTTTTTTCACCTGAAGGCTTATACTCAGTGTTGCTGGGTAGGTGATTCTTGGTTGTAATCCTATCTCCTTTGCCCTCCAGGAATATTATATTCCAAGGCCTGGGGTACCTTATTGTAGAAGCTGCTAAATCTTGTGTTAGCCTGATTGTATTTCCACAATAATTGAATTGTTTCTTTCTGGCTGCTTGCAATATTTTCTCCTTGACCTGGGAACTCTGGAATTTGGCTACAATATTCCTAGGAGTTTTCCTTTGGGGATCTTTTTCGGGGAGGTGATCAGTGGATTATTTCAATTTCTATTTTGCCCTCTGGTTCTAAAATATTAGGACAATTTTCCTTGATAATTTCTTGACAGATGATGTCTAGGCTCTTTTTTTGATCATGGATTTCAGAAAGTCTAATAATTTTAAAATTATCTCTCCTGGATCTATTTTCCAGGTCAGGTGTTTTTCCAAGGAGATATTTTACATTGTTTTCTATTTTTCATTCTTTTGACTTTGCTTTACAATGTGTTGATTTCTCAAATTGTCACTAGCTTCTAATTGCTCCATTCTAATTTTTAAGGAAGTATCTTCTTCAGTGAACTTTTGGACTTCCTTTTCTATCTGGCCAATTCTGCTTTTTTAAAGCCTTCTTTTTCTCATTGTCTTTTTGGACCTCTTTTGCCATTTCAGTTAGGTTATTTTTTAAGGTGTTATCTTCTTCAGTGTTTTGGGGGCCTTCTTTAGCAAACTGTTGACTAGTTTTTCATGATTTTCTTGCATCACTCTTTCTCTTCCCATTTTTTCTACTTCTCTTACTTGCTTCTCAAAATCCTTTTTGAGCTCTTCCAGGGCCTGGGACTGATTCATATTTTTCTTGGAGGCTTTGGATGTAGGAGCTTTGACTTTGTTGTCTTCTGGCTAAATGTTTTTATCTTCTTTGTCACCAAAGAAAGATTGTACAGTCTGACTTTTTTTTTTCAAGGTTTGCTCATGATCCCAGTCAATTAAATGAGTTATAAACTCTTTGTTAATGTAGGGGTCTGCTTCCAGTGAGGAGAATGTACTGTCCCAATTTTGGGGGGTTTTGTGCAGCTGTTTTCAGAGATACTTCTAGGGACCTGTAATTTTTCAGTTCTTCCAAGGTGGTATGATCAAGGGCAAGGTGTTTACTCCTTTCCTGGTCTGTGCTCTGGCCTATGAGTAACCACAAGCACTCTTTTCTGCCTTGGAACTGTGAGGAAGATTTCTTCTCCACCATCACTTTAAGGTCTACCCCATTAGCACTCCTTCTCACCCCAGCAATGCCAGCCAGAATTGTAATCCAGATCCAAGCACAGGCAAATCAAGAGAATCCTGCCTCAGTACCAGCAAAGAGATCCCTGCAATCTCCCTCTGAGCAGTCACTGGATTCCCCCTCAGTCTGCGGGCTGGAAGTTCTGGAAGCAGCCACCTCTCCTAGGGATTGGGGTTGGGACCTCACTTCTCTCTCGCCTGAGTCACAGACTTTCCCTACTGACCTTCTAAGTTGTGTTTAGTGTTCATAGGTTGAGAAGTCTGGAAACCACCATAGCTGCTCATGATTCAGTCCTCTGAGGGGTGTTCCAGGTTTGCTGAGGCCTGGTCTTTGCCTGCATGCCCATGCTGAACTGAGTTCCTCTTCCAGCTAGGTGTGATAGACCTTCCTGATCAACCATCCAGATTGTCTTGGGCTGGAAATTTGTTTCACTCTACCTTTTTGTGCCCTTTTGCTTTAGAATTTCTTTAGAGCCATTTTTTACAGGTATTTGGAGAGGTTTGGAGGAGAGCTCAAGCAAGTCACTGCTTTTACTCTGCCATCTTGTCTCCCCCCACCCCTGCCCCATGAATTGCTAATGGTCACATAATGCATGTCAAAGACAGGCATTGAACCTTAGTCTTCTTACTTCTAAGGTTCCATTATGTCACAGTGTCTCAGGATTATACATAAAGGCTGCAATTCATTGTACTATGGCAGCTGCTAGTCTTATCAGTGAGGTCATTAATCTCATTTTTAAAGAAACCTTATGAAATCTATTGAAAAAGGTCAATTAACATTTATTAAATACCTAATACTTTCTGGGCACTATGTAAATACTGATGTTGCAAATAAGAAAAAGAAAATTAGTCTCTATCCTCAAGGAATTTATAATTTAATGAAGGAAAACAATACACAAAAGGGAACTGAAAAGAAAAGGAGACATCATAGGGTTCAGGGCAGGGGGTATAATGTTAGTGGAGTTGAAATCAAATAGAACAGCTGTTTGGAAATAAAGAGTTGGTTGTAAATTCTGAGCCCTCTCTGAAGGAAGGCTTTGAGAGGAGGGCTTTTTCTCTCTGTTCTCCAGCCTTCCAATCAGAGGGTAGAAACTACTGTGGGTGCTGAGGAGGTATTGAGTACCAAAGATGAAGCAATCTCACAGTTCTAAGGCAGATTTGTGAGGCTTACTTTATTCTGGTAAAAGCATGATGATTATGGAGTTGAAACAAAGCTTACTTTATATTTTATAAATTACTTCCCATGGTGGTTGCCCTACTCTGCATACCCATGAGCCTGTCAACACTCAGTAAGTCACACTGAAGAGGCTTGTATGTCTGGCCCCGTATCCAGAATTATTTTTATATTGGAACATGTTATCTTCTACTTTAACATTTAATATATCCCTTATATACTTCCACCAACAACTACTGCCTCCTTTCATTACTTTCCTGATTTAATAGTATTTCAATTATTCCCTCAACTCCATTCAAGTTTAAACTGAATAGCAATTTAATTAGATTAATTAAGTAGATTAAACACATGGTAAAATTAAACACAATAGACAAATAGTTGGCAAAGCAGAAATCCCACTAACTCCCAGATTTACCACTTTTAAGGCTGGAGCTTAGTTTGTCCCTTCTCAGTATGCCAACTTGGGCAGAGAATCAAAATGTCAATGTTTTAAGATGTATCTTCTCTCTCCCAGCAAAATCAGAGTAAGATATAGTTGATTCACTATGAATTATGGATTGACTAACATACACTATGATTGGAGTGAGAAATGGAAGTTTTATATAATTTTTATAGCTATAATTCCATAGGTGAACAAGCAACATGATGGCCATTGGATGTAGAGTATGGGACTTCACTGGGCATTGGTTAAGCACACCCACCTGTTGGTCATTGAGGGAGTAATGTTCCTATAGCAAAGAATGCCTGGGATATTTGCAGAGCACATGTATGGCCATGGTGCTCTGACTCTGAACAAATTGTCCTTCCACTATTGCATTTTCTCATTTAAAATGCTTGACATAATCTTGGACTAGTTTTAGCCTCCACCTTACACTGAATTAGCCTGTGAGAACAAAAGAGGAGATTCAGATATTTGAGAGTGTAACAGTGGAATAGGATGCTCCCTTATTATATACAAACTTGAGGACTGAGGCTCAGGGAGTTTAAGGGTCTTATAACTGTTAGATTCCATATTTGAACCAAGATCTTCTGACTCCAAAAGCAACCTGTTTCCAATATACATCAATGCTTGCAACTGCTGCGTAGACTACAGATATGTGAGAGTTCCCCCCTCCCTTTAATCAATTCTAAATGAGAGTATCCAAGGAAGATAGGAAGAGTCATTAATTCATTTATTTCATTTTATTTTGTATTTTTTAAACAAGAATGACAAGCTTCCTTTTTAATATAAGACAGGAACCTCTAATTGTACTAACAAAAATGTAAAGGGACATTTCATAAGATCATAGAGTTAAGATAAATTGGACAATTAAGTGTCAAATAGTTAATCCTAATTCAAGCCATGTAATAATAATCATGGAATCATAAGATCATAGCTCTACAGCTGGCAGTTAACTATGTAGTCATATCATTAACTCCCCTTCTTTTACTAATATGGAAACAAGGTTACACAGAACATAAATTTTAGAATTGGAATTTAAATCCAGGTTCTCTCACTTCAGAACCAGTCATTTTTTCATTCTCCCCCTTAGCTGATATTTGTAAAGCATTTTATATTTTGCAGAACACTTTACCTACATTATCTCATTTGATCCTTAACAACTCTATGAGGCAGATGCTATTATCTCCATTTTACAGATGTGGAAAGCACATCTGGCAGCTCAGAGAACTTAAGCAAATTTTCTAGTGTCCCATAGGTAGTAATTGTCAGAGGCTAGATTCCAAACTAGTTCTTCTTTGTCCAAGTCTAGCAATCTACCAAGCTTTGGTAACTCTGGATTGTGTCAGAAATATTTTAATGATTGCAGAAGTATATCAATGATAAATATTACTTTGTCATTATTACCCATGTTAAAAAGAAAAAAAAAACTAAAAAAGAAAACTGAAGTGGATAAATATATTTCCCTTTAATAGACAACTACAAGCCATATATGCTTTGTGGAAACAAAAACCTGAACTGGTTGTTGTATTGGACACCATATGAATATTTCATGAGCTCACAGGTCCCGGTTCATTTTACTACATAGTCTGCCTCTGTGCATTTATAGTGGAAATCAATTGAACTACAAAGAAAACAAACAAAATATTCAAAGTCTTGTTGACATTTTATATTCAAAGTGACCCTGCCATTAGGGACACTGATCTACTTGGCAGACATACCATTTTGAAATATGGCCCTCGCAGTCTGTCCCAGAAATGGTTGGATATAGTTAAGTTCCAGGGAAAAATGTTAGAGCTCTCTGTTGGGGAAAACCTTGAAAGGTGACAAACCATTAATGACTGGCATCATTTGTTTCTCACTTAGCAGATTTCAAATTTCTCAACAATAAAACACAGACTAGAAATATTGGATAATCCCGAAGGGGGAAAAAGGTTGAAATTGAAGAAATAAATATAATTATAAAATAATATGACTTTGCCTTACTCACAGGAAAATTCCTAAATATATAATGAGGTAAACATCCATACCTTTTGAACCAGTCTCCATTACTGGGCTTATAGAAAAGTATAAGTTCAGAATCTATTGAAAATAATGAAGTTCCCACATACATAAAAAAAAAAAACATTTACTGCAGCATTATTTGTGACAACAAAGAATTAAAAACAAGATTGATGCCCACTGATTTTAGAATGGCTAAATAAATTGTGGTGCATGAATATAGTGGAATATTAACTGTGATGTAAGATATTATTTGTGTGATGAATACAGAGAAGCACGGGAATATCTATATGAACTGATGAAGAATGAAGTAAGCAATGACAAGAAAATATACAAAATATAATGATGGAAAAACACAACAAAAAGTCAAAAGTCAATGTAAAAAATATTATAAAGATCAATCAGGATTTGAAAGAAGATATATGGGAGAAAAGTCTCTATACATCCCTTCATGGAAGTGGGAGGTATACATGTGTTATACATTGCATATGTTAACAGATTTCTTAAATGATTCAAGCTGTTTTATTTTGCTTCATTTTTTTTTCTCTCTCTCTCTACAAACACTATTTTTTTATATGGAATGGTTCTTTGGGAGGGAAAGTAGGAGGGGTACTTCTTATAACTATGATGATATAAAGAACAGAAAAAACATCAATAAAAACTTAATAAAAGAAACAATGAAGAAAAATAAGTTTATACAACTTAATTGCAAGCTTCATAATGTATACTCATTGAAATAGGAAAAAACACTTAAGGCTTCATAAAATGAGTGTGAAACAACTGCATGAAAAAAGCATTCCAAGTGAATTAGAAAATGCAGTGAATCAAACACTCTACTCATTGTCTTAATCTCAGAAAATATTTGTCAGTTTCTATTGTCCTTATTGATACTACGTTAATTTAGTGTTCTTACTTTGATTGAACTTTTTTTTTCAGTTTGGAAAACTATTTCAATATTCAGATATCAAAACATATCTCCCATATGCAAAGATCTAATTTCCTTCATCAGTGTAGTAAGCTCCTGGTGATGCAACTCACTCTACCAGTGCAGACACTAAGTCAATCATTTTTCCCCTTTCATTTACTTATTTGAATTCTTTTTTAAAATTTACATTCCTAAATTATCTCCCTACTTTTCACCCCTCCCTGACTCATTGAGAAGGAAACAAACACATGAATAATGCATATAAAGTCATGCAAAATATATTTCCATATAACAAAAAGCATTAAAAAGCAAGAAACATAGAAAATGAAAAAAAATATGCTTCAATCTGCATTAAGAGTTCTTTAGGAGTTTCTCTGGAAGTGAATAGCATTTTTCATCATGAGTCCTTTGGAATTACTTTGAATTATTATATTGATCAGAGTAGTTAAGTCTTTCATATTTAATCATCATTGCAATATTTCTGGGACTGTGTACAATATTATCCTGGTTCTGTTCACATCAATTTGCACAACTTCATATAATTCTTCCCACATAATTCTTTTGAAATCATCCTGCTCATCATTTCTTATAGTACAATAGCAGTCCATCCCAATTCTAGACCACAAATTCTTCAGCCATTCCTTGACTAATGGACATCTTTCCAATTCCTTTGTCACCACAAAAAGAGCTGCTATAATTATTTTTGTATAATTCCTTTTTTTTTTAAAGTATCTTTGGGATATAGACCTAGAAGTGGTATTTCTGGGCGAAAGGGTATGTAGACACTGTTATAGTCCTTTGGGCATAGTTCTAAATTGCTCTCCTGAATTGTTTCACTGCAGGATCACAACTCTATCAATAGTGCCTTAGAAATCCTATTTTTTCCAGATCCCATCCGGCATTTATAATTTTCCTTTTCTGTCTTGCTAGCCATCTGATATGTATAAGATGATGTCTTAGAGTTGTTTTTATTTTGATTTCTCTAAACAATAGTGATTTTGAGCATTTGTGACTATTGGTAGCTTTAATTTCTTCTGAAACATATCCTTCATCCATTTATCAATTGGGGAATGATTCTTATTTTTGGCTTAGTTACCTATTTTTTTTTTTGAGAAATGAGTTCTTCATTAGAGAAACTTGCTTCAAATTCATCCCTCACCCTAATTTTGTGTTTTCTTTCTAATTTTGGCTAAATGGATTTTTATTGTGAAAAATAAACTTCAATTTCTTGTGATAAAAATGATTCATTTTACTTACCACGATACTCTTTATTTCCTATTTCCCCATAGATCTAACAGGTAAAATTTCTAAAGCCTTTTAATTTGCTTATATCATGCTTTATGTCTAAATCTTATACCCATTTTGACCTTATCTTAGTATATCATGTGAGATGTTGGTTTATGCCCAGTTTCTGCCCGACTGCTTTCTATTTTCCCAGCAATTTTTATCAAATAGTGAGTTCTTGCCCCCAAAACTCAGATCTCTGGGTTTATCAAACACTACATTATTAAAGCCATTTACTGGTGTGTATTATGCATTAGTCTATTTCCTGATCCACAGATTTATTTCTTAGCTAGTACCAGATTATTTTGATAATTACTATTTTGTAACACTGTTTGAAATGTGGTATTGCTAGACCACCTTCCTTCACATTTTTTTATTGATTCCCTTGATGCTATTTACCCTTTGTTCTTCCTGATGATTTTGTTGTTATTTTTTCTAGCTCAATAAAATAATTGTTTTGGTACTTTGATTGATATGGCACTGCATAAGTAATTTAATTTACATAGTATTGTTATTTTTGTTATATTGGTACAAACCACTCATGAGAAATTAATATTTTCCAATTGTTTTTAGCTCTTTCTTTGCATGAAAAATGTTTTGTGATTGTGTTCATACAATTCCTGACTTAGTGTTGGCAGGTAGACTCTCAAGCATTTTATAATATCTGTAGTTATTTTAAAAAGAACTTCTCTATCTCTTCTTGCTGAATTTTGTTGGAAATAAATAGAAATGCTTATGATTTATGTGGGTTTATTTTTTATCTTTCTGGTGAGGGAACTCCCTCCACCAAAGTAGATACAAAGCCAATCTTTTTTTTTTATTAAATTAAATGGTTTTATATATGTAGAACCAGCACTTACAGCAAATGGAGAATTTTTAAATATTGTGGATGAGTTCATTTACCTTGGTATTGTAATTTCCAGGGGTATATATGTTGATAATAAGGTTGACGCACTCATTGCCAGAGCTAGCTCAGTGTTTAGGAGGCTCCTAAGGAAAATGTGGGAGAGAAGAACTATTAGACTGACTACCAAACTGAAGGTCTAATACAATCATTGTGCTGACCTCATTGTTGTATGCCTGTGAAACCTGGACAGTATACCACCGTCATGCCAGGAAACTGAATTGTTTCCATTTGAATTGTCTTAGGAAGATTCTGAAGATGACCTGGCAAGATAAAGTACTGGATCCTGAGGTCATTTCTTGAACTAAATTGGCAAGCATTCAAAATCTATGGCAAAAAATGCAACTGTGATGGACCGGCCACATCGTTCAAATGCAAAACGTATGTTTGCCATAAAGACTATTTTAGAAAGAACTCACACAGACCAAGTGCTCACATGGTGGTCAGAAGAAGAGATACAAGCACACTCTCAAGGTCTCTCTTAAGAATTTTGAAATAGATTGTATGACATGGGGAAACACTGGCACAGGACTACTCAACATGGCATGCCCTAATCAGAGGAGGTGCTGTGCTCTGTGAACAAGCAGAAATTAAGTAGCTCAAATTAAATGTGAGATGTGCCAATGGAGAGAATTCACCCCAAATGTTCACATGGACTATATGTGCCTGGCCTGTGGTAGAACATTCTGAGCCTATATTAGTCTGATCAGCCACAGTCAGACATACTATAACTTGACTCTAGATGTCATTTTGATCCTCTTCAAGAATGAAGAACAACAACAAGATGATTTTATTTAAAGAATGCTGGGTTTGGCATTAGAGGAATTGAATTCAAATAATAACTATTACCTTATTGCCTTTGTCACATTAGTGAATCATGTCCTCATTCTAGATTTCAGATTTTTCATCTATAAAATGAAGGAAATGAGAGAAGGTTAATTAGAATAACTTTAGGGAATTCCAGAACTAAAGTCTTTTGATCGATACTAAGTTCTATGTAGTTTTCTGAGGCACAAGGAAATTAAATAACGTCCTCATGGTCACACATTAATAAGTGCAAGAGGTAGAATTTGAACTAGATCCTTATTGACTCTAAGACCAGCAATCTATCCAGCATGCAATATTGCCTCTATGTCTATAAAACATAAGAAAAAATTATAATTATCACCTGTATCTTCCCTAAATAAAAGTCATTGATAGTGTGTGGGGGTGAATTCTACTTTAAGGTTTCAGCAGACTATGGTAATTAATCTATATATTTTTCCAATTACATATAAAATATGTAACAAAGTTCAAGTCAACTACTATCATAAAGGTTAATAAAATGTCACCAATTTTAAATTAAGAAATTTGCACATATTAAAAAATCAATGCTATATTAATATATAAACACCAAGGTCTAAGTTTAAGGGGTTTCTTTTTGCCAGTTAATTTTATCACATGGGATTTCATCTCACCTTTTATATGTTAGTAATCAACCTTTTCTGATAGAAAAATAACTGATAACCTCCCCCACAACCAATAACAAACATACAAGGCATATAGCCATCCTTCACCCTTGACTGTAGTATTTCTTTTAATTCCATCTAGGATTTATTAGAAACTTCCCTTTCTTAGGAAGTTCACAAGATAACATGTAGACCTTGAAAAAATATTATATTTACGTCTAAAAGATACATGTAACTTTAAAAGAATTTGTATAGCTGAAACCACACTTTTGTTTTTCCAAATTCTCAACATGTAAAATGTGTCATTATACCAATCATTATTGAGCAACTGTTCTCATTATCCAAACGGATAGCATATTTTGTCATTTAATTCTTCAAAATCTTTCAAATTTGTCTCTTTCTTGACATTCACATGATTATGAGTAGTTCATGCCCATTTTTTTCTCTCATATAGACACTTGGAGTGGTCTCCTAATTGTCCTCCCTGCCTTGTTTCTCTCTTCTCTGATCCACGTGGCTAGTAAACTGATATTCCTAAATCAAAAACCTGAACATGTCATTTCCCTGTTCAATAAATGTCAGTGGCCCTCTACTACCTTAACATCAAAGACAATGACCTTTTAAAATCTTTATTCTTTTTTACCTCTGCAGCCTTTGAGACTATCCATCATGTTCTCCTCTTTGATACTCTTTTTTGCTAAGATTTTTGGATACCACTCTCTCTTGGTTTTCCTCCTACCTATTTGATTGTTTCTTCTATGTTTCTTCTGTTTGATCCTCCCCCAGATCATGTCCACTAATCAAATGTGTCCCTCAGAGTGCTGTCCTGGGCTAGAGTGTTGTCTCTCCCTCCTTTATACTACTTCATTTGTAGATCTCTTCAACTCCCATGAATTTAATTACCAACTCTATGCTAATGATTTTCAAATCTACCTTTTATTTTGTTGACCTCTAGTCTCATATCTTCAATTGCCTGGATCTCAAACTAGATTTCCATTAGGCATCTTAAATGTAATATGTCCAAAATGGAACTGATTAGCTTTTCCTCTAAATGCCATGCCCACCTTTTCTATTACTATAGAAGGCAACACCATCTTTCCAATCCCTTAGTCTCACAACATGGGAGTCATCCTGGATTTCTCACACTATCACACCATCATCAATAGCCAAGGCTGTTGCTGAGGTCTACAGATTTCACCTCAGCAACATCATTCAATTATGCCTCTTTTTTTTTTCTCTGATCCTGTTACTATTCTACTGTAGGCCCTTAATACCTCATATTTTGATGATTTCAGAAGCCAGCTAGTAGGTCTGCCTGCCTCAAATCTCTCTCCATTCCAATCCATCCTCAATTCAACAACTAAAATGATTTTCCTAAAATGCAGGTCTAATCACATAAACCTCTCTACTGAATAAGCTCCAGCAGCTTCCTATTGCCCCTAAGAGCAAATGCAAAATGTTCTGTTTTACATTCAAATCCCTCCATAACCTAACCCTTTCCTACTTTTCCAGTTTCCTTTTACTTTACTCGTTGATGTGTACTCTTTGACCCAGTGACACTGGCTTCTTGTTTGTTCTATGAACAAGACTCTATATCTCTGACATACCTTCTGGCTGTCCTCCTTTGCTGGAAATCTCTTCCTCCTCCACTCTAACTATTAACCTCTCTGGCTTCTTGTGAGTCCTAACTAAAATTCCATCTTCTACAGGAAGCCTTTCCTAACCCCTTTTAATTTTAGTGCCTTCCCTTCATTAATTATTTTTTGTTTATCCTGTGTATAATATACTTTGTATATATTTGCATACTTTTCCCCTATTAAATTGTAAGCTCCCCAAGGACAAGGACTGTTTTTTGCTTCTTTTTTGTATACCCAGCACATAGTATAGTGCCTGGTATACGACAGACATTTAAAGATATCCATTGATTGAAATACAAACTTTTTTTGTTTCACATTTAAGCCCTTCACAGCCTGGCTCCAATGTACCTTTCAAGGGTTAGTAAGCATTATTCCCCTATTCATACTCTATTGTGCATCTGAACTGGCCTCCTTTTGGTTTCTCACATACAGTATCTTTATTGTAGTTATGTGACTTTGCACAATCTATCCCCTTCAGTTCTCAAATGCACTTCTTTCTCACATCCATCTTTTACAATTCCTAATTTGTCACAGTACATAAATCTCCTTAGGGTAAGAGATGCTAGCAACACCATTGAGGGGAGAGAGAGCAATGAAATAAATTGTCCATACTTGACTGTAGGGCTAAGTTTTCACTTAAAAGTACATATTTGAGTTAAAATATTTAGCACTGAAAATATTTAGTATTTTGAATGAAAAACAACAAATATGGTAAAGAGAGAAAATGGATTCTCATCAAATACTAAATATTTGTTGCATGCTAAAAATGTACACATAGTTACCAATGTGGTATATTTTTTCATGATTAAATGCCAATACCAAGTGTAGCATACATACTTACATACATGCACATACACATACCCACATATATATGCATATATGTCCATGTGTGTATGCATAATTAATTAGTGAAGTAGAACTGGAAAAAGCAATAAAGACATGCTTAATGTATAATATTTTCATGGTTACTTTAAAATGAAAATTGGAAGGGGATTAGGGAGACTCAACAAATCCCAAGTCCTTTGGAACGAAACCAAGTGAAACAAGTAGTCTACCTTGTCATCACTCTACCTGCAGGAGGGGAAATAGGACATTCCCAAAGGAAATATCTGCTTAGAATTAACCAAGAAACATGACAGTTAGCATCTGCATTTATTGCTAAATGTCAGACTAGCATATAACATGCTGGTATTGACCATCTGTTTAAAGTGCTCACATGCATAGGAGTTTTGGTTTGAGAGAAGTCCATTTTTTAAAAATGAATTTTTAGTGATTGTTAGATCTTTATGCTTGTTGATGTTTAAATTTGGAGATGAGGAATAAATTAATGTAAGTGTTTTATATGTGGCTTGTTCTCATACCTTTTCTATTTTACTTTATTTATTAGTTATTCATATTTTAGAAGCAAGAAAAGGGAAATTAATTTAGTCTATGTTTGATTAATTGTGTTATCTGCTATCAACTATTTTATGACAAGAAACCAGAATCTAGTTAAATAGAATCAATGATTTAGAGATGGGAGGTCATCTAGTCCAGCTTCTTTATTTTATAGGTGAAGAAAGTAAAGACCTCAGATGTTAACAATTGGCCCAAAGTCACATAAGTAGTCAGTGGCAAAGTTGTGACTGGCACCTTACTCTTTAGTCTCCCGATCCATTGCGCTTTTACATTGTACCAATCCAGTGTCATGATGGAAATTAAGGTAAACTGAGGTATAGAGTTTTGAACATTATTAGTGTATTAGTAAAGCACAAATCTACTATTACTGCTAATCTACTAGTTGATCAGTATAGTATACCAGTTTCATGATGGCATTCTTCCATGGGTTCTGGATAATGGATAATGCTCTCATGCTTTCCCAGTCACCAGTGGAGTGAAGCAAGGGGTGTGCTTTTTCCCATGCTTTTTAGCATGACATTTTCAGCAATGTTGTCAGACACTTTCAATGAGGGCAGAAATGACATCAAAGTCTGCTACTGCACCATCTCTCTAAATCTGTATCTGTATCATCTATAAGTGTACCTGTATCTACATTGATATCTGTGTCTAGGAAGAAGCATTCTTTTGGAAGAAATGAGAAAGGGTATTACCAAGCACACAGGAAGAGAGACTTGTCTTGATGAAGAGAAGAACCATCACTTTATTAGATATTAAAGTAAGGGGGTATATAAATGAAAATTATGTCTAGAGTTTTAAATTATAGAATAAGGATGATAAGGTAGCTTACAACAAATGACATTTATTATTTATTTTTCAGGAAAATAGGAAGTGAAATCTGAGAGAGTTAGAAGAGCAAAGATAATGGAGGAGAGAACTTTTGTAATAACCTTTGTGGAGAATGAGATGGAGAGTCACTTATTCAGTCATTCAATCATCTCTGACTCTTAGTGACTGTTTGGACCAACTGTCCATGGGGTTTTCTTGGCAAAGATACTAGAATGGTTTGCAATTTCCATCTCTAGTGGATCACCTTTTCTCAGAACTCTCCACTATGACTTGTCTATCTTGGGTAACTCTGCATAGTATAGTTTATAGTATCGTTGAGCTATACAAGTCCCTCCGCCCTGACAAAGCAGTGATCTAGGAGAGAAGAGAGTCACTTGTTATTGTTGTTCATTCATTTCAGTCAACTCTTCAACTCTTTATGACCCATTTGGTGTTTCTTGGTGAAGATACCAGAATAGCTTGCTATTTCTTTTTCTAGCCCATTTTGCAGATGAGGAAACTGAGGCAAACAGTGTTAAATAACTTGCCAAGAATGACACAACTAGTAGAATATCTGAGGCCAGACTTGAACTCAGCTTCCGTACTATAGGCCCAGTGCTCTACCTGCTATGTCACAAGAGTCTCTTAGGGAAGAGTTTAAAGATTGGTCTTTCAGCAGTAAAGGCACAGATGAGATTAGATAAGAAGTTTATTATGCATCCCTTCAATATCTAGACCGAAAATAATGAATGGGTATCAGATAAGGGAGACTGGGATTAGAGAGTACAAGACTGTGGAACATTGAAATGATTAATGATGTGACCATGATTAGGAAAAGATGAAAACAGAACAAAAGTAGTGGTGATAGCCTGAGAGAATACTGAGTCATTGTGAAGTTAAAAAAATTAGATTGATAAGGAGGGACACATATGGAGAGATGAAATGATAGGAGATAGATCATGATGGGGTAATGGAAATTCAGAACTCTTGAAAATGGAAGAGGAATATTTCTGGCTAATGGTGAGATCAAGTGTATGACTCTGTTAAGCTGAAGTAGCATAAAGGATTCACAGGAGTTGAGAAGATTGAGGAAGTTGGTGCCAAGGACTATGCTAATAGTGAAAAAAAATTAAAACTAAGCCTTAATAAAGCTGGAAAAAGAGCATTTTGAGAAAACAACCATATTTTAATATAGCTATGAAG
The DNA here is from genome assembly GCF_900497805.2 of Vombatus ursinus. Taxonomy (NCBI): domain Eukaryota; kingdom Metazoa; phylum Chordata; class Mammalia; order Diprotodontia; family Vombatidae; genus Vombatus; species Vombatus ursinus. The sequence continues at coordinate 8,259,380 of NW_020951957.1, read as the reverse complement.
CATAAGATTCATAGTTAATTGAGGTAAGATCATAATACATATAATGCAATCTATGGAAGACAGAGTATTCCTATACTTCTATAAATGACTCCATGCTTTATTACCTCATGTATTTTTAAATTCATTGGTTTGAATTCATTGGTTAAATTCATTAGTCATACAAACTATGACTTTGTAGATGGTCTTTATGAATTGTTATAATCATACTCTACATAAGTATCACCAAATTTAGTCAGGCTGCTCCTTTAATGACATCACTGCATTCACCTTGAAAGATTTCAAACTTTTTTGGACCTGCCATATTTTGTGGCATCTCAATTCATTGAACTTTACATTGTACCAATGCAGTGTCATGATATAGATAGCTATTTTGGTGTAAAAAAAATGTATTCAAAGGAATATGAGATTTTAAAAGCCACTCCTACCCCAAGAGTAACATCAAATGATCACAAGCCCAAAAAGACTTCTTGGAAAAAATTAAAAGGGAATTCAAAAATTGAAGAGAAAGATCAAGGAAAAAATAAGAAACAAATAAATGCAATTCAAGACAATTATGAAAAGAATGTTAACCAATTGGAAAAAGAGGTCCAAAACCTTAGAGAAGAAAATAACTCTTTGAAAAGTAAAATTGGGCAAGAGGAATTGAATGATGTTTTAAGAAGGCAAGAAATAATAAAACTAAGGAAATAGAAGAGAATCTGAAACATCTCATTAGAAAAAAAACAAGTAATCTGAGAACAGATCAAAGAGAAACAATATAAGCATTGTTGGACTACCTGAAAGTTATAATCAAAAAAATTATGTGGATACAATATCACAAAAACTTATAAAGTAAAATTGCCCTGAAGTTCTAGAACAAGAGGGTAAAGTAGAAATAGAAAAAAAAAATCTACCATTCATCTGAAAGAGATCCCAGAAGGAAAACTTACAGGAATGTAATAGACAAGTTTCAAAACCCCCAGGTTAAGGAGAAAAAAAATGGATGCAAGCAGCAAGAAAAAAAAAATTAAATACTGCAGACATTCAGTCAGGATTTCACAAGACCTAGCAGCTTCCATTCTAAAAGATCATAGGTGTTGGAACATTATATTTCAAAGAGCAAAAAAGCTGGGGTTGCATCCAAGAGTAACTCATCCAGCAAAATTGAGTATAATCTTGAATGGAAAAAAAATGTTAATTTGATGAACTGAATGATTTTCAAGTATTTGTAAAAATTAAAAAAATGAATTCTTAGAGCTGTCATCATTAAAAAGGTAGTTTAATAGAAAGGTTGGGGCTGAACTATGTATATGACTAAAAAAACTGGGTAGAAAAGGTCAAAAGGAGCAATTACATTATAAAATGGGATGTGAAATAAAAAACTAATACAGAGGAAGCAGGTGGGGGTGTACAGCTGGTGATGTTGGAACCTTATTCTCATCTGATTTGAAGAGGAAATAACATACACATCTGGAAGGGTATAGAAATCTTCTGAACATGTAGAGTTGTGAGAAAACTAGGGGACAGGGTGAGAGAGGGACTTTTAGAAGGGTCTGTGGATTGAGATTTAGGATGGTGAGGAAGAAGTATGGGGTTACTTTTGGAGGGATGTGTGGATTGAGATTGGGGAGTAGGGGCAGTGAATAGGGAAACTTCTTAGAGGGATGGGTGAAGTGGGAGCTGGGAAGGGTGAGGGAGAAGACAATGTAACAAGATAAAAGAGAATGAGAAAGAAAATGGTTAGTAAAAATAAGATGGAGGGAAATTCACAAATATAAATTATGGATTTGAATGTGAATGGGATGTTTTAGCAGCTCTCTTTGTTGTGGCAAAGAACTGGAAATTGCAGGGATCCCCATCAATTGGGGAATGGCTGAACAAGTTATGGTGTATCGTTCTGAAAGAATACTACTGTCCTATAAGAAATGATAAACTCATGGATCTTATAAAGTCATGGAAAGATTTACACAAAATAATGAATATCAAAGTGAGCAGAACATTGTATACAATAACAGCAATACTGTTTTAAGAATGACTTGAGGGGCAGCTAGATGGCGCAGTGGATAGAGCACTGGCCCTGAAGTTAGGAGGACCTGAGTCCAAATCTGGCCTCAGACCAAACACTTTACATTTACTAGCTGTGTGACTATGGGCAAGTCACTTAACCCCAATTCCCCCCAAAAAATGATTTGAGAAACTGAGTCATTTTGACAATTTAAATACACAAATTAAAATAAAGGACATATAAAGAGAAATACTATCTACATCCAGAAAAAGAACTGACAAATAGAAGTATGTATAGAATAATTTCACACACACACACACACATACACACCACACTATTTGTGTTTAATGGTAGACATCTCTAGGGTGGGGAGAGGGGAAGGGAAGAAATTTACACGATAACTGTTGTATATTTGGAGGGAATAGCAAGTTTTGCATGATTGATTTGAAGTTTCATGTGCAATAATCTTTTTTTTTATTGTACTGTGTTATGGAAATGCTTGTTTTGTCCTCCAAATTGAAAATAAGATACATTTTAAACAGAGAGAAAGAGAGAGAGAGAGAGAGAGAGAGAGAGAGAGAGAGAGAGAGAGCTACTTTTTCTAAGAAAAAATAGTATCTCCTGCTGATATTTAAAGCCTGTTACATTTTGGCTGCTATCAATTATTCCAGACTAATTTCAGATTATTCATCCTCATAATGCAGCATTCCAGCCAAATCAACCTACTTGTCATTCCTCTTCCATGACATTCCTTTCATGTTGTCCACCATGTCTAGAATGCCCTCACCATTCACCTCTACATGTTGGAATTCTGACCTTTGGCTCAGATCATGTTCCTTTTATTAGGGGAATCATCTTATCAACCTTCAAACACACACACACACACACACACACACACACACCACACTACAGTTTTTGGTGCTTTTCCTATCTGAAATTTTACTTTGTTTTTACTTTGTATATATTTTATATTTACTTATCTGTGTACATCCCTACCTCCACCTCTAGAAATTAAATTCCTTGAATGAATGAGTTACTATTGTCTTCATATCCCAAGTATCTACCACAGTAATAATAAGTATAGTTATCATTTATATAGAGCTTTAATTTATACAGTGTTTTATAAGTATTATCTCATTTGCTCATCAAAAAAAAAGCACTGGAAGATAAGTTTTATTATGTCTCCATTTTAAATGTGATGAAACTAAAGCAGTCAAAGGCTAAGTGACTTGTTCAAGATCATACAGCTAGCTTCTAAGGATGAGCTTTAATCTTTCAATGCTAAGATCCAGCACCCTATGCCTTATGCCAACAACCTGACATACTGTGGGCCTTTAATAAAGATTTGTTGATTTCTATTTAACTGAACTGCACTGCTCACTTCTTATGCTCTTGGGAAGAAGTAAAATAGCAAATGGTCAATACAGTCTTAAATTCCACTTTGACCATAATGAAAACTTTTAAAAATGAGTTTGGCATACTTATAGATATATAGTTCCTGTTTTTAGCTTTATAATTGTGAGTGCTCAAAGAATGATTTTGTACATTTATGTATTTCAGGTATAGTGCTTTGTATATTGCTGTTTATGCTATTTTAGGAATTTTCATGTATAATTTGCCTGATGTCCCTATTTGATAAAGCAATGACCTTTGTATGCTGTTACATTGCATTATAGCATATTTCCTTCTTTGTATTTCTCTGTAGCCCATCTAAGAAATTATAGAAGAAAATTGCAGAATGTATGAATTTTTATGCTTTCCTTTCATAAATGCACAACAGGAAGCAAAAGCCAAGACAATAAAGTACTTCTCCCCTTTGAAAACTTGGCAATATTTGCTACATCAAACCTAGCATATGCAATTCAGAGTTAAGTGGATGTTTCTTCCTTTCCATTGAGCATAGATGGGTTCATCTATGTTCTGTGCACTCTATTTTGGTAGGCATTAAGTGAGCCTTCAGAATGTCCAATTATCTCTAAACTATGATATTCCTTTAGCTGTCTAACCATTGACAATGGTCAATAATTATATGACTTAAGCAACTCATTATGACATACCTACTAAGTCAAATGAAGAATGGTTATATGTATGTGTGGATAGAATTTCCATGGTGGGAGATATTGATAAAGTAACAGATATTGTCCTTATTTATATCATAAATGACTAGTGAGTTTAAAAAGACATATACACATATCACAATATAAAAATGGCCATTCATGTATATACATATACACACACACACACATATATATATATGCAGATTGACATATTCAATGTGGTTTGAATTTTCATGTGCTCCTTTATTTGGTTTTAATATATTTTTAAAAATTAATAAAATTCATGTTTGTTTTGAGAATAAATTCAGACATGATTTAAAATAATTATCATGCAATATGTAGTTTCATTTTAAACTACTTCATTAACTAGATTGTAATCCATTGATAGAATGATTTCTAACATAAGTTTCTATTATTTATATTAAGAGATATTCTGTAAGTAACTTATCACAATCAGACCTGTGGGAAGGAGGTTTGTGACTTTAACAATTCCCCTTCTCCACTGAGAGTTGAATTAGATTCAATTCAATTTGTACCCTCATCTAGTGAGAATAGAACATTTTCCTAGGTTCTAGATGAATTAAATATATATAACAATGCTATTTTACTTTGGAATAGGTTATTTCCAAAGTCCGTACAGTTTATTATTTCTATGATCTCTAAAAGAGCAATTGAATGTGACCACAATGATACTCAAATCCAGTTTGGGAAAGGGACCAAGTAAGATATCAATGTGGACAGAACTCTAAAGATAAAGGTCTCTAAGACAAAGTTGTATCCTTTCTGTAAAACTTAAGCATGATACACATTTTATATTTAACTTCATATCTAAAAGTTACAGAATGAAGATCAGTCCCAAAATACAATATTTAAAGTGAGAAAAAGAAAAAAAAGAGAAATAAAATTATTTTAATCATCAATTCTAAAACATCAATTAGTGTCATTAAATAAGATTTTAAGATTTATATAATGTATTTAAATGTTATCTCACTTTTCATATCTCATATGAAGCACAATTTTTCAAATAACTTCTGAATATGCATGTATGCATATATATATACATACAGGAACAAGTAAAGATATATAAGAACAAATACATATATGTATATGTATTATATGCATGTGTGTATTTGTGTGTATAACACCAGAATGTATTAGGTTTCACAAGTTTAAAAAAAAAGCATTGTTTTAAAGTGTCTTTTCAATTTCTGAATGATATTATACATACAACTACTTTGTAAAATTTTCTTATCATGGATAGGGTTAATAGAAACTCCAAAATATATTATTCAAAAATTTGTAATTGCAAATAAGAAACAAAATAACTTGGCAAAAATGAATGATAACCATCACTTGTATTTGTCTAGCACAGGGGGTGGGTAATGGCATTGGGGAGAGGTAGCTCTGAGAGTCCCAAGCCCAATTTATCTTAGCACATAATCTTTCATTATCTGCTGTGCAACCATTCAAAACCCTCACTCCTGCTGACATAACCAATGTGCTGAAAGGCTTTGGATTGTTTCTGGGGCTTTACCAGACTATGAAGATAATCCACTGATACATTCCTGAATTTCATATAACTTTTTTTTTTTACCCTTGTAAAATCCAGAGGGAAAAAGTCGTAGGTCATAGTATTGCCCACTGCAAAGAAACTTTATTAAGAGAAATATTGCATTGGCATTTTAGTTTATTTTTTTTTGAGGGGAAGCAGAGGGAAATGGTGGGTGGATTTAATAGTCTTTTGTTAATTTTAGTCTAGAATGTTAGTGTTGATTTTAATTATGTTATGTTATATAATGTTATGTTAATTTCAAGTCTAGAATAAAACTCCATTTTTAAAAGGTAGATATTTCTCTTATGGATTCAATTGTCATGGTCACAAAATAAAACAGTAGAATGTTGTTTTTAAAATCATATTCTATTTAAAAGGACAGGGTGTTCATTTATGCAGAATAACTCCCAGACAAGGAAATTTCCTTTAGCAACACTGTTTGGCACCTTCTCTTTAACTCAGAGTCTTAGAAAGTTGACTGGGGCATTGAGAGGTTAAATGACTTATACGGTGTCATACAGCCAACATGTGGTAAAAGCAGGAATTGAACCCAGATATTTTTAGCTTCCAGGACAGGTATTTATCCATTATGTCATGATGCCTCTAAATAAATTTCAAAAAATTCATTTTTACCAGAATTCCTTTTTTTTTTTTACAACACATCCCCAATATTCAGTTCACAAAACTCTTTCAGTGTTCCTTAACTGTTAATCAAATTCAAAAGTATTTAATGATGTTACATATGATACTATTTATCATTAATCTGTGTTCTATATTTAAAATAGCTATGAGTATAAATTGAATTCCTAAAATTCCTATACAAGAATATCCCCCATATCCACATTACTGACTTGACATGCACTGAGCATTTGAAAATGCATATTAAAATTCCACCTCATCTAAATTCAGATGGGTAATATCTGTTAATATAGTTCGACACTTTTCTAAGGACCTGATGAAATACCATAAGAATTTACTGTACTATACCTGGAAGAATAAAATCATGTTTTCCTATAGTATAATGGGCATGGCTCTTTCCTCTTTTGCAGGTATCAGAGAATACTATGGCATTAGATATACAGTCTAGAGATTGATAACTGTACTTCTCTCCCTCTCTTCCAAAATAGACTAATGAAATAGTAGTGCCCTTAAAAACCTTGCACACTTTAATGAAGTGGCTTTGAATAAGGGGACTTTGCTTCTCATCCCAGGTTGTAAATGTTAGCAAGAAGGTAGTACTTAAAGAGTGTGAAGACTTGTAAAACTAGAAGGAAAAACATTGTCATGTATCTTATCTTCCTTTCGCATACATTTTTTTTTTCCAAAATGAGTGACAACTTTAACATGCCATTGTAGCTATTTTTTCCTCAACTAAGCATAAGATCCTTGAAGACTAGTATGTTTCATTTTTGTCTTGGTATTCCCAGTTCCTGACATAGTGCCTAGAACATAGTGGATCCTTAGTGAATGCTTATTGAATATACAGACAGGCACTGGAACACAGAGAGCACAATTATTTAAAACAGGTAGATCTGGAACCACAATAGAAACAGATTTCCCAAGCCAAGATGGCAGAGAGAATCCAAGAAGTTGCCTGCACTCTCCCCGGTTTCCCTCAGAAACAACATTAAATCAAGCCTCTAAAAGAATTCTGGAGCAAAAGAACTTACAAAAAGACAGAGTGAAACAATTTTCTAGGTTAAGATAATTTAGAAGGACTTCAGGAAACGTCTCTCTCACTTGGGTAAAAGGGGAGTGAAGAGCAGATGGTGTCCAGGAAAGCCAGTAGCAGGCTCTTAGCCATAGCACAGATCAACAACTGAGGTCCCTTTGTCCTGGCTCAACAGGCAAGTGTCATGGCAGGGCAACTGTAAGGCCTCTAGCTCCAGTGCAGAAGGCAAATCACCAGTCCAGCAAACCAGAAAATCACAGGCACAACTAGGCCAGGCCACCCCAGTGCAGTGAGCAAGACACTAGCACCTGAGGCCCCAGTGTACAAAATCAGTGACCAGGCCCCTGGCCTGAAGCACAAGAAGCTTGGGACAGTGCCCCCTGTGCTCCAAGAGCAGAGCTCAACTTTAAAAGCCATGAAAAATGCAAACATATGAGGAAGAAAGAAAAAAGAAACTTGACCATAGAGAGCTTCAATGGTGACAGGGAAAATCAAAACACAAACTTAGAAGATACAACAATGTCATAAATTGTACATAAGAATGTGAATTGGTCTCAAGCCCAAAAAATATTCTTGGAAGAGCTCAAAGAAGATTTTATTTATTTATTTATAGTTTTCAATTATCATTGTCATAAGACATTGAGTTCCAAATTTTTCCATTTCTCTTCCTTACCCCCTTTCCAAGACAGCTGTCAGTCTGACATAAGCTACACGTGCATAATTATATTACACATATTTCCACATTTGTCATGATATGAAAGAAGAATCAGAACAAAAAGGGAAAACCACACGAAAGAAACAAAAGAGAGAGTGAAAAAAAAATAATATGCTTTAGTCTTCATTCAGACTCCATAGTTCTTTCTCTGAATGTGGATAGCATTTTTCATCATGAGTCTTTTGGAATTGTCTTAGATCATTGCATGGCTGAGAATAGCTAGATCTATCAAAGTTGGTCATTGCACAATGTTGTTGTTACTATGCACAGTGTTCTTCTGGCTCTGCTCACTTCACTCAGCCTAACTTCATGTAAGTCTTTCCAGGTTTTTCTGAGATCTGCCTGCTCATCATTTCTTATGGAACAACAGTATTTCATTACATTCATATTCCACAACTGTTCAGCCATTCCCCAATTGATGGACATCCCCTCAATTTCCAGTTCTTGGCCATTACAAAAAGAGCTACTATAAATATTTTTTATTTACATGTGGATCATTTCCCCTTTTTTATGATCTCTTTTGGATATAGACCTAGTATTGCTATTGCTGGATAAAAAGGTATGCGCAGTTTTAGAGTCCTTTGGGTAGAGTACCAAATTGTTCTCTAGTATGCTTGGATCAGTTCAAAACCACCAACAATGCATTAGTGTTCCAATTTCCCCACATCTTCTCCAACATTTATCATTTTCCCATTTTGTCATGTTAGCTAGTCTGATAGGTGGGATGTGGTACATCACAGTTGTTTTAATCTGGATTTCTCTAATCAATAGTGATTTGGAGCATTTTGTCATATAGATATCTTTAGTTTCTTCCTCTGAGAACTCCCTGTTCATATCCTTTGACCACTTATCAATTGGAGAATCAATTATCTTCTTATAAATTTGACTCAGTTCTCTATATATATATATGTTTAGAAATGAGGCCTTTATTAGAGACACTGGCTGCAAAAATTGTTTCCCAGCTTTCTGCTTCCCTTTTAATCTTGGTTGTGTTGACTTTGAGCAAAAACTTTTCAATTTAATGTAACCAAAATTATCAACTTTGCATTTCATAATGCTTTCTATCTCTTGTTTAGTCATAAATTCTTTTCTCCACAGATTTAACAGGTAAACTATTGCTTGCTCTCCTAATTTACTTATATTATTACCCTTCTTGTTTAAATCATGAACCATTTTGACCACATCTTGGTATACAGTGTAACATTTTGATCTATCTAGTTATCTGTTTTCTTCTGACTATTTTCCAGTTTTCCCAGAAGTTTTTGTCAAATAGTGAGTTCTTATTTCAGAAGCTGGAGTCTTTGGGTACATCAAACAGTAGTTTATTATAGTTATTGATTACTGTGTCTTGTGTACCTAATCTATTCCACTGATCCACCATTCTATTACTGAGCCAGTACCAAGTAGTTCTGATAATTGATGCTTATAATACAGCTTTAAATCTGATATAGTTAGGCCACCTTCCTTTGCATTTATTTTCATTAATTCCTTTAATATTCTGGAACTTTTGTTCTTCCATATGATTTTTTTAGCTCCATAAAATCATTTTAATAGTTTGATTGGTATGGTATTTAATAAGTAAATAAATTAGTTGGAATTGTAATTTTTAATCATATTAGATTGGCCTACCCCTGAGAAACTGATGTGTTTATATTTAGATCTGACTTTATTTATGTGAGAAGTGTTTTGTAATTGTGTTCATATTGTTCCTGGGTTTTGTCTTAGCAGGTAGACTCTCAAATACTTTATATTGTCCACAATTACTTTAAGTGTAATTTCTCTGTCTCTTGCTGCTGGGTTTTGTTATTAAAATATAGAAATGCTAATGATTTATGTAGGTTTATTTTATATCATACAACTTTGCTAAATTTGCTTATTATTTGAAATAATTTTTTTTAGTTCATTCACTAAGATTCTTTACATATAGAATCATATCATCTGCAAAGAGTGATAGCTTTGTTTCTTCATTACCTATTCTAATTCCTTCAATTCCTTCTTTTCTTATCGCTAAAGTTAACATTTCAAGTACAATATTGAATAAGTGGTGATAATGGACACTCTTGCTTCACCCATCATCTTTTTTGAAATGCTTCTAGCTTATCCACATTACATATAATGCCTGCTGATGGTTTTAGATAGCTGCTACTCAACATTATAAGGAAAACTCCATTGTTTCCTGTGTTCTCTAATTTTTTTTCTCTTTTTGGGGGCTTCATTTATTTATTTATTCTTTAAAAATATTTATTTTTAGTTTTCAACACTTACTTTCACAAGAATTTGAGTCCCAAATTTTCTCCCCATCTCACCCCTTGCCCCACCCTAGGACAGTGTGCATTCTGAATACCCCTTCCCCTAATCTGCCCTCCCTCATATCACTCCCCCTCCCCTTGTCTTATCCCCTTCCCTTTCTATTTTCCTAAAGGGCAGGATAGATTTCTATACCTCATTGCCTGTATATCTTATTTCCCAGTTGCATATAAAAAACAATTTTTACCATTTGTTTTTAAAACTGTGGGTTCCAAATTTTCTTCCTTCCTCCCTCTGCATTTCCCCTCATTGAGGAGGCAAACAACTTGATACGTATTATACATGTGTAATCATGCAAAACACTTCCACAGTAGTCATGTTGTGGAAAACTAACTATATGTTCCTTCATCCTATGCTGCCTCTCATTTGTTATATTCTCTCCTTTAACACTGTCCTTGCTGAGAAGTATCTGCTTCTGATTACCCCCTCCTCCCTTCTATCATCCCCCTGCTCTCTTATCCACTTCCCTCCAATTTTCCTGTAGGGTAAGATAGAGTTCCATACCCAATTGAGTGTGCATGCTATTCTCTCCTTAAGTCAATTCTGATGAGAATAAGATTCCCTCATTCCCTCTGACCTTCCCTCCCCATTTGTCCTCCACTGTACAAGCTTTTTCTTGACTATTTTATGTGAGATAATTTACTCCATTCTACCTCTCCCTTTCTCTTTCTCTCAGTATAATCCTCTCTCACCACTTAACATTATTTTTTTAGATATCACCCCTTCATCTTCAACTCACCCTGTTCCATCCATCCATCTATCTATCTATCTATCTATCTATCTATCTATCTATCTATCTATC
>NW_020951957.1:8177847-8248281 GCF_900497805.2 Vombatus ursinus | reverse complement strand
ATCTATCTATCTATCTATCTATCTATCTATCTATCTATCTATCTATCTATCTATCTACCTACATATAATTTTTCCTTCCAACTACCCTAATACTGACAAAGGTCTCAAGTTACAAATATCTTTCCATGTAGGAATGTAAACAGTTAAACTTGAATAAGTCCTTTATGATTTCTCTTTCCTATTTATCTTTTCATGTTTCTCTTGAATCTTCTTTTTGAAAGTCAAATTTTTCTATTCAGCTGTAGTCTTTTCATCAAGAATGTTTGAAAGTGAGGCAGCTAGGTGGCGAAGTGGATGGAGTACTGGCCCTAAAGTCAGGAGGACCTAAGTTCAAATCTGGCCTCAGACCAAACACTTGACACTTAGTAGCTGTGTGACCTTGGACAAGTCACTTAACCCCAAATTCCTAATTTTTTTTTTTAAAAAAAGAATGTTTGAAAGTCGTCTATTTCACTAAATATCTATTTTCCCCCCTGAAAGATTATACTCAGTTTTGCTGGCTAGGTGATTCTTCTTTGTAATTCTATCTCCTTTGACCTTCAGAATATTATATTCCAAGACCTCTGGTCCCTTAATATAGAAGCTGCTAAATCTTGTGTTATCCTTATTATGTTTCCGCAACACTTGAATTGTTTCTTTTTGGTTGCTTGCAATACTTTCTCCTTGACGTGGGAACTCTGGAATTTGGCTACAATATTCCTAAGAGTTATCTTTTGGGGATCTCTTTCAAGAGATGATCAGTGGATTCTTTCCATTTCTATTATATAGTCTAGGTCTAAAATATCAGGGCAGTTTTCCTTGATAATTTCTGAAAGATGATGTCTAGGTTCTTTTTATAATCATGGCTTTCAGGTAGTCCAATAATTTTTAAGTTCTCTCTCCTGGATCTATTTTCCAGGTAAGTTGTTTTTCCAATGAGATATTTCACATTCTCTTTTATTTCTTTTTTTCATTTTTTTTGGTTTGTTTTACAATTTCTTCATTTTTCAAGAAGTCATTAGCTTCCATTTGCTCAATTCTAATTTTTCTTCAGTGAGCTTTTGGGTTTCCTTTTTCCATTTGGCCAATTCTGCTTTTCAGTTATTCTTCTCCTCATTGGCTTTTTGGACATCTGTTGTCATTTGAGTTAGTCTGTTTTTAAGGTGTTATTTTCTTCAGTATTTTTTTGGGTCTCCTTTAGCAAGCTGTTGACTTGCTTTTCATGATTTTCTTGCATCACTCTCATTTCTCTTCTCAGTTTTTCCTCTACTTCTCTTACTTGTTTCTCAAAAATTTTTTTGAGCTCTTCCATGGCCTGGGACCAATTCATATTTTTTCTTGGAGGCTTTGGATGTAGGAACTTTGGCTTTGCTGTTGTCTTCTGGTTGTAAGTTTTGACATTCTTTGTCACCAAAGTAAGATCCTATGGTCTGACTTTTTTTTGAACTATTTGCTCATGACCCCAGCAATTGACTTGAATTTAAACTCTTTGTTAAGGTAGGGGTCTTCTTCTAATGTGGAGAATGTACTGTTCCAAGCTTTGGGGGTTTTGTGCAGCTGTTTCAGAGACACTTCTAGGGACCTGTAAATTTTCAGTTCTTCCAAGATGGTATGATCAAGGATAAGGTGTTTACTCCTTTTTCTAGTCTGGGCTCTGGTCTATGAGTGACCACAAACACTCTTTTCTGCCTTGAAATTGTGAGGGAGATTCCCTCTCCACCACCAGTACAAGATCTACCACCCAGAACTGGGACCCAGATGCAAGCATGGGTAAATCAAGAGAACTTGCCTCAGCACCAGCAAAGATATTCCTGCAATCCAACACTGTGACAGCTACTCAATTCCCCCTCCATCTATGGGCCAAGAGTCTTGAAGCAGCCGCCACCCTGAGGCTATGCTGAGACTGTGGATGTACCAAGCTCCTCTTTTACTGTGATCAGACATACCTTTCCTACTGACTTCCTAAGTTGTCTTTGGTGTTTGTGGGTTGAGAAGTCTGGAAACCACCACAGCTCCCCTTGATTCAGTCCTCTCAGGGCTGCTCCAGGTTCACTGAGGCCTGATCTTTGCCTGTGCAGCATGTGGCCCATGCTGAACTGTGCTCCTCTCCCAGCCTGGTGCACTAGAAATTTCCAATCAACCAGCCAGGTTGTGCTGAGATGGAAATTTGTTTCACTCTATCTTTTTGTGGTTTCTTCTGCTCTAGTATTTGTTTAGAGCTATTGAGCTCAAGCAGGTCACTGCTTTTACTCCACCATTGTGGCTCCACCTCTAGTGTTTTTAATAAGAATGGATGTTGTATTTTATCAAAAGCTTTTTCTGCATCTATTGAGATAATCATATGATTTCTGCTAATTTTGTTATTAATATGGTCAATTATCTTGATAGTTTTCTTAATATCAAATCAGCCCTGAATTCTTGGTATAAATCCCAACTGGTCATAGTGTATTATCCTTGTGATAAGTTACTGTAACCTCTTTTTAATATTTTATTTAAAATTTTTGCATCAATATTCATTGGGGAAATTATTTTATAACTTTTTTTCTGTTTTGGCTCTTCTTGGTATAGGGGTCAGCACCACATTTGTATCATAAAAAGAATTTGGTAGGACTTCTTCTTTGCCTGTTTTTCCAAATGATTTATATAATTGGAATTAAATGTTATTTAAATTTTAGGTAGAATTCACTTGTAAATCCCTCTGGCCTGGGAGAATTTTCTTGGGGAGTTCACTGATAGCTTGTTCAATTACTTTTTTTTCTCCTGAAATGGGTTTATTTATATATTTTCTTTCCCCTTTGTTCATCTGGGCAATTCATTTTTTTTTATAAACATTTATCCATTTCATTTAGATTGTCAGATTTATTGGCATACAGTTGGGTGAAATAGCTCTGAATTATTATTTTAATTTCCTCTTCATTGGTAGTTAATTCACCCTTTTAATTTTTGATACTGGTAATTTGATTTCCTTCTCTTTTTTCTAAATCAAATTAGCTGAAGGTCTATCTATTTTATTGGTTTATAAAACCAGCCTTAGATTTATTTATTAGCTCAAGTGTTTCCTTAATTTCAATTATATTAATTTTTCCTTTGATTTTCAGAATTCCTAATTTTGCATATAATTGGGTATTAATTTATTTTTTTCCTAACTTTTTCACTTGCATGCCCAATTCATTTTTCTCTTCTTTCTCCATTTTATTCATGTAAGCTAGAGCTGCATAACCTGTGGCCTATGGAAAATGCAGAAGAAAACATCCTCTGCATTTTTCATGGGTCATCACAAGTCCTTTGGCATGCCCATAGGCTGTAAGCAGCTCATGGACTACAGGTTGTATAAGCGTGATATAAGCATTTAGAGATATAAAATTTCTCTTAAGAACTGCTTTAGCTGCATCTCATAAGTTTTGGTATGTTGTCTCATTATTGTTTTTCTCTTTGGTGAAATTATTGATTGTTTCTATGATTTGCTGTTTGACCCACTCATTCTTTAAGATTAGATTATTTAGTTTCCAATTAGTTTTTAGTCTGCCTTTACATGGTCCTTTATTACATCTGATCTATATTGCATCATTATCTAAAGGATGCATTTTATATCTCTGCCTTTCTGCATTGAATTGTGAGGTTTTTATGCCCTACTACAAGGTCAATTTTTGTGTAGGTGCTATCTCCCACTGAGAAAAATCCTTTCTATCCCTATTCAATTTTCTCCAGAGGTCTATCTAACTTTTCCAAAATTCTATTCACCCCCTCAACTTCTTTATTGTTTATTTTGTGGTTAGATTTATCTAGTTCTGAGAGGGGGAGGTTCAGATCTTCTATTAGTACAGTTTTGCTGTCTATTTCTTCCTGTAGCTCACTTAACTTCTCCTCTAAGAATTTAGATGCTATATCATTTGGTGCATATATGTTTGGTATTGCTATTACCTCATTATTTACAGTACCTTTTAGTAAGATCTAGTTTCCTTCCTCATCTCTTTAAATTAGGTCTATTTTTGCTTTTCCTTTGTCTCAGGACAATTAATTCCAATACTATATTAACAAAATGTGGCACCCATTCTTATTAAAAACAATAAAGAGCATAGTAATAAATGGATTTTTCCTTAAAATGACAGGTAGTATCCATCTAAAACCATTGGTGAGCATTATATGTAGCTAGGTAGCCAGGGAAAAGCTAGAAGCTTTCCAAATAAGATTAGGGTGAAGCAAGGATGTCCATTAATCACCTATTTTATTTAATATTGTACTAAAAAGAAACATTAGCTTCAGCACTAATAGAAGGAAAAGAAATTTATGGAATTAAAATAGGCAATGAGGAGACAAAAATTTCCCTTTTTGCTCATGATATGATGGTGTGCTTATAGAATCCCAGAGAATCAACTAAAAATCTACCTGAGGGGCAGCTAGGTGGTGCAGTGAATAGAGCACTGGCCCTGGATTCAGGAGGACCTGAGTTCAAATCAGGCCTCAGACACATAACGCTAGCTGTGTGACACTAGGGAAGTCACTTAACTCCATTGCCTAGCAAATAAAAAAAAACAATAAAAAAAACCTACTTGAAACAACTTCTACAAAGTTGCAGTACGTAAAATGAACCCAATCAAATCATCAGCATTACTATAAACTATCAACAATTCCCAGTATCAGCTGATGGAAAAAGTGATTCTATTTAAAATAACAATAGATAATAAAAAATATTCAAGGGGTCTACCTGCCAAGACAAATACAGGAACTATATGAACACAACTTCAAAACACTTTTCACACAAATAAAATCAGATCTAAATAATTGGAAAAATATCAATTACTGCCCTCCCCTTCTTACCTGAGTGAAACAGAACTTTCTTGGTGATCCTCCAAGTTTCCCAGGTTAAAAGACTGCTTCTCCCTGTCTTTCCTGTCTCTGCTGTTATGGGATTTTTCCCGGTGCACTATTTTTTGGGTTTTTCGAGTTCAATAAAGAAGAATGAGAGTGATCTACTGCTTACTTCACCATTTTGGCTCCTGGAAGTCTACAAATGTCTTGCCAATTTCCCTCTAGATTTGTGATTTCACACGTAGATAATGGCTATCACCTCATCATTGAAAATCAATACTTTTTAATATATATATTTAGTTTATTATTTGAGGCATTAAGAGATTAAATAACTTGCCCATGTCCACATGACTTGTAATAGTCAGAAAGAAAACTCGAATTCATTTCTTCCTGTAATCAAGGTCACCCATCTCTTTGCTGTGAAATGTTACCTCTCTTTGTACATTAGAGGTGATCTAAATTATATGCTAAATTGAATAGACTTGATTTCTTGGAATGCAGCATGGTGCAGTGGTAAGTTTGCAAGATTAAGATTCTGAAGCCCTGTGTTCAAATCCTGGGTTTTCCATCACCTATCTGCATGACCTTGGACAAGTAACTTTGACTCTATATATCATAACTATAATTTTATAATCTCTACAATAAGTCATCTCATGTAAAATGAAAGAGTTTAACTGGACAGTTTCTTAAAATTCTTTCTGGATTGAAATCTATGATCTTATGATCCCCTGAATTGGAAAAGCAACTCCTAAATACTATAGAATTAGGTTGCAAGTTTTAAGAAAAAGGGTTTCTTTTTCAGATACTAAATCATATTTATTTACCTGTACAATCTTGAGACATGGACATTATGTCTAAGTTAAAGGTGAAACAAAACCCAATGCCTATCCAAAACAGAGCCATATATTTATGCTTTTGACAGATGCAATAAGAATCAACAGTGAAGCCTACTTACCAAATTCACAAGGGAACCTCTTCACTGTAGTAATTTTCTTTTGTTCTATTTTTTTCTTATGTTGATGTGTTGATATACTTATTATGGTCACATTTGATGCACTAATAAATTCTGTTTTTTTTCATCTTAGTGTTATGCTAATACAGAATCTCAAGATAGAGCGTATTTTTGATGTTTACACAGTAATATGAAAAAAATCAATTTTAATTTCTAGAAGATTGAAACCTTTGTTTCAGCAAAGTACATTAGATACTATCATATTCTGGGGAAAATATTTTTAAAGAGATCTAGATTTTATAATTGGTAAGACTTCAGATTTTCATAACATTCATTTTTCTTTATATTATTTGTGCTTACCACAGTGACCAGAACTTTACCTTTTGTGGTAAGGGAAATTGGTGGTTGAGTGACCAGAACCTATGAATTTTTCAATGCAGTAGTCTTCTTTTGGAGGAATTCCTTCTATCAATGTAGGTTGCTTTTTTTTTCCTGAAATTAATAGTCTTAAAGAGTTGCCTGGTATGGTAAGATGTTAGATGACTTGCCCCAGGGTCACAAAAACCTGTATGTACCAGAGCTTGAACATAAATCATCCTAACTCTGACACCAGTTCCTTATCCAGTATTTCACATAGTTTGCATTACACTATATTGATGTTTACATCCCTAGTTTGCAAAAGAATAAGTAGAGGCTTTGATGAGTTAAATGACTTGCCCATGATCATATAGAAATCAATTGTCGAAGTCATGGTTTAAGCAAGTGTCTCTCCTGATAACAAATTTTCAACTCTTGCAATTGGTCTATGTTGCCTCAATAGCTAAGAAGTCTGATTCTAGACTGGGATAATTTTATCTATGTATATCAATAGAGGAAGTCTATAATATTCAGCCTACCATCCTCCATGCTCTCTTGTAATAACAATTGTCCATAAACAAATATGTATATATTTGTCTTATGTTGCAGAGTTTTATGAAATATTTCAACCTCACTGCCTTTCTCAAGCCATTTATCTCTGGTTGTAAAGCGCTTGAGAATACTTTTTTTTCTTGAATGAAATCCTTGTACTAAACTTATTTCCTAATAAGAAAAAAATAGAATTCAGATTACATGAAATATTCCTCAAGGTCACTGAAAATTTAAAATGGTTGATGATTCTTTTTTTTCTGCTTTTTCTTTTTAGTGCTTTGAAAAGAGACTGCCTTTGTAGTAAACTAAGGGAAAAACTACATAATAACAATATAACTGATAACTAAATAGAGTTAAGATTTACAAAGCGTTCTACATACATTATCTCATGAAATCATTAAAACAACACTGTGATGTAAGTGCTAATGATAAATTTCTCCATTTTACACATGTGGAAGCAAAATTAAAAGAAGTTGAGTTGCTGCTTAATGTCTTACACTGAACCAGTAATAACTGTCAGAGGCAGAGGTAGGACCCAGTGTCCATTGCTCTGTCCACTAGGCTATGGTGTATGCCTTTTAATGTCAATTTCCAAAGTGCCATAGGAAGTTCAAGTTAGTACTTCATCTGATAGAATATCCTTCTCATTTCATATATTATAAACTAGAGGCCTAGAGAGATAAAATGACATGCACATCTTGAGTAACAAATAGCAGAGCCAGGATCTTTTCATCCTATGTCTGATGTTCTTTTCAATAACAATACACTATTATATCTCTTCTCCTTCCATCTTTGTCTACTTCTGACCTTTTACTGTTTGTTTGGTATTGTGAAACAGGGAAGTTTACTCTGAGTTGTTAACAGAGCAAACAAATCTGGTGTAGTTCTCCTGAATGTGATTCAAACACATTTGACAAGTTCATCATTTATTTCTTTAGAGTTTTGTATTATTGTATTAAAAATAAACCCATAAAATGTTCTAAGGATATGATATAGAGGAGCCTCTAAGTTACTTTCTTCTATCTAGAAATCAATGCTTTTTGGCAAATGTGGCAACACACATAGATTGTGATCAGCATCATAAAGTGGGAATACCCACAATGATCAGATAGATTTACTGAGTATAAAAGTAAGTGACCTTATGAAAGTCCTTTGTGTCCCTATTAATCCATTGTAATATTGTTATAATCACCAACATCATCTTTAGAGAGGGGAAGTATTATATACTATAGAGAAAGCTGAACTTGGGTTCAACTTCTACCTTTGACATATATTGTCTGTGAATTTAAACAAGACACTGATTTTAAATCCCAGACAATATGCTAAAAATTTCAGGAGAGTTGATGAATTTCATTGGTAGAGGGAGTTTTCTCACAGGGATTTTACTATATCAATGAAATCATACATCCCAAATAATAAAAACTTGTCAAACACCAAGCACTTATTAAGTACCTATTAAGTGCCAGGCACTATGATCAGCACTTGTAATACAGAGAGAAATGAAACATCTTCTGTTCTTTAAAAGGTTATATTCTCTAGGGGAAATTTAACAAATACATGTATATGTGTATACGTGTATACGAGCATGCCAAATTCATGCAAACCAATGCAAGATAATCTTTCTGAGGTTGTTAGACAAAGGTAAAAGCAGCCAGTTGAGATGTGAGGAAATTCTGCATGTAGAATAAGGTACTCATATAGAGTTTTGAAGGAAACTGAAGATTAAAAGGTTCAGAAGTGAGGAAGAAGCACATTTAGGTATGAAGACCAAACAGCCTGTGTAAAAGAAGAGAGATAGAGTGTCATTTGTAAGGAATATTCAGGTCAGTATGAGTAAACCATTAAATGTATGTCGAAGCTGTGACATATCAGGGTAGAGATGTATGCTGAAGCCAAGATGTGAAGTATCTAAATTGCCCAACAGGATTTTGTGTTTTATCCTAGAAGTAATAGAGAACCATTGTGGTTTATTGAGATTAGTAATAAAATGGTCAGACCTGTACTTCAAGAAAATCACTTTAGCATCTCTATGAAGGATAGATTGGAGAGAAGAGAGACTAGATATAGGGATATCAATTAGGAAACAATTATAGTAGTCTAGGTGAGAGATCATGAGGGCTAAAGTAGTGGTTGTATAAATGCAGATATAAATGAAAGATATTAGTGAGATTTTAAAAACCATGACCTGGTTTTATGAATGCTTCTAGATGTGAGGATGAGTGAGAATAATAAGTTGAGCCTAAACCTGCAAACCTGTGTGACTGATAGTATGATAGAAAGTAAAATTCAGAAGAAAGACAGGTTTTGGATAAGAGGGTAATGGATTCTGTTTTGGATTATTTTTTGAGATGACTACAGCATATTCAGTTCAGAGTGCCCAATACTAACTAGTAATGTGACTCTGGACCTCAGGAAAGTGTCTGGGTATAGATATATACATCTAAGGATGAGTTGTAACCTCAAACTCTTATAATCTGAGTAATTAACTCTACAAAAATCAAACATCTTAAGAGCTAATGAGATTGTTATGTAAGTATATGAGTGTATAGAAAGAGAAGAAAAGAGGGATCAGGACAGAGCTTTGGAGTATACCCATAAATAGAAGATGAAATGCACATCAGTGATACAGCAAAGGTGACTAAGAAGCAGCAGTTATATAAGCAGATGAAGAGAGATGAACAGTATCCAGGAAAAGAGCAAAGTCAAGGAGTGAAGGGAAGCCAAGTGTCAGTTGTTATAGAAGGATCAAGATGGATGAGGATTTAGAAAAGACCTTCAGATCTTCCAGTTTCAGTATCATTGGTGACTTTGGAAGAAGAAGTTTCAGTGGAGAGATGAATTTGGAAGCTAGATTGTAAGAGGTTGAACAGTGAGTGAAAAGGAAGAAGTGGAGGCAATGATTACAAGCAGATTTTTCTTTTTAGGTAAGTGAGATAAATTAAAAGTGATAATTTAAAAAAAAGAAAAAGGATTTTTCTAGGTGTGACCTGATGGAGGAGATCAATGAGATGAGATCAAGGTCTATGTTAAACACATGGTCTTGGTGAGGAGAAGAGGCATTTCTTCATTAGAGACTAAAGTAAAGGAGAGAATGGTAAATCATATCATGTGGTTTTGATATAAAGAAAAGGGGAGAAGAGGGGGCTCCTGGCAAATGGAGTTTATTTTCTCTGAAGACAAGATGTGATATTTTTCTGAGAGGGTAGAGAGAGAAGAGGTGCGGAGATCTGAGGAGTGCAGAAAAAATTTGGCACAACTTATATGGAACTGAGACAGATAACACATTAGAGAGGAGTAAAAGGATTACCTTGTTGTATTGAAGACCCAGTTGATATTGGATAAAATAAATCTGTGGTCCCGGTTCCCCTCTGTCACCCAGTCAACATAGTTGTGTGACTTCTTATCTGATATTTCCTCTGACCTGAAATTTCACTACCTCTCCAGCCTCAATTTTCCCAATAAGTATGGAGGCCTTCATTTGTTTTATTTTTTTTCCAGGATGTGAGATTTAAGGAAAAATCAGCATCTCAATTAACTGACCTAGAACAATGAACAGTACAACAGAAATAAAATCAGGAATACTACAACAACAACAACAACAATTAAGTCTAACTTCCATTTCTGACACTATGAACTCATTACTTAAAGTGCAGTTTAAAGCAGTGGCATCAAACTAAATAGAAATGGAAGACACTAAACTGAATGTAAGGATCCCAAAATGAAAAAAAAAAAACCCTTATATTAACATGATCTCTATTATATTATGTTTTTTATTTATTTTGTTAAATATTTCCCAATTACATTTTTATTTGGTTCAGGCACACTCAGGAGTGTTGCAGCCCTCTGTACCCTCTGCCATGTGGTTGATACCTCTGGGCTAGAGCATTGAAAAGTGACTTGCCTAGGATCATACTTGTCAGCATATGTCAAAGGACAGACTTAAACACTAGTCATCCTGACTCCAGGGCCAGAACTCTATCCACCGTACCATGCTATTTGGGAAGGGTTTTAAAAATTACACTTCTCTTTTGAAATGATTTGTACCCTTATATTTTATGTTATATTTCTTGTGATCCTCACCATACAATACTTTTAAAAATTTTGTTCATTTTCATATAATATTGCTTTATTATTCCTAAATTCTGAAAAAAATCAAGCAGTCTTTTCATCACTTTAACAAAAAGTTTGCATAGAAATATTTTTCAGTGTTTCTATTTTGTAAAAATGATGACTTAGGAAAGAGAAAAAGGGAAGAGAGTCATTTTCTAAAGGGTAATCATAGCATTTTGATGATGTGCCTTCTGCTAGATTACAAAAACCTCAAGAGCAGGATTAAGCTGTCTTTTATCTTTTAAACCAATTCTTGTTCAGTAACTTACACATAATAAGCACTGAATAAATACTTATGGATTGGAGTGAAGAAAGAAAAAAAAATGTGTTAACTGCTTTCCCAAAGTAAACTGTATACTGAGGAAATGGTATAACACATATTTTGGTCAGTACGGTATTTGCACCTGAGATGATTGAGCTGTGAATGTTGATGGGTAGACTCATTAAAATAAATATATGCTTGCTGCAAGTTTGACACAAATCACTCCAAGGATAATTTCAAGCATTGTGATATCATAATGAAGTAGATGGCATAGTGGCTATTGCTGGACTTATATTCTGAAAGACTGGAATTTAAATCCCACCTTGCAAGCTGTGTGATCAAGAGCAAATCACTTAACTTCTATTTGCTTCAGTTTCTTCATCTGTAAAATGGGATAATTTCACCTACTTTTCACAGTTGTTGTAAGGATAAAAAGTGAGATAATATTTTTAAAGTGCTTTGGAAAACTTTAATTGTTAAATAAATGCTAGTCATGTGTTATCTGTCATTGTGGTATTGACATGTAACTGTTGTTTTTATCCATAACTATGTTCCAGGGTTTTGTGGCACACACTTTGGAAAACAGTGGACTAGCCGATAGAGTTCCTAAGGTCTCATGAAGGCACAGAACTTCCCTTAATACCCTATCCCCCCCTTAACTTCTCCCCACATTCACAGACACACATTTGGTGTAACTTGGATCACCTGGAAAAAGTTCTTTCAAAATATCTTGAAAATAATGTGGTGACAAAGTCATCTTTTTGTACTTCTAGTGTAGATACTTCTAGGCAGTTCAGTATCTGACTCTACTATGTTCTCTAATATTCAATAGAACATAATCATTTCTTTATTTCCCTTTAAAAATAGTAAATTATTCTGATTAATTATAGCATTAGTACTTGGAGAGTAAATAGTGGCATCTACTTTATTTTCTAAACCAGTTCTTTTTTGCTGATATGCGGTATTCTATTGCACTTTTTAAGCATGCACAACTCTTGACATATAAAAGGCAAGCCTCACTTGAATTTGCAACTTTATGAATGTGAGACCTTGAGATGATTATTTCTGACAGCACTGAAATAAGAAATAGGCAGGTTGACAAATATACATAGATTCAAGAATTACATTGAACTAATTCCTCTCATATGAATGATACCTTCCTGCTTTGGAAATGGAAAGGTGAGGATATCTGAGGTCCTTCATTTCTATGATGCACTCAATTCTGTTACAACAAAGAAAAGGTTCTAACACATGTACATAATTTCTTCGCAGAATGACAATGAATTAATTTTCTAATGCCATGAAACATGTTAATAAAGCCAGGTACATGCCTTAGCCATCTCTTATAAATTAACAAAAACTTAGTATTTTTGCCCACCAGTAACTTATCTTTCATGTAATTTACATTTCTAATGTCATGAAAATGCACATTTACAAAGCATCTCACTCCTACCATTTTGAAGGAAGTAGAAATTAGCACTATAGAGCAGCTGGAAATCAACTGTCATTATTTGATTGATCTGAGCTACAGTATCCCCTAATGTTTTCTTAAATTCAGGCATAGTCCTGTTGTGTATTAATTATAGTGGAAAGATAAAGATCATTATGTTATGAAAAATGTAATTAAATTGCTTTTAATATCTTGTACAATAAAGTTTATCCAAAACACTGGGGTTCATATCATAGAATTCATTGTTTATCTGATTTATTTTCAAATTGTGCCTTGCTTAACATTTCTCTCAAATAACAGGAGACTTGGAGAAGGGTCTCTCCTAATAAATAAGTCATTCAAAAACATATTGGAATGTATTCATAAATACCACTGCTAACATTTTATAATGAACCAGCTGTTGGCCTGCATCTCTTTCTCCTAAAATCCCTAAATAGTTCAGCCAACAGGCCTCATCCAAACACTTCAAGCAAAGAGCTTTAACGAATGAAAGATTTGATGCAAATGGTCCCATAAAGGTACCATATTAATATTAATTTATAATAAAAAAGAACAGGAATAAAGCCAGATATAGCAACCCAGGTTCTAATATATAGTTGTTATGTTCATTATTATGCTGCCAGACAGTGCTTCTTTATGTGTGCACCATCCTGCCCTTCTATTAGTCTTAAATATGCAAAAGTGGCAATCTGAAAATTTGCCTTTCAAGTCAAAACTCATAATCTTAATTGCTTCGATGTGTTCCAAGAATTCACATAATCTTGTTGAGCTACAAATCAGTGGATATCTTCCTGTTGTCTTTTACCATGGAACAGTGAAATTTTCAGGAAAATGAAAAATATAATTATTCATAGGATCATACCCTTAGTCTCAGAAGGGAAAAGGAGAAAAGTAAGGGAATCAGCATTTACTAAGTGTTTACTCAGGTTCAGAGAGGTGGCTCAGTGGACAAAGTGCCAGGCCTGAAGTCAGGAAGACTCTTCCTGAGTTCAAATTTGGCCTTAAACACTTCCTAGCTTTGTGATCCTGAGCCAGTTACTTAACCATGTTTGACTCAGTTTCCTCAAGTGTAGAATGAGCTGGAGAAGGAAACCTCAAACCACTCCAGTATCTTTGCCAAGAAAACCTCAAATGGGTTCATAAAGTACTGTACATTACTAAAATCACTGAACAACCATAACAAGTGCTTACTAAGTGGAAGGCATTGTGCTAAGCACTTTATAAATAATATATCATTTGATTCTACCAACAACCATATGAATGAACCTTAAAGAAAAGAAATCTCATTTTATAGATGAATAAACTAAGGTTCAGAGAAATCAAATGACCGTGATGAAATAGCTTATAAATAGCAGAGCTAGATTTGATCTGAGATCCTCTGACTTGAAATCCAGTGCTCTTTATACCACTCTGTGGCCCCTTTGGAACTCTGATACTCTGGGGAAAGATGTGACCAAGAAAAGAATGATTATCTCATTACTTTGTTATCAGGTCCTCTCCAACTTTCTGGTAAATCATTTCTATTTTCTTCTCTCATTACTCCTCATGTTCTGTGACCTTTGTCCTCAGAGATCCAAAATAAAAACTCAAGTGTTACTATTGCAGGGCTACTATTTATACTCCCATATAGCCCTCAACAAAAAGATGATTAAGAATTCTAGATTCATCTTTCAGTACTGCTCCAGTATAGTATATGGCTAATCATCTGAGCTTTCAATTCTAAATTTCTCTGATTGTTCCATACATGCATCATTAGTCTTTTTCCAATACTTGTATCATTAGTCCTTTTCCAATTGCTGGTGGCTGGTCAAGGCATACCATGGAGCTTGGACTTGTAGAAAATGAAAAATATTAGGTAGTTTTATTCTTACAATTTGGTATTTCAGAACAAAGGGAAACTATTTCAGGTTAGAAAGAGAGATTCTCAGACCTCTTACTGGAAGGTCCTATTTACTTTAACTAGGGGGAAATATTCCATTGTAGAATGTTACAAATATTCTTTCTGGTGATCTGCTAAGTCTTGTATCATAAATTTGATTCTGTTTTTGCAAATGTAATGAGAAAGCTTATGAGAAAGCTTCTCTTAATTTTTTCTACTAATTTGAATATAAAATGCATTCTCATTGAGCCTTTAATCTTTTTCAAGAAGAGAAGATAAGAAAATAGTTGAAAGTAGCCCAACCAAATAAATATCCACTTTATTGAGAAAGCAATATTTTCCCTATCTTGCATAAATATTCAACTTCATTCACTATCAAAACACTGCAATGAATATGGATTCATAGACATGGGAATTAATCTCAGAGTATATAAAGTTTGGGATATTCTTCTGAGTGGCTCTTAGATTCTTAAGAGAATTAAATGACTTTTGAAAGTGAGTTTTATATCAACATGCGCCATAGCTTTAGTAAGTTTTAGGCAACCATTTTAAAAGATATTTCATTCAAATAACGGATTTGTTTTATTCTTAGATAAGTCACCCAATAATCCCTTGCTTTGTAGTTTATAGTTGCGTAGCCAAGGTTAATTAATTAGAAATATTAAAGCTTGGATTAACACTTGGACCTGATTCACAAATCATTTACTTGACAGTTCCATAAGTTTCGCAATGGATTAAAAAAAAAAAAAACTTAACATTGCACTAAGGAAAAAAAAAAAGTTAAATCATTTCACATTTCTGTAGACTCATGCTCTTGGCAGGCCACAGGAAATGGAAGGGATGCTTTTCAATCTAGATTGTTACATCAGGCAACAGGCCTCAAGCATTTTTCCTTTACAATCAGTCCTGATGGTTCCTGCCAGAATTTTGTTGCTGTGTATTACGTTTTTGTCAGTACAGTGACTGTCCATTTCTTAAGTGTTTTCAGGGCAAGCAAAGATGTATGATATAATTATGAACCTTCAGAAGAAAAAGTAACCATATTCTATCATAAAATTTAGAGAATGATGTAGATTCATCTCAACTACCCAATGATTTAAGGAATAAGAAATATGTAATATTTTAATGGACATATGACTTCAGGAATTTGTGCAAACCATTCATATTTTTCCATCCCATACATTTTGTGTGAATAGCCTCTGGTAAAATCACAAAAAGGGTCTACTCAGTGTTTAGGGGATATTTCTTTAGACCTCTTTTATATTCCATGAATAATAATGGTGGGCTGATTTTGGGTTATTTGTGTTCCCAGCTCATCTTTTTTATTTTCTTTTTCAGTCCACACATTTTTGAAATGAAATCAGACTCTGTGCTGCATATCTTGTATAACTCTACTTGATACTGTGTTAGAGTATGTTCATGTACAATGTACTTGTCCATAAGGCATACTATGAGTATTAATGCATTTCCAGACTATGGCAGAGAGTTGGATTGAGAGGACATTGAGTTAATCCCCTGGAAGGAAAGAAACATTTTTTTAAATTAATTAATTATTTTTATAAAGTTTCGAACATTTACTTTTATAAGATTTTTGAGTTCTTAATTTATCCTTCTTCCTCCTCTTTCCCCTTCCCAAGATGGCATGTAATTTAATATAGAAAAAGTCATATTAAACATATTTCCACATAAGACATGTTGTGAAAAAAAAATTCAGAATCAAAGGGAAAAACTACAAGAAAGAAAGAAACAAACAAATAAAGAAAATTGTATGCTTCCATCTGCACTCAGATTCCATAGCTCTTTCTCTGGATGTAGATAGCATTTTCAATCGTGAGTCTTTTGGAACTGTCTTGGATCATTCCATTACTGGGAAGAGCTAAGTCTATCAAAGTTGGTCATGCCACAATGTTGCTGTTAGTGTGCACAATGTTCTCCTGGTTCTGCTCACTTCACTCAATATAACTTCATGTAAGTGTTTCCAGGTTTGTTTATTTTTTTTTTTGAGATCTTCCTGCTCATCATTTCTTACAGCTCAATAGGATTCTAATACATTAATATAACACAACTTATTCAGCATTTCCCAATTGATGGTTATCCCCTCAATTTCTAATTCTTTGCCACCACAGAAAGAGCCGCTATAAATATTTTTATACATGTGGGTCCTTTCCCTTTTTAACATTTTTTTTGTGTGATACAGACATAGTAGTGCTATTGCTGGATCAAAGGTTATGTACAGTTTTTTAGCCCTTTGAGCATAGTTCCAAATTGTTCTCCATAATGGTTGGATCAGTTCACAACTTCTGCAACAAAGCATTAGTGTTCCAATTTTCCCATATCTTCTCCAACATTTATTATTTTCCTGTTTTGTCATGTTACTCAGTCTGATAGGTGTAATGTGGTACTTAATATTTGTTTTAATTTTCATTTATCTAATCAGTAGTGATTTAGAGCATATGACTACAGCTAGCTTTAATTTCTCCATCTGAAAAGTTTCTGTTCATATCCGTTGACCACTTATCAGTTGGAGAATGAATTGTATTCTTATAAATTTGACTCAATTCTTTATGTATTTTAGAAATTAGAACTTTATCAGAGACACAGGCTGTAAAATAGTTCTTTACCTTTCTGCTTCCTTTCTAATCTTAGATGCATTGGCTTCATTTGTATGAAAGAAACATTTGAGTGTTTACTATATGGTAGACACTCTTCTGAGCACTGGAGATATGCAAAAAGAACATCTCTGACCTCCAGAGATTTACATTCTAATACAGGAAGACAATAAACATAAGGAATTAAGAAGAGAGACTAGGTGAGGGAATAAGGTATGTAACACAGGGGCATGATTTTGTAGTCTACAACTCAGTAAAAGTGTAGGAGTAAATTGAAGGGTGGCCAGACACAGGCCACAAAATAGAGGGACTGGAAGGAGTTCTCCAATTGGAAGAATGGGATATTAGAAAGAGATATTGTTCTGGGAGCCAAGATGGTGGAGTAGGAAGTAAATCACTCCCTCATTGACCTCTGAAAGCCCAGAAAATATGAACCCAGGGAAAACCGTGAACCAACAAAAAGGACACAGCAGTCTTATACCCCAGGAAGCTTGGGGGATCAACAGGAAAGTCTCCTCTACCTCTGGGAAAGGGGGAGCAGTACAGGACTGGAGGCATCCCAGCAAACCAGCAGCAAGCCCCACCTCAGCATCCCAGGGGAAGATCCTGAGACTCAGATTGGTGGAGCAGGCAAGTGCCAATATCAGGACCACTGAGAGCCTCAATACAGGAAGGGGAATTGGTAGACACCAGCTTAGAAAAACACGACAGGCAGGGATGAAGCCAAGATGGCTGAAATCAGTACCTTGCTTGAGCTCTCCCCCAAACCCCTCCAAATACCCATAAAAATGGTTCAAAACAAATTCTAAAGCAGCAGAACCCACAAGAAGAGTGAAACAAATTTCCAGCCCAAGACAGCCTGGATGGTTGATCAGAAAGGTATGTCACTCTGGGCGGGGAGAGGAGAGCAGTTTAGCGTGGGAGCGCAGGCCACAGCAAGCCTGGAGCAGGCATCAGAGGACTGAAACGCAGGCAGCTGTGGTGGTTTCCAAATGTCTCAACCCATGAACACCAAAGACAACTTAGAAGGTCAGTGGGAAAAGTATGTGTCTGAGGTGAGAGAGAGAAGCCCAGGGTCTCAGCTTCAGTCCCCAAGTTTTGCCAGGGCAGCGACTGCCTCTTGAGCTTCTGGCCTACAGACTGAGGGGCAATCTAGTGAATGATCAGAGAGGGATTGCAGGGATCTCTTTGCCACTGCTGAGGCAGGAATCTCTTGCTTTGCCCACGCTTGGATCTATGTCACAGTTCTGAGGGGTAGTCCTGGGCCGAGGAGGAGTGCTGGCGTGGTGGAGTTTGTTGTGGCAGTGGAGAGGAAACACCTTCCCCCTTATCATACCACCTAGGAAGAACTGAAAATTTACAGGTTCCTAGAAGTATCTCTGAAAACAGCTGTACAAACCCCTGAAGCTTGGGACAGTATGTTCTCCCCATTGGAAGCAGACTGTTACATTAACAAAGAGTTTAAAACTCAAGTAATTGGCCAGGATCATGACTAAGCAGGGCAAAAAGACTCAGACTATATTTTCTTACTTTGGTGACAAAGAAGATCAAAACATACAACCAGAATAAGACAACAAAACCAAAGCTCCTACATCCAAAGTCTCCAAGAAAAATATGAATCAATGCCAGCACTTGGAAGAGCTCAGAAGGGATTTTGAGAAGCAAGTAAGAGAAGGAGAGGTAAAACTGAGAAGAGAAATTAGAGTGATGCAAGATAATCATGAAAAACAAGTCAACAGCTTGTTAAAGGAGACCCAAAAAAATACTGAAGAAAATAACACCTTAAAAAATAGCCTAACCCAAATGGCAAAAGAGGTCCAAAAAGCCAATGAGGAGAAGAATGGCCTAAAAAGCAAAATTGGTCAAATGGAAAAGGAAGTCCAAAAAATTACTGAGGAAAATACTTCTTTAAAAATTAGAATAGAGCAATTGGAAGCTAGTGACTTTATGAGTAATCAAGACACTGTAAAACAAGTCCAAAAGTATGAAAAATTAGAAAACAATGTGAAATATCTCATTGGATAAACAACTGACCTGGAAAATAGATCCAGGAGAGAGAATATAAAAATTATTGGACTATCTGAAAGCCATGATCAAAAAAAGGGCCTGGACATCATCTTTCAAGAAATTGTTGGGGGCAGCTAGGTGGAGCAGTGGATAGAGCACTGGCCCTGAACTCAGAAGGACCTGAGTTCAAATCTGACTACAAATCAAACACTTGACATTTACTGTGTGACCCTGGGCAAGTCACTTAACCCCAATTGCCAAAAAAAAAAAGAAATTATCAAGGAAAACTGCCCTGATATTTTAGAACCAGAGAGCAAAATAGAAATTGAAAGAATCCACTGATCACCTCCTGAAAGAGATGTGTAAAGGAAAACTCCTAGCAATGTTGTAGCCAAAATCCAGAGTTCCCAGGTGAAGGAGAAAATATTGCAAGCAGCCAGAAGGAAACAATTCAAGTATTGTGGAAACACAATCAGGATAACACAAGTTTTAGCAACTTCTACATTAAGGGACTGGATGGTATGGAATATAATATTCCAGAGGGCAAAAGAGATAAGATTACAACCAAGAATCATCTACTCAGCAAAACTGAGCATAAACCTTCAGGGGAAAAAATGGACATTCAGTGAAATAGGGGACTTTCAAGCATTCTTTATGAAAAGACCAGAGTTGAATAGAAAATTTGACTTTCAGATACAAGACTCAAGAGAAACATGAAGAGATGAAGAGGAAAGAGAAATCATAAGAGACTTATTAAGGTTG
This sequence comes from Vombatus ursinus, assembly GCF_900497805.2. NCBI lineage: Eukaryota > Metazoa > Chordata > Mammalia > Diprotodontia > Vombatidae > Vombatus > Vombatus ursinus. Next base: position 8,228,553 of record NW_020951957.1, on the reverse strand, counting down.
AACTGTTTACATTCTGCATGGAAAGATGATATTTGTAACTCACAAGTCCTTTTTTAGTATTAGTGTAGTTGGAGGGAAAAATTATATGTGAAGAGAAATAGATAGACAGACAGACAGATAGATAGAGGGCACAGGGTGAGATGAAGATGAAGGGGTAATATCTGGAGAATAAAATTAAGGCATGAGAAAGGATTACACTCAGAGAAGGTGAAAGGGAGAGGTAGAATGGGGTAAATTATCTCACATAAAACTGACAAGAAAAGGCTTTTAGAGTGGAGGGGAAATGGGGGAAGGTGAGAGGGAATGAGTAAATCTTATTCTCATCAGATTTGGCTTAAGGATACAATAACATACACCCTCAATTGGGTATGGAAATCTATTTTACCCTACAGGAAAATATGGGGGGAAGGGAACAAGAGAGCAGGAGGATAATAGATGGAAGGGCAGATTGGAGAAGAGGATAATCAGAAGCAAACACTTCTAAGGAGGCACAGGTTCAAAAGACAGAATAGAATAAATGGGGGCAGTATAGGATGAAAGGAAATATACTTAGTTTTTTCCAACATGACTACTATGGAAGTGTTTTTCATGACTACATGTATAACCTGTATTGAGTTGCTTGCCTTCTGCATGAGGGTGAGTGGGGAGGGAGGAAGGGAGAAAATTTGGAACCCAAAATTTTAAAAACAAAAGTTAAAAAAAGTGTTTTTACATGCAACTGAGAAATAAGATATACAGGAAAGGGAGTATAGAAATCTCTCCTGCCCTACAGGAAAATTGAAGGGGAAGGGGATAAGAGAAGGGGGTGAGAGATAGAATGGAGGGCAGATTAGGAGAATGGGTACTCAGAATGCATACCATCTTGGGGTGGGGTGAGGGACAAGATGGGGAGCAAATTTGGAACTCAAAATCTTGTGGAAGTGAATGTTGACAACAAAAATAAATAAATTAATTTAAAAAAGAGGAAAACAAAAACTAAAAAAAACTAAACCTAAAGAAAAAGAAAAGAAAAAAGGGAGTTTATTGTAAAATGTGATAAAGTTATACTGACTTCTGAGTTTCTGCTTCATAGCACTATGTAGAGCATGAAGAGACAGAATGTATTTAAAAAAAAACAAAATAAAACAATGACCCAATTAAAAATAAAAAATAAATAAAAAATAAAAAAGAGTAAATGCAAAAAAAAATAAAATTAATGTAGAAACTATAAAATACTTGGGATTCTACTGCCAAAACAAAACCAGGAACAATATGAACACAATTACAAAACACTTTTCACACAAATAAAGTCAGATCTAAATAATTGGAAATATATCAGTTGCTCATGGGTAAGTGTAACTAATAAGATGAAAATTATAATTCTACCTAAATTAACTTACTTATTCAGTGACATGCCAATGAAAACCAAAAAAAAAATATTTTACAGAGCTGGAAAAAAACAAAAACAAAATTCATCTGAAAGAATAAAAAGCCCAGAATATTAAAAGAACTAATAAAAACATATACGGGTGTTGTGGCCATGCCTGTGGCAGTGCTTCCTGTCCTGGAAAACATCTTTCAGGAGATAATCAAGGAAACCTGCCCTGAGGTCCTAGAACCAGAGAGCAAAATAGCTATAGAAAGAATCCACTGCCCTCCTGTAAGAGACCCCAAATTGAAAATGCCAAGGAATATAATAGCCAAATTCCCAAACTACCAGGTCAAAGAGAAAATACTGCAAGCAGTCAGAAAGAAATAACTTAAATATCATGGAACCACAGTCAGTATTACACAGGACCTTGCAGCTTCTTTACTAAAAGACCATAGGGTGTGGAACATGATATTTTGTAAGGCAAAGGAGCTTGGATTACAACCAAGGATCAACTACCCTACAAAAATGAGCATGATCTTTCAGGGGAGGAGACAGATATTTAGTGAAATAGGGTACTTCCAAACCTTCCTGATAAAAAGACCTGACCTCAACAGAAAATTTGATCTTCAAATACAAGACTCAAAAGAGACATGAAAAGGTAAATGGGACAGAAAGATACAACATGTTGTTAATAATGGCAAACTGTTTACATCCCTGCAAGGGAAGATGACACTTGTAACTCTTGAGAACTGTATTGTTATTATACCACGTTGAAGGGGTATACATAAAGGGGGTGGATATAAGTTGACTTTGATGCAATGATAAAAACAAAATCTAATCAAGTGGGTTAAATGGATCCAAGTAAGTCAATTAATCTGATCTAAGAAAATGTACTGAGAGAAAAGGAAAGGAAGAGGCAGACAAGGGTAAATTAAATTACAATAAAAGACACAAAAACCTATTACAGCAGAGGGAAAGAAGGGAGGGAGATGAGCATTGTTTGAACCTTACTCCCATCAGATTTAACTCAAGAAGGGAGTAACATAATCAGTTAGGTATAGAAATCTAACTAACTTATAGGTAGTAGGAGGGAAAAAAGGAAAGAAAAGGGAGAGGAGTAGAAGGGAGGTAAAAAGTAGTAAAGATAAAGGAGAAGAAAAGGGAAGGGGCTAATAGAAGGGTGGCAGGACTGAGGGAGGTGGTGGTCAAAAGCAAAACACTAGTGAGGAGAGAAAAGGATAAAGGAGAAAGAAAAGAATAAATGGGGGCGTGGGGGTAGGAAGATGGAGAGAAAGACACAGATAGTAACCATAACTGTGAATGTGAATGGGATGAACTCTCCCATACAATGGAAGCAGATAGTGGAAGGGATTAAAAAACATAATCCTACAAAATGTTTTTCACAGAAAACACATTTGAAAAAGAGTGACACACAGGGTAAAGGTAAAAGGCTGGAGCAGAATACATTAAGTTTCAGCTGAAGTAAAAAAAAAAAAGCAGGGGTAGCAATCCTGATCTCAGACAAAGCAGAAAAAAAAATAGATCCTAGCAAAAGAGATAAGGAAGAAAACTACATCCTACTAAATGGCACTATAGACAATGAAGTAATATCATTACTAAACATATATGTACCAAATGGTATAGCATCCAAATTCTTAGAGGAGAACTTCAGGGAGTTACAGGAAAAAATAGACAGCAAAACTATACTAGCGGGGGACCTCAACTTCTCCCACACTGAACTTGATTAATCTAAGCACAAAATAAAAAAAAGAAAGAAGTTAAGGAGGTGAATGGAATATTAGAAAAGTTAGGTATGATAGAGAAAATTGGATGGGAATAGAAAGGAATATACTTTTTTTTCTAGGCAGTACATGGCACTTACACAAAAATTGACCATGTACTAGAGCATAAAAACCTGACAATAAAATGGAGAAAGGCAGAAATATTAAATGTATCCTTTTCAGATGATGATGTAATAAAAAATTATATGGAATAAAGATCCATGGAAAGATAGACTAAAAATGATGGGAAATTAAGTAATCTAATCCCAAAAAATTATTGGGTCAAACAAGAAATCATAGAAACAATCAAAAACTTCATTCAAGAGAAAGACAATAATGAAACAACATACCAGACCTTAAGGGATGCAGTGAAAGTAGTTCTTAGGGGATGTTTTATATATCTCTAAATGCTTACATGAATAAAATAGAAAAAGAGGAGATCAATGAATTGGGCATAAAACTAAAAAAAATTGAAAAAGAACAAATTAAAAATCCCCAATTAAACAACAAATTAGAAATACTGAAAACCGGAGGAGAAATTAATAAAATTGAAATTAAAAAAAAATTGAACTAATAAAAAAACTGAAAAGCTGATTTTATGAAAAAAATAAATAAAATAGATAAACCTTTGGTTAATTTAATTTAAAAAAAAGAAAGAAGAAAACCAAATTACCAGTATCAAAAATGAAAAGGGTGAATCCACCACAAAGGAAGAGGAAATTAAAACAATAATTAGAAACTATTTTACCCAACTATATGCCAACATATTTGACAATCTTAGTGAAATGAATACATATTTACAAAAATATAAATTTTCCAGAATAACAGAAGAGGAGGTAAAATACTTAAATAACTCCATCTCAGAAAAAGAAATTGAACAAGCCATTGATGAACTCCCTAGGAAAAAGTCTCCAAAGCCAGATGAATTTACAAGTGAATTCTATCAAACATTTAAAGAACAATTAATTCCAAAACTATATAGACTATTTGAGAAAATAGCTGAAGAAGGAGTCTTACCAAATTCTTTTTCTGATACAAATATGGTGCTGATACCTAAACTGGGAAGAGTACAAACAGAGAAAGTAAATTATAGACCAATTACCCTAATGAATATAGATATAAAAATTTTAAATAAAATATTAGTAAATTGATTATAGCTACTTATCACAAGAATAATACACTATGACTAGGTAAGATTTACACCAGGAATGCAGGGTTGGTTCAATATTAGGAAAACTATCAGCATAATTGATCATATCAACACCAAAACTAACAGAAACCACATGATTATCTCAAAAGTTGCAGAAAAAGATTTTGACAAAATACAATATCCATTCCTATTAAAAACACTAGAGAACATAGGAGTAAATGGAGTCTTCCTTAAAATAATAAATAACATGTACCTAAAACCTTCAGCAAGCATCATATTTAATGGGGACCAGCTAGAAGCATTTCCATTGTGATCAGGGTGAAACCAGGATGTCCATTATCATGATATACAGTTGTTCAATATCATATTGGAAACATAAACTTTAGCAGTAAGAGAAGAAAAAGAAATTTAAGGTATTAGAATAGGCAAAGAAGAAACAAAGCTATCATTCTTTGCAGATGATATGATGATATACTTAGAGAATCCTAGAGAATCAAGTAAAAAACTATTTGAAATAATTAACAACTTCAGCAAAGTTGCAGGCTATAAAATAAACCCATATAAATCATTTGCATTTCTATATATTACCAACAAAGCCCAATAGGAAGAGATAGAAAGAGAAATTCTATTTAAAGTTACTATAGACATTATAAAATATTTAGGAATCTACCTCCCTAAACAAACCCAGGAACTATATGAACACAATTACATAACACATTCCACACAAATAAAATCAGACCTAAATAATTGGAAAAACATCAGTTGTTCATGGGTAGGTCAAGCTAATATAATCAAAATGATAGTTCTTCCTAAGCTAATTTACTTATTCAGTGTCATACCAAATCAAACTACCAAATATAGGGTGAGAAAAATAATAACAAGATTCATTTGGAATTCATATTCAGAATATGAAAGGAACAATAACAAGATTCATTTGGAATTCATATTCAGAATATGAAAGGAACTAATGAAAAGAAATACAGGGGAAAGTGGCCTAGCCATTCCAGATTTCAAATTGTATTATAAAGCAGTAACCATCAAAACTGCTTGGTACTGGCTAAGAAATCGAGTGGTGGATCAGTGTAATAGTTTAACTATGTAAGACACAGTAGGTGTGTCTTATGATAGAAAATACTCATGATAGAAAATACTATCCACAAAGTAGAAAGAACTATGTAGTTTGAATGCAGATCAAAGCATACTGTTTTCTATTTTTGTCTTCTGTTGTGTTTTCTTTCCTCTTTTTGGTGGTTCCTCCTATTGGTTCTAATTCTTACTTACAACATCAGTAATGTGAAAATATGTTTAATAGGAATGTATATATATATATACACACACACATATATATATATAAGGTTTATACATACACACATGCATACATACATGCATGCATACACACACACACACACACACACATATACATGCATATACCTTATATCAGATTGCCTGCTGTTGTGGGGAGGGAGGTGGAGACAGAAGGGGAGAAAAATTTAAAACTCAAAAGCTTATGAAAGTGATTGTTGACAATGCAAAATAAATTAATTAAAATTTAATAAAGAAGTGATAAGTAGACAGACTTTAGAAAAACCTCGAAAGACTTGTATGGACTGATGCTGAGTTAAGTGAGCCGAACTAGGAGAACACTGTAAACAGTAACAGCCACATTATGGGATGACTGACTTTGATAGACTTAGCTCTTCACAGCAATGCAAGAATCTGACAACACCAAAGGATTCATGATGAAAATTGCTATTCACACCCAGATAAAGAAATATTGAGTCTAAATTCAGATGGAAGCATGCTATTTGCTCTCATTTTCCTTTGTTGTTTGGTTTTATTGCTTTATTCTTGTGGTTCGTCCCATTAGATCTAATTGTCCTTTGCATTATGACTAATGGGAAAATATGCTTAATATTAATGTATAAGTAGAGCCTATATCAGATTGCATTCTGTCTTGTGGGAGGAGGAGGAGGAGGAGGGGGAAAATTTAAAACTCAAAATTTTATGGAAGTGAATGTTGAAAACTGCAAATAAATTAATTAAATAATTTTTAAAAAGATATTCCAAATTGAGAAGGATGGAGCCATTTTTGTATGTTCTTGGTCAAGGAGAACTCAGGCACTGAGGAAACATACTAGATGAGATACTAGCAAAGAAATAATGTGGTTTTTATTTTTAACTGCAGGAGTAAGGAATCAGGGCCAGGAAATGACATATACCTTTAAAAGACACTACACAATAAATAAGACCCAGATTCAGACTTGAATAGGAAGTGGTTCATAGACTGGATTACATTTGGCAAATTTTTCATTACTTCACATGATACCAAGCTACTTCTTGAAACAAAAGTCCATCTTTATATCATCAATATACTTTTAGTGATTCTATATTGGTATGAATCATAGAATGTCACAATCTCTAAAGAATCAAAATTGTACATAATTCAAAGGGAAATGAAGCATAGTTTGAAACATGCTGATAGAAATGGCATGTAGATATAATGTGACATAAAAATATGAATGACTTCTAAGTGGACAACCACAGTCACACAACTAATAACTGTCAGTGGTGGTAGAATTTGTACTTGTTTCTCCAAACTCAAAGTCCTAAATGCATCTTATTATAGAACGTTCCCTCTAGATAAATACCCTGCATTTCTAATTGTATCACATGTCCATCTGTATGTCCAATCACTATCTGAAATGAAATTCACCACCAACTAAAAGGAATTTACCTTCTTATCTAAAAAGCACTCCTCCTTCCAGTTTTCCTAATTAGACTGATAACACTATTTTTAAGCACTGAAACTTAAACTCTTGGAATTGCTTTTTAATCTCCCATATTTATCTCTCCCAAAACAAAAATATGACTATATAAGTCTATTTTTATCTTAAAAATAAATGATCAAAATATTTTAATAAGACTTTAAAATATTTTTAGCAAAATAAAAATTCTTATGTACTTAAATATTTGAATATTCCAATGGATTTCTTATCTCAGAAACTGGTACTCCTTCCAATAATGTAGATTTCCTACTATTCAGGCAAGCTCATGAATCAAACTTTAGTCCACCATTTTGGGTAACTATAGTCTGTGTCTCTCCCTAAATGTACCACAGATGATCCATCTAATTAATGTGGTAGGGACTTTCCTCATTTTTTAAATTATTGTCACAAGAATACTAGAATATTCCTTGGCTTGACAACTTGTTATCCCTCAATCTTGCCTTTTTTTTTCCAGTGAATCTTCTTCATCAATTATAAATCCTTTTGAAGGCATCCTTTATTCTGCTTCTTTTTTCTTACTTTCTTATTTATTATGTGTAACAAACTACTCAAATTAACCAGGAATCTCTCCATTGTATTCAAAATGATACTCATTCTTAAGTTCTCTTTTTTTTTGTTTTGTTTTTGAGACTGAGAATGAGACACATATTTTGAACATGATCAGTGACAGAATTTATTTTCATTAACTATGTCATTTGTGACAAGGGTTTTAATTTTCTTTTTTTCTTTTTTCCCAATGGAGTGGTGGAAGGGAGAGAAAATACATGTTTGTTAATTTAAAAAAAATGTTTTAAACTTTTTGGAGACTACAGTGCTTCATCATTTACGGTCATACTATAACACTGAATGTATATTGATATTGAAAAAATATAGACTTTGTTTCCTGGGGGTGTGAATTAATTTAATAAACTTTGAATTTCCTTAAGGCAAGTCTCAATACTTTTATTTTCTTCCTATTAAATTCTGGACCTAACTTTTGTTTATACAAGATACATATACACATATACATGCTATATGTGCATTTACATACATGCATTTAACACATGCACATACATGATAAATATATCAGTGGTTCACTTGTTTTTTTTTTCTTTGTGAATACTTAGGGCATTTTTTTTGAATGGTTAAAAAAATCTTCTACAAAGTTCTTTAATGTTCCAGGGCTTGCTGAAACCAGCATGAGTATATACTCCAACTTCATCTGGAATTCTGTGTCAAATCTCTTCAACAATAGCCTTGATATATCAATATTTCCCAGATTTATGTCTCTCTTAGTTTTTCTGATGAGTCAAACAAGATTTTATCACTTGTTATGTATTTAGGATTCTTCTAATATTTTGAATTATGGATGGGAGACATCTTGTTGAAAAATTCCTTTTAAGGCTAGATGTTGCTCCATCAAATCTTTTTTTAATCAACAAACAAACACAATGGGATCTTGTATTCTCTCTACCATTCAGGTAACTACATGACGGTAAAAGTGTGGTTTACTTTGGAATATTGCTTTTCAAAATATTAAATAAAGACCTCAGTGGTTCCGGAGATAATTCTCATAATTTAATCTGATACACTGCTAAATTGGACATTCTGGTTTTTTTTTGTATAAACTTCTCTAAACAATAATATTGATTGAAGTTAGATTTATTGATAAAAGGCACCTTTAAGTCTGTCTATTCAAAGCACTTCATTTTGCAAATGAAGAAACTCAGACCGCAAATGATTAAGGCCAATATCAGACAGGCAATTATTATCACCCACAATTAACTCAAAATTTTATCTCCAATAAAAATAAAATATTCAGAACATGGCTAGAAGGCAAAAGTATGCAAAAAAAATTATCTTAATGGAAACATGAAGAATTGTCACAAAGTCCATTCACTTTTACCTTATAAGCGACATGCTTATGCAATAGTGGGGATCTGTGTTCATTGCATCAACGTGAGCCAACAGTATAAGGCGGAAGCCAACAACAACAACAACAAAAATAAATAAATAGGTGTTGTGATCATTGACTTTATTAATACAAACATATTTTCTTGAATGACAGGAATTACATAGTTTCCCTGTACTATGCCCTTGTCAGAACTCATCTAGATTACTGTGTTGAATTCTGGGCAATACATTTTAAGGACATTAATATGTTGGCACATACCACTTGACTTTTAAGCTATCCTTTTCCTCATTCTTCAAATATAGTCATGAGATACACTCTACATAGTATCTTTCCCATTCACAAATGCTACATATGACAGATTTCAACATAAGATACCTATGTGATTGCTTAGAGTAGAGATCATCCAAGTTAGTGATATGATGGATAACTGTAACATAAAAGAATTGGTTGAAAGATCTGTGTAATTAGTCAGGGGAAGATTTGAAGTAACATCATTTATTTTCTTCAAGTACTTAAAGTTATTATACAGAAGAGGAAGAAGACTTGTCTAAATCCCTAAGGGTAAAAGAAAAGAAATGAGGGACTGTTGGATGAAGGTAAATTTCTGTTAAATATGAAGAAAAACTTCATAACAGGAGTTTCCAAATATAAGCTATGATACTTTAATATGTGGTAATTAAAACTATAATGATAAGGATGTTAGTAGTAGATAATATTGAAATTTATAAAATTCTTTAAGGTTTTCAAAGCACTTTACAAATGTTGTATAATTACATACATTCATATATATATATGTATATGTATATATTTAATATTTTAAAACTCACAACAACCCCGCATGGTTGGTGCTATTATCCTTATTTTGCAGGTGAAAATACCAAGGCAGACTGAGGTTAAACGACTTACCCAGGGTCATCTAGCTACTCTTAGTGTCTGATACTGAATTAGAACTTAAGTACTTCTGATCCAGTGCTATCCACTGTGCCATCTAACTCCATAGCGAATCACCCATTTTTCAAGGTATTCAGACAAAGAATGGATAGATATGTGCAAAGGATACTGATGAATGGCTTTCTCTTCAAGAATAGGTTGGACTAGAATATTTCTTTTTTTTTTTTTTGAGGCAATCAGGGTTAAGTGACTTGCCCAAGGGCACACAGCTAGTATGTGTCAAGTGTTTGGACTGAGGCCGGATTTAAACTCAGGTCCTCCTGCTTTCAGGGCCGGTGCTCTATCCACTGTGCCACCTAGGTGCCCCAGGACTAGAATATTTCTACTTCTGAGAGCTTATGAGAAGAGTAAAGTAATAATCAGTCAATGCCTGCCAATGTTATATGTAAAGTTAATGTAAATGCCTGCATATTTTTTGTAACTTTAGTTATCTGACTTAGGCTGTTTCCACTTCCTCCCTCCACCAACCAGGTCACAAAATCTGGAAACATACAAAATGTCAGATAAGGTTGGAAGAAAGGTGGAGACTAGAAAAAGATGCATCATCAGCATCAAAAAGTGATATCTGAGAGTGAGGTGGAACATGAGGCACAATCTAGAAAATATAGTCATTCTGGATATTTAGTGCAGAGACAATCATCCTTATGTCCTCCAAAAATCACAAAAGATATCATTTATAATAGATGACAGTAGTTAACATTCATAATGATTACCCACAGTCTTCAAAAAAAAAAGGTGAAATCATGTTCAGCATACTACTTAACAAGGCAACACACTGTAATGTATTCTAGAAAGATGCTGTGAAAAACAAACTAAAAATTAATAGCTAATAATACTTAGAATTTATAAACCACTGTAAGTTTTGCAAAGTACTATACATATGTTAAACTGATTTTATCCTCATAAAAATCCTAAGAATTAGCTGTGATTATTATTCTTATTTTACAGCTAAGGAAACTGAGCAAGACAGAAGTTGAAATACCCATTGTCACATGGTTCAGGCAGGATTCAAACTCAGATTCTCCCAATTCTAAGTCCTGTTGTCTATCCACTTCACCACCAAGCTTGTGTTTTAACATTTAAAGGGTCAAAGAGATTTCAACCATTCTGAACTTTCAAAAAAATACTCCAATACTGGACACAAAGTAGTGAAAGGAAGAAGAGAATAAGCATTTATATTATTCCATACTTTTTTTACAAATATTATTTCATCTGATCCTCTCAACAACCCTGTAAGATGAGTTGTATTATTATATTATTATCAAAATGTTACAGCTGAGGAACCTGAAGGAAAAAAAAAAGTAAGTGACTTGCTCAGGAAGTGTCTGAGGTTGTATTTGTGCTCAGGTCTTCCTGACTTTGGGCCCAGCTCCCACTGCACCACCAGCTGCCTCAAATAGGTGATTAATTCATGTTTGTTTAATTGGGTTGAAATGTAATTGTAGCAATTCCTCTGATGTTAAATTTGTAAGCTGAATGGATTCTTTGGTTGTCACTTTTTCTTAGTAGAGTATAAATTATTTTCCAAAGAAGCTTATGTAATCAAATGTAGCTGTGGGAGTTTCAAACAATAACTTAATAAAGCAGAGCTGTTTAGTGAGTTAACTTAAATGCCTCAAATGTGAAATACAATACAACTTTTCAATCTGCAGCCTGTGAAGTACAAATTAAATACAGATTCTCAATAAAATTGTGAACTTTTCTGTATATTAACAACCAAAAATTTCTGCTTTGTGTGCTGCACACATTATATCTAAACTACTGACTAATCAATTTGAGACTGATAGGCACTTCCTGGTATCCTTCAAAAGCAACAATAAAGTTAAAAAGGCTAGCAGAACTGAGAAATGACTGCCGTCATAGAGTTGGAATGTGGAATCAATTTTAAAATGAAAAAGAATTACTATGTGAGTTACCACTTTAGAAGAGGCATTTGACTTCTTAGCTATCCTTTTCCTCATTCTTCAAATATGGTCATCAGATACACTCTACACAGTATCTTTCCCATTCACAAATGCTCCATATGACAGATTTCAACATAAGATGCCTATATGATTGCTTAGAGTAGGCCAATATTAACGGGAGAAAACATATCTAGACCTTGTTTTTGAAAAGAAAAAGAAGAATTAGTGATCTACTAACATTCTCTCCCTCTTCGTCTCTCTCTCTCTCTCTTTCTCTCTTTCTCTGTCTCTCTCTCTCTCTGTCTTAGGAGATGAAGACAATGTTTTGAATCAGAGGACCTGAATTTGAATCTTTAATCTGACACATGCTAACCAGGTGATATTCAGTAAGCCACAAACTACATGAGCCTTAGGTTCCTTAATTTATAAGATAAGAGTAAGCTTGTCAAGTGTCTTCCAACTCTAAGCCAGTAATCTAAAATAATGTATGTAAAGCATTTGTAAGATTCAACATTTTATATAAATAACAGTTCTTATTATTAAACAATTGGAAAGACTTTGCATACTGGTCAAATGTGATGGGCATTGTTTCTATCTATGTGCCAAACTGGTTAAATTCAGAGAGGCTTAAAATCTGAAGGCCAGCAGAGAGGCTTAAAATCTGAAGGCCAGCAGGAACACAAAATTCACAAAGACTGTCTATCAAGGTAGTAGGAGTCACAATTTCCTTCAATAAAAGGAATATGTGAATACATGAGAAATTATGCATCCTCAAGAAACCTGTTTGGTTTAAATCAAGGGTATTTGTTTTATTTTGCTTATTTTATTTCCCTTCCTCCTTTGTGCCTTTGCAGCCAGCTCAAATTTTTGTTTTGACATTGCAATATTCAAAATGTCTATTTAATACTTTGTTAATTTACCCGTAATGTTTTGGGGGCATAATCTCCACTACCCCCTTATACTATCTTTATCTCTGTAGAGAGGTAGGGATTGTGCTCACTGTTTAAACGTAGTTACTACATAATATTAGTTCCAACAAGATCAACTCTAAAGCCACAACTGGGCTAGCATTCTAGGACACTTGCTTCTCAATGATATATTGTTATCTTGGATGTAACATACAGCCTGTAACATAGGACTCCTGGGTTCCCAAAACTATAGCTCCTACATTGAAGATGCTACTCCCTCAACCTAGAATTGAAAAAGACAACAACACAGATACAATCTTGAAGCCCTATTATCTGTGGGATGCTGTATGCACACATAAATCTATAATTATAACTATAACTATATATATATTTATGTGTGTATGTGTAATACTATGTGTGTTTGTATGTGTGTAAGTATGTGTGTGTCCTCTAAGGACTGCTTATGTGTTTTCCAGAAATGTTGGTATGTTGTCTAATCATTATAACCTTTCACATATAGCTACTATTTTTTCTTTGCATTCTTATTTGATACACTCTTTGTTAAAGATGTTATTATTAATTCATTATTTAGTTGGTGACTTTTGTTTGCATCCTTTATATTTTTTTAAATTAGGACCTATAAAGCATATCTACATTATTTTTTACTCTTAAAATAATTTATAATGTTTCTGTTATAATACATGGTCCATTTTTGTAAAGTTACAATTTGTTGTTGATAAAATATATATTTTAATGTTTACATTCAGAAGATTCCTTAAGACTTTAATCTATAAGTTATCTAACAAATTTAAAATTGTGCATTTGCCTTTTGTTTATTTCTATGTGAGATTTGCCTCACTCTGAGAGAAGAATATTAAAGTTTTCTGCCATATGGTGCAATTATGTATACACACACATGTGTGTATATATATGTATATATATGTTACCTTTGCCTTTATTATTATAAATGCTATGTAATTTGGTACATTTATGTTTAAAATTGAAATTAGATAATTGTCTATGATACCATTAATATACCTTCCTTTTTATCTCTTTTTGTACTACAAGTTTTGATTTTTGTTTTGTCTTAAAACATTATTATATTTATCCCTTCTTTAGGGCCAATATTAGTCACTCAAACTTTTCAATATGAAATTTGAATTTCGTTAATGTGTGTTATTTTCATTTCTATCTTAACTTTAATTGGTCCTGATTGTGTCGTTTTTCATATTAATTTGTGTCTTTCAATACTTCTCTGTATTCATCATGGTTGTTGTTTCTTTCTAAATTATTTATTTAATATTTTTCCAAGTGCCTGTAAAAAAATTTTAGTATTCATTTCTTTCAGTTTTGAGTTAAAAATTCTTCCCCACCCCCCACCCTACTTCACTCCACTTTGAGAAGGCAAACAATTTGATGTTGGTTATAAATGTGCAGTTATTCAAAACATGTTTCCATATTAGTCATGTTGTAAAAGAAAACACAGAGCAAACAGAAAAAGAAACAAACTTTTTTTTAAAGAGAGTATGCTTCTATCTGCCTTTAGACTTGATCAGATAGATAGCATTTTTTAATCATAGGTTATTCAGAATTATCTTGGATCATTTTATTGCTGATAATAGCTAAGGCATTCACAGTTGATCATCTTACAATATTGCTGTTACTCTGTACAATGTTCTAGTTGTGCTCATTTCACTTTGCTTCAGTTCATGTAAGTCTTTCCATGTTTTTCTAAGAGCATCCTGCTCATCATTTCTTATAGCACAATAGCATTACATAACAATCATACGCCACAATTTGTTCATCCATTTCCCAAGTGATGAACATTCCCTCAATTTCCAATTCTTTCCCACCACTAAAAGAAATGCAACAAATATCTTTTCTACATATAGGTTCTTTTCTTTTTTTTTAATTTGTTTTTTAACTCTTTGTGATACAGACCTAAATAGTGATATTCCTGGGTCAAGTGGTATGCATAGTTTTCTAGCCCTTTGGTCATAGTTCCAAATTTCTCTACAGAATGGTTGAATCAGTATACAACCACCAAAGGTGCATCAGTGTATGAATTTTCCAAAATCCTCTCCAACATTTGGCATTTTCCTTTTCTGTCATATTACTCAAACTGATGTGGGGTAGTACTTCAGCGTTATTTTAATTTATACTCCTCTAATTAATAATGATTTGGAACATTTATTCATATGACTATAGATAGGTTGGATTGCTTCTGAAAATTTCCTGTACATCATCTTTGGTCATTTATCACTTGGAGAATGGCTCTTAATTTATATAAATTCTATTTAATTCTCTATATATTTGAGAAATGAGGCCTTTATCAGAGAAACTTACTATGATTTTTTTTTCAGTTGTGATTACTATGTATTTCCCTCCATCCTATTTTCACCTCCCTTTATCTTACTCTCTTTCCCCTTTCACTGTCCTCATCCTTAAAAGTATTTTCATTCTGATTATTGCCTTCCCCAATATTTGCTTCTTTCAATCAGCCCTGCCCCACCCCCACTTCTCTTATGCCTTTCATCTCCTACTTTCCTGTAGGGTAAGATAAATTTCTATACCCAATTGAGTGTAAGCCAATTCTGATGAGAGTTAGAATCACATACTCCCTCCTGCTTTTTCCATCCTCCCCTCCAGTGTAAAAGCTCTTTACTGCCTCTTATATAGGATGATTTTACCCATGATATCTCTCCCTCTTCCCTTGTCCCAGTAGATTAATCCTTTTCTTTCCTTAATTTTCTCTTTTGCTTTGTTTTTAGATAATCATCCCATTATATTCAACTCATACCCATACCCTCTGTCAATGTATACTCCTTCTAACTGCCCTGATAATGAAGAAGTTCTTCAGAGTTACAAGTATCTTCCCATGTAGGAATGCAAACATTTTACCCTTATTGAATCCTGTATGATTTCTCTTTCCTGTTAAACTTCTTTTATGCCTCTCTTGAGTCTTCTATTTAAAAATCAAATTTTCTGTTTAGCTCCAGTCTTTTCATTGAGAATACTTCAAAGTCCTCTATTTCATTGAGTATCCATTTTACCTCTAAAGGATTACACTCACATTTGCTGGTATATGATTCTTGGTTGCAATCCTAGCTCTTTTGCCTTCTGGCATATCATATTTCAAGCCCGCTGATCCTTTAAAGTAGAAGTTGTAAATCTTGTGTGATCCTGACTGTTGCTCCATGCAATTTGAATTGTTTATTTCTGGCTGCTTGCAATATTTTCTCCTTGCTTTGATAGCTCTGGAATTTAGCTCTAATATTACTGGGAGTTTTTAATTTGGGATCTCTTTCAGGTGGTGATTGGTGGATTCTTCCCATTGACATTTTACCCTCTCCTTCCAAAATATCAAATAAGTTTTACATGATAATTTCTTGAAAGATGATGTCTAGGCCCTTTTTTTTTTTAAATCATGGCTTTCAGGTAGTCCAAAAATTCTTAAATTATCTTTCCTCAATATAGTTTCCAGGTTATTTGTTTTTCCAACGAGCTATTTCACATTTCCTTCATATTTTATTATTTTGATTTTGATTCTTTGTTGCTTAATGTCTCATGGAGTCACTAGCTTCCACTTGCTCAATTTTAATTTTTAGAGAATTATTTTCCTTAGTCACTTTTTACGCCTCCTTTTTCACTTGACCAATTCAACTTTTAAAGGATTTCTTTTCTTTTCTTTTTATTTTTTTTAGGCAACTGGGATTAAGTGACTTGTCCAGGGTCACACAGCTAGTAAGTATGAAGTGTTTGGTCTGAGGCCAGATTTGAACTCAGGTACTCCTGACTTCAGGGCCAGCGCTTGCCACCTAGCTGCCCCAAGGATTTCTTTTCTTCAGTGACTTTTTGTACTTCTTTTTCCAATTGGCCTATTTTGCTTTTCAAGACATTCCTCACATTGTTGGATTCTTGTTCCTTTTTATGTTTTGATCTATTCTGTTTTTGAAGGTGTTATTTTTTTCAGTATTTTAGTTCCTCCTTTACCAAGCTGTTGACTCTTTTTTATGATTTTATTGCATCTCTCTCATTTCTTTTCCTAATTTCCCTCTACATATCTTATTTCATTTTTAAGATACTTTTTGAGCTCTTCCAAGAATTCTTTTTGGGCATGAGACCAATTCATATTTTTCTTTGAGGCTTGGATTCAGTTGTTTTGAGTTTGTTGTCTTCTTCTGAGTTTTTGTTTTGAGCTTCCCTGTCACCATAGCAACTTTCTATGATCAGGATCTTGTTGTTGCTATTTGTTTATTTTTCTAGGCTATTTTTTTTGTCTTTTAACTCTTTGGTAAGTGTAACTCTGTGTTTGGGGCAGAGGGAACACTGTTTCAAACTTTGGGGTTTTGTGCAGCTGTTTTCAAAGGTAGTCCTGAGGACTTATAAGTGTTCAGTTCTCCAAGGTGGTATAATCTAAGGAGAACTGTGTTTACTACTCTTCTAACGTGTGCTGTGGTGTGTGAGCAACCGTGAGCATTGTTTTCAGTCCTGAAACTGTGACCATGGTCCCTTCTCCCCTGAAGCAGTAAGATTTAGTGTGCTAATACTCCTCCTCACCCTGAGATTGAGCCCCAGATCTGTGACCAAGATCTGAGTGTGGACAATGCAACAGAGTCCTGCCTGTGGTGCCAGCAAAGGGACTCCTGTAATCTCCTTCTGACTAGTTGTCTGACCTTTTTATCATTTGTGGCCTGATAGTTCCAGAAGCTGCCACTGCCATGACTTATTCAGTTGTCTGCAAGGCCTGCTGCTATTTTGCTAGGGTGCAGCCTGCACTGGCTCAATCTGCATAGTACTGTGCTCCACTTTCATCCTAGTGTGACAGACCTTTCCTACAGACCTTCTAAATTGTTTTGAGATGGAAAATTGTTTCACACTGTTCTTTGGTAGGTTCTGCTGCTTCAGAAATTATTTTGAGGCACTATTTCACATTGTTTGGAGAAGAATTTGGTAGAACTCAGGCAAGTTCCTGCTTTTTCTCCACCACCTTGACTCCTCCCCCATTAACTTTCTTTTGAAAAAAATAAAAAAAACTCTCTTTCCAAACTTTCTGAAGTTGTTTATTTTTATTCCATGTTGTTTTGAGAATCCATAGGACTTTGTATTTCATAAGGAAATGGTTCATTTTCCTTTATTTTGTAATATTTGTTGAGAGCTTTGCAATTTCTTTGAGAAATGAATATCCATTATTACTTCTTATTTTAAGATCACTTCTTTCTCATGGCTGACTGAATCACTGTCTACATATTCTTGTAGGGTAAGAAGTGTAATGGGTAGGGTATTTAGGAAGAATGTCTGTAGGGGTCTCTAACTTGGGACTGAGCCCCAGTTAGAAAGCAGCACATTTCTAGCCCCCACCCCCTCATATACATGACTGGTCAGACTCAGTGTCTATTTCTTGTTATAAAGGAATGGAGAGGCTGTGCCTAGAGAATCCTTGAAGTAGAAGCCTTTGATGGGACCCCTGTGCAATACTTCAAGTGAATTAGTTTATGAGTAACATGCAGACTGCAGAGGAAGGGGTACTGAATGAACATTTTAAGGATTTAAATTAACCATCTTCCCTCACATATCAACTAAATTATTACCTTCTGCAAGAAGTCCTTTCTATTACCCCTTAATCTTAGTGACCTTACTCCAAGACTATCCCCAATTTATCATGAACATATCTGATTCGTACACAGTTGTTTGCATGTAGTTTTCCCCATTCAGCTTTGAGCTTTTTGAGAACAAGGATATTTTGTTTGCTTTTCCCCCCCTTTCTTTGTATCCCAGTGCCAAGCAAAGTGCTTGACATAGAAGTAGATGCTTAATAAATGCTAGGTGACTAGTGATAATCCATAGCAATTTTATCTTGTCAGGCTCCTGTATTCTTTGATTCTTTGTTCCAAAGATTCAGCTCTCATTGCTCCAAGTGTTGTGAAATATATATTTATATAGTGTGTGTGTGCATGCCTGTATATATGTATATTATATATGCATATATACCTATGTGTATATATGCATGTACATATATGTGTATAGATAGACATATGTGTAAATACACATACACATATATATATACACATACACATACATATACATATACATATACATACACAGATAGAGGGGTTAGTAGGGCTTGAAGAAAGTGACTAATTTGCCATATTGTTGTTGGTCTCATCACACTCAGAAGATATTTCTAAGATCTTCATGCAGATATTTGTTGGTAGCATCAGAAAATTTAAATAGGGTGATTAAGAGAGCTAATCCATTTATCTTTCTAGCCAAGAAGCATTTTTAAGCATCTACTATTTTTTCGTGTTAAGCTCTCCTCATTCTAGCTTTTAATATTGACCAAGAGGCTGATAAAACTTTATTTTTAATGTTGAAATGATGCCACCAATTCTACAGAGGCATTGACATGTCTTTGGATCATTCTGTATGAATGTAATAACTATCTAGAAACTGTATACAACAAAATTTTAGAATACCTCTTCATTGTGTTATTACTCTTCCCTCCTTAGCTATTAGTGCTGTCCAATGCATATCCACAAATTACCATTTAAAGAGAGTTGTCATGTAATTATTATTTTTCTGTAATATCCTTGACTTGTTCTTTTTATATATGTGAATGAATAACAATGTTTTGTGAGGCCATAGGTATTGGATTTTGCATCAAGTGACAGGGGTTCAAATTTGAATCCTGTTTTCACTCCTTGGGTCATATTGCACAAATCACAACATCTTTTTTGTTCTTCCTTATCCTCAGCTGTGAAATCAAGATGTTTGACAAGGGGACATTAAATATCTACCCAACTCTATATCTATTCACCCAAATTAGAATTGGATATTAATTTAATTTAATTAAACTACAGAAGTGGTCATCTAGTCTTTGATTAAAGATGTCAAAGGAACTTGAATACATTACTTCCTGAGGCAGTTCATTCTATTTTGGGGTAGACTTTTTTGATCATCAATCCTGACTCCATCCTTTGTAATTTTTATCTTTTCTTATTTTTCTGTTCTTTGGAGACAAGTAGAACAAATCCAACAAAGCCATTCAGATACATAAAAATTACTCTCAAGTATTTTTCTCTCCAGATACAGTAACTTCAGTACCATTTTTCAATCCTCATATAGCAGGCATGTTAGCTTGATGGATAAGCCAATCACTGCTTAGGTTCAGCTTAAGATGTGTAAGACATGGTGTGAAGTGAGTTTTATTGGAAATACGTAAGAGAGAAATTATCAATCCACAACTCATTGTGCTAGTACATGCATCCACAGAAGGTTCAGACTTGATAATATCATCAGTCGTATGTTACCCTGAAACCCAAACTCAAAATTACTTGGGATATTGTCAGTAATAATGAATGGAGACACCAGAAAACACTTTTAATGGCACTAAGTTATTTGATTCTTGTTCAAAGAATGAATGATTCTGAGAGATTTTTGTATCTCAATAGAAATTTGTATGGAAATATACTGTTAGATCCCTTGTAGTAGTTCCCAAGACACACACACACACACACACACACACACACACATTTCTCAAAGAAAAATTGGGGAGTTTGAAAGATTTGTGCCATGTGACATGACTTCTCAGCTCAGATAAGCCAAGAGAAACTAATTCTTGGCTTTGAAAAAATTCAGAAAATCAAAACAAAAAGCGTGAGTATGTGACAGTCACATTGGCCCAGTAATACAACTGGTGTCCTTCAGACAGGGTGTTAAAGTTCCTCACCATCCTCACAATCTGTCCTGTTCCCCTATCCACACTATCTCAACATTTGTTCTTCTCAGAGTACTAATAATAGCAATTGTCAGCATTTAGATTTTAGGACCAGTGGCTGTAATTATATTACTTTTCCTATAAATAACAGAAGCATTGGTGCTTTTATGATGGAAATGAACTCCAGTGATTGAATATTTATGAATTAGAGTCTTTTTTTGAAGACAATATGACAGTACTGAAAACATGCAATTACCAGAAATACCTATGATGATTAAAATGTTAATTAATGATAGCTACTTTTATTAGCATAAAAGAAAGTATATGCATATAGTAAAAATGAAAATCTTTTATCATGTTTTAACCACAAATTCACATAATCATAGAAGACAAAATCACTTAGCTGTCAGTTACTTTTTAAAAAAGTTTAAAAAAACTGATAAAAGGAATATATTCAAAGGGCAGAACTATACATCATTTTAATTTCCTCCCCACACTTCAAATAACATAGTGCAATCTAATATTCATGCCTTATAATTTGGAAATAAACATTTTGAAAATCCCTAAGATGCTGATTTCCAGTATGCCTTCACATTCAAAATGGAAACATTTTGAAATAATTCAACAACAAAAGTTCAGCAGCAGTGAAATTTATTTGTTTGTTTTTGCATTCTATTTGTCTTTGTCAAGTGTGGTATAATGGAAAGAACAGTAGAGTAAGCGATGAGAGAACTCTGTGTGGTGCTAGTTCCATGGCTAACTAGCTGAACCTTGGGCTAATCACTTCATATCTTTCTTCCACAATTGGCAAAGCTGCAACATCAAGATAACAGTAATGATAATTATGCTACCTACCTCACAAGCCTGTGGTAAAGAAAATAATTTATAAGCTTCAAAGAGGCATATAAATGTAAGCTGTCATTAGTTATGGATTTATTAAGTACCTGAAGCTAATTGTTGGTTATAGATCTTTGTTAAAAGGAATTGCTGCTCTACATATGTTATATTAATGGAGTTGCATGCAATAGAATGATTAACCAATATTGCCAATAGACATTTGGTGTTTTGTGTGTGTGTGTGTGTGTGTGTGTGTGTGTGTGTTTTCCCTATGTTTTGTATGTTCTTTAGTTCTTGGGAATCCCAAAGTATGATGACAGAAATTTGAACAATTGCATCTTTCTCTTTGGAATCTCTTTAACTCAAACAGTATTTCCTGTAGTTTTGATCTTTCCTCTTTCTTTTATACTTTCAGTAGCTGGGCAATAACACGAAGCCTGCAGCTCCATGAAAATTGCCTCTAACCAGGCTTATACAACCTGCTGCCCGTGGGCCACTTGCAGCACACCAAGGGATTTTGAGTAGCCAATGAAAAATCTAGAGGGAAGTTTGAAGATTGTGCAGGCCTCCTCTAATCTCATATTCAAATGTCTATCTACAAAAGACTTATTCTAATACGTATTCTGTTGTAAAGTTATCTCTTGGCATGTAAAGGCAATCAATCAATAAACAAGCATTTATTTAGGGACTAGCTTAAGGAGAAGACACCATGCTAGACCGTGCAAGGCAAGAGTTTGCTTGCCACAGGAGTAGTAAACAGCAAACACAGAATCTGAACCAAAGTCCTCTAAGTATAAATACATTACTCTTTCCAGTATATAATAATAAAACCTGCAAGTATTTTGAGAAGGTATATTATAGAGTCTAGGGTAAAGATTTTGAATTTTGTTGCAGAGGTAATACTGACATGGCCACAGCTATGATATAGCAATATCACTTTTGTCAGCTTTTTAGGATAGTTGTTTAGAGTAGGAAAAACTTGGAAGTGGAATTATCTACGTGAAAGGGGATAAGGGCCTGAAGTATTTTGGTGGTTGTGTGAGTGAAGAGAAAGAGATGGTTGATACAGATTTTGTTGAGGTTGAATCTGTAATATTTTTTAACCAAATGGTTTTAGAGAATCATAGAGAAGAAAGAGGGAAGAACTATTCTAACTTTGTGAACTTGAGTGATTTTAGGGATGTCAATATGCTAAAGAGAGGAAAGAAAATTTGGAGGACGGACAGGTGGGAGAGGAAATAAAGTTTCTCAATTTTAAAAGGTTGAGTTTGAGATATTTATGAGATATCAAGTTACAGAGAGTTCATAAATAGTTGACAATTCAGCATAGGAGTAAAGAAAAGAAATAGGGGAAAACATCCTCATAGAGATACTATTAAATCAATGGAATCTGAGGAGATGACCACAAGAAAGGTTGTATAGTCCCAGGATGGAACATTGATGACATCAACACTTTGTTTTAGGATCTTTATTTTATACAAAGCAAAGAATGTTCCAAGCTTAGAAAATGCTTTAATCTCACACTAAATGTATTCATATTCTGTTTACATAAAACTATAATTGCTGGTCCTTACACATTTTTCTTTATAAAGTAATGTAAAATTAATATTATATTTCATTTTGCTAGCTATTCAATATGATTGATGTGGACTTTTAATGTGTTAATTTTACAGAATGAATTCATATTCAAGTAGTCTAGTTAGGAGAGTGGAATAGAAGCAAAGAAGCTTCAATGAATGCCTGTAATAACCCTAGACAATTTGAATTATTAGTCTGGCTAATGTTTGATTCTTTTATAGATTCTTTTCCTTTAACAGCTTTTAACAGAGGGAGAAAAAAATCAAGTATAACTTCCATAGGCTGAGAAAAATAGATGTCAGTACATAAATGGGGGTCAAGAGATACAAACCTGCACATAAACCCAGACTTTCATTTTATTGCAGTAAGTGTCCTCCAAAATCTTGGCTTCTAAATGTCATAAAAAAAACCTTAACCTCTCCCATGATGAAAATCAGGCTTCACTGGAGCCTATCCTGAATTAAATCCTCACTTTGAAACCTTGACATAAGTAAATCTTGGAGTGTGTGGGGTCTTGGAATGTTTATTCCAGCCACTGTTCTGATGTCTATAAAAGATTTATAATAGGAGCAGCATTAGCATAGAATTAAAGTATCATCATGTTATTTGCCAAATGTATTACATTACTGATATAATTTTGTTTCAATAATATTTAAATTATAATATAATAATATTTTCCTAGATATGAGGACAAAAGAAATGGTATAGTATTGAGAGTACTAGGCTTAGAGTCAGGAAGAACTAAGTTTGATATCTGTCTCAGATACTTAATACCTATGTGAGCCTGGACAAGTCATTTAACCTGTCTTGGCCTCAGTTTCCTAAGATGTAAAATAGAGATGATGATAATGTTACCCAGGTCCTCCCTGATATTGTTGTGAGCTTCAAATTTTGCAATATAGACTAAATATTTTTAAAGCCATCAAAGAACTCTACACATATGAACTCTTATTTTACCAACACAATTTTTCTTTACCAAAATGCATTTTTGCTACTGCTTAAGTACAGATTAAAGCAATCTGCTGAAATTTATTTTATTAAAATTTCCTTAGTGAAATTAAAAATAAATAAATAAATTGGTGCAATGATTCTATCCAGCAAAAGCAAAAATAACTACTAAGCTCCTACTATGCAAAATCCAATAATTTTGGTATTGAAATATTAATTAAACTCCACAGATGAGATACATTTATCATTAAGGGAACTTTACAACATTGAAAATGAAATCTTTTACATTATTTTTTTCATTTTTAAAAATTAATTTGTTTATTTTTAGTTTTCAACAATCACTTCCAAAAGCTTTCGCGTTTTAAATTTTTCCCCCTCCTTCCTCCCTTCCCTCCCAAAGACAGCATGAAATCTGATATAAGCTGTACATGTACATTCCTATTAGACATAATTTCACATTAGTCATGTTGCAAAGAAGAATTAGAACCCATAAGAGGAACCACAAGAAAGAGGAAACAAAACAAAACAGAGGAAAAAATAAGAGCAAATAACATGCTTTGATCTACATTCAAACTCCATAGTTCTTTCTCTGGATGTGGATAGCATTTTTCATCATAATATTTTTGGAGATATCTTAAATCCTTGCATTGCTGAAAAGAGCTGTCTATCAAAGTTCTGCTCATTTGACTCAGCATCGGTCTATACAAGTCTTTCAAGGTTTTTCTGAAGTCTATCTGCTCATTATTTCTTGTTGCACAATAGTATTCCAATGGAATAATAATTCCATTATTATATACCACAACTTGTTCAACCATTCCCCAATTAACGGACATCCCCTCAATTCCCAATTCTTTGCCACCAGAGAAAGAGCTGCTATAAATATTTTTGTATATGTGGGTCCTTTTCCCATTTTTGTGAGATCACTTTGGGATACAGCTCCTAGAAGTGCTATTACTGTGTTAAAGGATATGCACATTTTTGTAGCCCTTTAGTCATAGTTCCAAATTGCTCTCCAAAATGGTTGGATAAGTTCACAACTCCACCGACAATGTATTAGCATTCCAATTTTCCCACATCTTCTCCAACATGTATCATTATCCTGTTTTGTCCTGTCAGTCAACCTGATAGATGTGATGTGATAACTCAGAGTCATGTTGATTTGCATTTCTCTAATCAATAGTGATTTAGAACATTTTTTCATATGACTATAGATAGCTTTAGTTTCTTCCTCTGAGAACTGCCTGTTCATATCCTTTGACCATTTATCAACGGGGAAATGACTTGTATTCCTATAAATTTGACTAAGTTCTCTATATGTTTTAGAAATTAGGCCTTTATCAGAGACACTGGTTGCAAAAAAATTCTTTCCCAGTTTTCTGCTTTCCTTTTAATCTTGGTTGCATTGGTTTTGTGCATAAACTTTTCAATTTAATGTAATCAAATTTGTCCATTTTGCATTTCCTAATGTTCTCTATCTCTTGTTTGGTCATAACTTCTTCTGTTCCCCATAAATATGACAGGTGAACTATTCCTTACTCTCCCAGTTTACTTATAGTATCAGCTTTTATATCTAAAATGTGTACCCATTTGACTTTATTTTGGCATATGGCATAAGATTTTGATCTATGTCTAGTTTCTGTTTTGCTCTTTTTGAGTTTTCCCAGCAGTTTTTGTCAAAAAGTGAGTTCTTATCCCAGAAGCTGGGGTCTTTGGTTTATCAAACAGTAGATTACTATAGTCATTGACTATTGTGTTTTGCATACCTTACCTACTCTACTGATCCACCACTCTATTTCTTAGCCAGCACCAAGTAGTTTCAATGATTGCTGCTTTATAATACAATTTAAAAACTGGTATGACTAGGTCACCTTCCCTAGCATTTCTTTTCATTAGTTCCCTTGATATTCTGGACCATTTGTTCTTCTGAATGAATCATGTTCTTATTTTTTCTAGTGTTATGAAATAACTTTTGGTAGCTTTATTGGTATGGCACTGAATAAGTGAATTAATTTAGGTAGAATTGTAATTTTTATTATATTAGCTCAGCCTACCATTGAGCAACTGATGTTTTTCCAATTTATTTAGATTTGACTTTATTTCTGTGAAAAGTGGTTTGTAATCGTTCCCATATAGTTGCTGGGTTTGTTTCACAAGGTAGATTCCTAAATATTTTATGTCTACAGTAACTTTAAATGGAATTTCTCTATCTCTTCTGTTGGGCTTTGTTGGTAATGTATAGAAATGCCAATAATTTATGTAGGTTTATTTTATAGCCTTTAACTTTACTCAAATTGTTTATTATTTCAAGTAGTTTTTTATTTGATTCTCTAGTATTCTCTAAGTATATCATCATAGCATCTGCAAAGAATGATAGCTTTGTTTCTTCTTTGCCTATTCTAATACCTTCAATTTATTTTTCTTCTCTTATTGCTAAAGCTAATGTTTCTAGTACCATATTGAACAACAGTGGTGATAATGAACATCCTTGTCTGACCCCTGATCTTATTAGAAATGCTTCTAGCTTATCTTCATTACATATGATGCTTGCTGAAAGTTTTAGGTAGGTGCTATTTATCATTTTAAGGAGACTCCATTTATTCCTATGTCCTCTATGGTTTTTAATAAAAATGGGTGTTGTATTTTTCAAAAGATATTTCTGCATCTATTGAGATGATCATATAGTTACTGTTAGTTTTGGTGTTGATATGCTCAATTATGCTGATAGTTTTCCTAATATTTAACCAGCCCTGCATTCCTGGTATAAATCCTACCTGGTCACAGCATATTATTCTCAGGATAAGTTGCTGTAATGTATTTGCTAATATTTTATTTAAAATTTTTGCATCTACATTGATTAGAGAAATTGTTCTATAATTTTTTTTCTCTGTTTTGACTCTTCCTGGTTTAGGTATTAGCACAATATTTGTATCATAAATAGTATTTGGTAAGAATCCTTCTTCATTTATTTTCCCAAATAGTCTATACAGTATTGGAATTAATTGTTCTTTACATGTTTGATAGAATTCACTTGTAAATCCATCTGGTCCTGGAGATTTTTTCCTAAGGAGTTCATTGATGGTTTGTTCAATTTCTTTTTCTAAGATGGGGTTATTTAAAAATTTACTTCTTCTTTTGTTAATCTGGGAAATTTATATTTTTGTAAATATTCATCCATTTCACTAACAATGTCAAATTTATTGGCATACAGTTGGGCAAAATAATTCCTAAATATTGTTTTAATTTCCTCTTCATTGATGGTGAATTCACCCTTTTCATTTTTGATACTGTTAATTTGGTTTTCTTCTTTCTTTTTTTTTAATTAAATTAATCAAAAGTTTATCTATTGTATCATTTTTTTTGTTCTTTCATAAAACCAGGTCTTGGTTCTATTTACTAGTTCAATAATTTTTTTAATTTCAATTTTATTAATCTCTCCTTTGGTTTTTAATATTTATAATTTGGTATTTAATTGGGGATTTTTAATTTGTTCTTTTTCTAGTTTTTTTAGTTGCATGCCCAATTCATTGATCTCCTCTTTCTCCATTTTATTAATGTAGGCATTTAGAGATATAAAACTGAGAACCACTAAGAACTACTTTTGCTGCATTCCATAAATTTTGTTATTTTATCTCCTAATTGTCATTCTTTTGGATGAAGTTATTGATTATTTCTATGATTTTTGTATGACCCATTCATTCTTTAGGATTCAAATACTTAGTTTCCAATTAATTTTAGTCTATCTTTCCATGACCATTTATTGCACATAATTTTTATTGCATCATGATCTGAAAAGGATGCATTTAATATTTCTGCCTTTCTGCATTTGATTGTAAGTTTTTTTTTTTATGCCCTAGTACATAGTCAATTTTTCTGTAAGTACCATGTACCTCTGAGAAGAAGGTATATTGCTTTCTATCCCTATTCAATTTTCTCCAGAGGTCTACCGTATTTAACTTTTCCAAAAATTCTATTTACCTCCTGAACTTCTTTCTTGTTTTTGTTGTGGTTAGATTTATCTAGTTCAGAGAGGGAGGAAGTTGAGGTCCCTGCTAGCATAGTTTTGCTGTCTATTTCTTCCTGTAACTCCCTAAACTTCTCCTCTAAGAATTTGGATGCTATATCACTTCATCCATATATGTTTAGTAATGATATTACTTCATTGTCTATGGTGCCTTTTAGCAGGATGTAGTTTCCTTCCTTATCTCTTTTAATAAGATCTATTTTTCCTTTTGCTTTGTCTGATATCAGGATTGCTACCCCTGATTTTTTTTTTGCTTCAGCTGAAGCATAACATATTATTCTCCCCTCCCATCTTTTACTTTTACCCTGTGTGTGTCCCTCTGTTTCAAATGTGTTTTCTATAAACCACATATTATAAGATTATGGTTCCTAATCCATTCTGCTATTTATCTGTGTTTTATTGGAGAGTAAATCCCTTTTACATTCACAGTTATAATTACTATCTATGTCTTTCTCTCCATCCTATTCCCCTCTCCCCCAATTTTGCTTTTCTTTTTCTTTTTCTCTCTTACTCTCCTCACTAGATTTCTGTTTTTAACTATTGCCTTCCTCAATCTGCCCTCCCTTTTCTTTCCCTTTTCCCTTACTACTTCCTTCCTCTCTTTTATCCTCCCTTCCCTTCTCCTTTTCCTTTCCCCTCCCACTACCTATATGTCAAGTTAAAATTTTATACCTAAGTATGCTATTCCCTCCTTGAACCAAATAAAAGGAAAGTAAAGTTTAAACAATGCTCATCTCCCTCCCTTCTTTCCTTCTACTGTACTATGTCTTTGTGCCTTTTTCTATAATGTAATTTACTCTTTTCTGCTTCCTCCTTTCATCTTCTTCCATTACAATTCCTTTTAACCACTTCATTAAGTTTTTTATCATCACATCAAAGTCAACTTAATTTCACCCCCTCTGTCCCTGTATATCCTTTCTAAGTGTCATAATAAAGACACAGTTCTCAAGAGTTATAGTTATCATCTTCCCATGTGGGGATGCAAATAGTTTATCTTCATTGAATAACATGCTTGTTGTTGTTGTTTTTATTGTTGTTGTTTCCCCTTCTCTGTTTACCTTTTTATGATTCTCTTGAGTCTTGTATTTGAAGATCAAATTTTCCATTGAACTCTGGTCTTTTCATTAGGAAAGTTTGGAAGTCCCCTATTTCATTGAATGACCATTTTCTCCACTGAAAGATTATGTTCAATTTTGCTGGGTAGTTGATCGTTGGTTGTAATCCAAGCTCCTTTGCCTTATGGAATATCATATTCCAAGCCCTGCAAACTTTTAATGTAGAAGCTACAAAGTTCTGAATAATCCTCACCATCATTCCATGATATTTGAATTGTTTCTTCCTGGCTTCTTGCAGGATTTTTCTCCCTGATCTGATGATTCTGGAATTTGGCTACAACATCCTTAGCATTTTCAATTTGGGATCTCTTTCAGGAGGTGATTGGTAGATTATTTCCATGACCATTTTACCCTGAGGTTCTCAGGCCTCAGGGCAGTTTTCCTTGATCTCTTGAAAGATATTTTCTAGGCTCTTTTTTTCATCATGGCTTTCAGGTAGACTAAAAAATCTTAAGTTATCTCACCTGGATCTATTTTCCAGGTCAGTTGTTTTTCCAATGAAGTATTTTACATTTTCTTCAGTTTTTTTTTCATTCTTTTGATTTTGTTTAACTGATTCTTGATGTCTTATAGTCATTAGCTTCCAATTGCCCAATTTTAATTTTCAATGAATTGTTTGTTTCAGTTAGATTTTGCACCTCTTTTTCCATTTGGCAAATTTTACTTTTTAAGAACTTATTTTCTTCAGTTAATTTTTGTACTTCCTTTTCCAAGCTATTGACTCTCTCTTGAATACTTCTCATTTCTTTTCCCAATTTTTCTTCTACCTTTCTTACTTGATTTTTAAAAATACTTCTTGAGCTCTTCCAAGAAGGCTTTTTGGGCTTAATACCAGTTCATATTCCCCTCTGAAATTTCAGATGTGAGTATATTGACAATGTTATCCTCTCCTGAATTTGTGTTTTGATCTTCTTTTCTATCATCATCATTTTTCTATGTTGCTTCTTGCTCATGTTGTTTTCCTTTTTTCTAGTTTTTAAAGTTGATCTCTGCTTCTGGAAAAAAGGGGGCACAGTCCCAGACTTCTTGTGCTGGGGGATAGGGGTTTGCTTACTGAATTGCTGAGGTTGGGCTTGCCACTGGCTTGCTGGGATGCATCCCTTCCTGTACTGGTCCCCTTTAGCCACAGCAAGAGTGACTTTTTCTATTAGTACCCCTGCCTCAGGAGCTGAAAGACTGTGTATCTAACCTTTCTGCTGATCATACTATTACATTATTTTTCCTGGGGCAGTATTTTCTGGGTTTTTTCAGGTCAGTAATGGAGGGTGAGAATTAGTTACTGCTCACTCTGTCATCTTAGCTCCTGGAAATCGAAATAGGTGACTTCCAAACATTCATCTGTGGGCTAATAGCTACAGGAACAATGCTGCTGCCACTTCTGCCACTGCTGCTGCTGCTGCTGCAGCTGCAGCTGCCACCACTACTACTGCAGCTACCACCACTACTGCTCCTGGTTCAGTCATTCCCAAACCCTATTCCTGGTTTGCTGGTGCTGGGACTTCATTGAACACCCCACAGTCCTGTGCTGGACTGCTTTTTATTCTCTGTCAGGTTCTGACAGACCCCTCCAGCTGACCTTCTAAGTTGTCTCTGGTGTCTATGGGCTGAGAAGACTGGAACATGCCACTGTTGCTGGTGATTTAGTCTGCCAAAGCTTGCTCTGGCACTGCTCAGTCCTGGTCTATGCTGCATCCTGGTGCTGCATTCTGCCCTCTCAGGCTGTGCAACAGAACTTTCCTGTCGACCTTTCAGGTTATCTTGGGCTGGAAATCTGCCTCACTCTGTCTCTTTGTGGATTCTGCCACTCTAGAGTTTGTTCACAGTCACTTTTAGAGGTATTTGAAGAGATTTGGGGGAGAGCTCAGGCAAGTCTCTGCTTTCACTCTGCCATCTTGGCTCTGCCCCTCTTTTACAATATTTTAAAAGCTATTTCATCTGCTCTGTTTTTTTTTCAAATCTAAAGGTTAGTTTATATTTTAAAATATGTATACATGTTCCTGAAAAAATATGGAACATTGGAATGTCAAAATTCACTGAAAAAGTCCCTAATGTTTCACTAAAAATTCTCTGTGTTAATGAAAGTAGCTCTTTCAATTGTTAATAAGCCTTATCTCATATGGATTTAGATCATTAATCCTCAGACAACTACCTAACCATTGATTTTCATATTAGATGGAATCTGGCACAAATGCTATATGAGAACAGCTGGAGAACAGTGTCCAACTGACAACTGTTATTGAAGTAATTGACTTGATGTCAGTTTACATTTCAATATTATAAATATCTGTATCAACTAAAAGATGCTTTGATTTTCAATTGAATTACTTTGCATTAATCTTACAAATGATTATAATTAAATAATACAAAAATAATATTTCTTCTTTTTAGAATTTTTTTTTACTCCAAGTTTTAAATCAAATCAAGAACTATTGGAATATTGTCTTGTATTTTTCTCCTGCTTTTTCATCATTTAACTCAAACCATACCATTGTTATTCTCAAAAGGTATTTGTCTCTAAGCATTAGTAATCGTAATTTTGATCTAGTTCACAAAATCTTGCTTGTGTTTCACACTATTCCATTATTCTTCCTCAATTTCCTTAAAATTCATTTTTTTCCCTTTTTTCATTCTTGTCCTTTTACTGGGGCCAAGTAAAATTTTAAGAAGGGAGAATGATACTTTTTTTCATATATCTCATCCAATTGAAACATTACTCAGAAAAAAATAATAATGTGTAACCCACACTTCCAACCAAGTCCAGAATATTTTGTATAACACTTTCCTAGTTGTTGATGAGAATGATACTTTGATGTTGTGTGACTATGTAAGAAGTGGAATTGATGTGAAAGTATTGGAGAGGAGAAACATTCCTCATGACTAAGAGTGCAGAAATCATTAGAAATCTCTTCAAGACTAAATCCAGAGAGAGGAGAGCAAAAATACTTCTGAAAGTCAATGTCTAAGTTAACCTGGCATCTCAACATATTCCTGATTTCCAACTCAACTCTCTAGAAACATTGGAGGATTTTCTTTTCATCTGAGGAAAACTGGGGCCTAGCTCTCTTGGTTGAGTAAGATCAGAGCATGTAGCAACATGGGTATGCTCTCAATTTCCAATTCTTTGCCACAACAAAAAGAGCTGCTATAAATATTTTTATACATGTAGGTCCTTTTCCCATTTGTATGGTCTCACTGGGATATAGCCCTAGAAGTGCTATTGCTGGGTCAAAGGGTTTTTTTGGATTTGTATTTTGTATTTGTATAACCTTTCAGGTATAGTTCCAAATTTCTCTCCAAAATGGTTCGATCATTTCACAACTCCAAAAACAATGCATTAGTGTTCCGATTTCCCCACATCTTCTCCGACTTTTATCATTTTCCTGTTTTGTCATCTTGGCCAATCTGATAGGTGTGATGCAGTCCCTCAGAGTTGTTTTGATTTGCATTTCTCTAATCAATAATGATTTAGAGCCTTTTTTCATATGCCTATAAATGGCTTTAATTTCTTCATCTGAAAACTGCCTGTTCATATTCTTTGACTATTTATCAATTGGGGAATGACTTATATTCTTATAAATTTTACTTAATTCTCTAAATATTTTAGAAATGAGGCCCTTGTCAGAGAGACTGGTTGTAAAACTTCTTTCTCACTTTTCTACCTTTGTTTAATCTTGGTTGCATTGGCTTTGTTTGTGCAAAAAACTTTCAATTTAATGCAATCAAAGTTATTCATTTTGCTTTATGTAATGTTTTTTATCTCCTGTTTGGTCATGAATTCTTCTGTTCTTCATAAATCTGATAGGTAAATTATTCTTTTCTATCCCAGTTTGCTTAAAGTATCAGTCTATACATCTAAATCATGAACGTATTTTGACTTTATTTTGGTATATGGTGTGAGATTTTGGTCTATGCCTAGTTTCTGCCATACTCTTTTCCAGTTTTCTCAGCAGTGTTGGTCAAATAGTGAGTTCTTATCCCAGAAGCTGGGGTCTTTGGATTTATCAAATAATAGATTACTACAGTCATTGACTACTGTGTCTTGCATACTTAACCTGTTCCACTGATGCACCACTCAATTTCTTAGCCAGTACCAAGTAGTTTGATTATTGCTGCTTTATAATACAATTTAAGATCTAGAATGGTTAGGCCACCTTCTCTAGAATTTCTTTAGTTCCCTTGATATTATGGACCTCTTGTTATTACAAATGAATCTTGTTCTTATTTTTTCTAACTCTATAAAATAATTTTTGGTAGTTTGATTGGTATGGCACTGAATAAGTAAATTAGCTTAGGTAGAATTGTCATTTTTATTATATTAGCTCATCCTACCTATGAGCAACTGATGTTTTTCTAATTATTTAGATCTGACTTTATTTATGTGAAAGTGTTTTGTAATTGTGTTCATACAGTTCCTGGGTTTGTTTTGGGAGGTAGACTCCTAAATATCTTATAATGTCTACAGTTACTTTAAATGGAATTTCTTTTTCTATCTCTTGCTGTTGGGCTTTGTTGGTAATATATAGAAATACTGATAACTTATGTGGATTTATTTTACTGCTTGCAACTTTGCTAAAGTTATTATTTCAAATAGTTTTTTACTTGATTCTCTAAGTGTATTGTCATATCATCTGCAAAGAGTGATAGTTCTGTTTCTTCTTTACCTATTCTAATATCTTTGATGTCTTTTTCTCTTCTTATTGCTAAAATGAAGATTTCCAGTACAATATTAAACAAGAGTGGTGATAATGGACATCCTGGTTTTACCCCTGATCTTATTGGAAATGCTTCCAGCTTTTCCCCATTACATATGATGCTTGCTGAAGGTTTAGGTGGATACTGTTTATTATTTTAAGGAAAAATCCATTTATTCCTATGCTTTCTAACATTTTTAATTGGAGTGGGTGTTGTATTTTGTCAAAAACTTTCTCTGCATCTATTGAGATGATCATGTGGTTTCTGTTAGTTTTGATGTTGATATGCTCAATTATGCTGATAGTTTTCCTAATATTGAACCACCCCTGCATTCCTGGAATAAATCCTACCTGATCATAGTGTATTATTCTTGTGATAAGTTTCTGTAATCTATTTGCTAATATTTTATTTAAAATTTTTGCATCTACATTCATTAGGGAAATTGGTCTATAATTTTATTTTTCTGTTTTGACTCTTCCTGGTTTAGGTATCAGCACCATATTTGTATCATAAAAAGAATTTGGTAAGACTCCTTCTTCACCTATTTTCCCAGATAGTCCATGTAGTATTGGAATTAATTGTTCTTTAAATGTTTGATAGAATTTGCTCGTCAATCCACCTGGCCCTGGAGCTTTTTTTCTTAGGGAGTTCATCAATGGGTTGATTAATTTCTTTTTCTGAGACGGGGTTATTTAAGTATTTTACCTCCTCTTTGGTTAATCTGGGTAATTTATATTTTTGTAAATATTTATCCATTTCACTAAGATTGTCAAATATATTGGCATACAGTTGGTCAAAATACTTCTTAAGGATTGTTTTAATTTCCTCTTCCTTGGTGGTGGATTCATCCTTTTCATTCTTGATGCTGGTAATTTATTTTCTTTCTTTCTTTTTTTAATCAAATTAATGAAAGGTTTATCAATTTCATTTTTTTGTCATAAAATCAGCTCTTAGTTTTCTTTACTTCAATAGTTTTATTTTGTTTTTTTTTTAATTTCAATTTTCTTAATTTCTCCTTTGGTTTTCAATATTTCTAATTTGGTGTTTAATTGAGGATTTTTGATTTGTTCTTTTTTCTAATTTTTTTAATTGTATGCCCACTTCATTGATCTCCTCTTTTTCTGTTTTATTCATAAAAGAATTTAGAGATATAAAACATCCCCTAATAACTGCTTTCGCTGCATCCCATAAGTTTTGGTATGTTGTCTCATTATCGTCATTCTCTTGCATTAAGTTATTGATTGTTTCTATGATTTGTTGTTTGACCCAATCATTTTTTTAGGGTTTGATTGTTTAGTTTCCAATTATTTTTAGTCTATCTTTCCATGGCCCTTTATTACATATAATTTTGAATGCATTATGATATGAAAGGGAATCATTCAATATATCTGCCTTTCTGCATTGGATTGTGAGGTTTATGCCCACATGGTAAATTTTTGTGTATGTGCCATGTATCACCAAGAAAAAAATATATTCCTTTCTATCCCCATTCAATTTTCTCCAGAGTTCTATCATATCTAACTTTTCTAATATTCTATTCACCTCCTTAACTTCTTTCTTGTTTATTTTGTGGTTAGATTTATCTAGATCAGAGAGGGGGAGGTTGAGTAGTATAGTTTTGTTGTCTATTTCTT
This sequence comes from Vombatus ursinus, assembly GCF_900497805.2. Taxonomy (NCBI): domain Eukaryota; kingdom Metazoa; phylum Chordata; class Mammalia; order Diprotodontia; family Vombatidae; genus Vombatus; species Vombatus ursinus. Next base: position 8,193,286 of record NW_020951957.1, on the reverse strand, counting down.
TCTGTAGCTCCCTGAACTTCTCCTCTAAGAATATGGATGCTATGCCATTTGGCGCATATATGTTCATTAATGATATTACTTCATTGTCTATGGTTCCTTTTAGGAGGATGTAGTTTCCTTCCTTATGTCTTTTGATATGTTCTATTTTTGCTTTTGCTTTGTATGAAATCAGGATTGCTAACCTTGCTTTTTTTCTTTTACTTCACCTGAAGCATAATATATTCTGCTCTAGCCTTTTACCTTTAACCTGTGTATGTCCCTCTTTTTCAAATTTGTTTCCTGCAAACAACACATTGCAGAATTATTTTTAACTTAACATGTTTAATTTCATTTTTTTCATTTTTCATTTTTATTTATTATTTTTAACGTGTTTTTAAAATTTTGGGTTACAAATTTTCTCCCTTACTCCCTCCCCACCCACTCTCATTGAAAAGTCAAGCATCTTGATACAAGTTATAGATGTGTAGTCATGTAAAACACTTCCATAGTAGTCATATTGTGAAAAACTAAGTATATTTCCCTTCATCCTATCCTACCCCCCATTTAGTCTATTCCTGCAATTTCCCTCCCCTCTATCAACCCCCTGCTCTCTTGTTCCCTTCTCCCCTTATTTTCCTGCAGGGTAACATAGATTTTCATACTCCATTGTGTATGTTATTCCCTCCTTAAGCCAAATCCTATGGGAATAAGATTCATTCATTCCCTCTCACCTTCCCCCATTTCCCCTCCATTGTAAAAGCCTTTTCTTGTCTGTTTCATGTGAGATAAATTACCCATTCTACTTCTCCCTTTCTCCTTCTCCCGGTACAATCCTCTCTCACCCCATAATTTCATTTTCCAGATATCACCCTTTCATCTTCAATTCACCCTCTGCCCTCTATGTATCTATCTATTTATCTATCTATACACACATATAATTTTTTCCCTCCCACTACCTTAATACTGACAAAGGACTCATGAGTTACAAATATCATCTTTCCATGCAGGAATGTAAGCAGTTCAACATTAATAAGTCTCTTATGATTTCTCTTTCCTATTTACCTTTTCCATGTTTCACTTGAGTCTTGTATTTGAAAGTCAAATTTTATATTCAGCTCTGGTCTTTTCCTCAGGAATGCCTAAAAGTCCCCTATCTCATTGAATGACTATTTTTTACTCTGAAGGATTATACTTAGTTTTTCTGGGTAGGTAATTCTTGGTTGTAATCTTATCTCCTTTGCCCTCCTGAATAGCATACTCCATGCCCCTGGTCCCTTAATGTAGAAGCTGCTACATCTTGGGTTACCACAATACTTGAATTTTTTCTTTCTGGCTGCCTGCAACATTTTCTCCTTGATCTGGGATTCAGAAATTTGGCTAAAATATTCCTAGGAGTTTTCCTTAGGGGATCTCTTTCAGGAGGTGATTGTTGGATTCTTTCCATTTATATTTTGCCATCTGGTTCTAAAATATAAGGACCGTTTTCCTTGATAATTTCTTGAAAGATGATGTCTAGACTCTCTTTTTGATCTTATCTTTCAGATAGTCCAATAATTTTTAAGTGCTCTCTCCTGGATCTATTTTCCAGGTCAGTTGTTTTTCCAATGAGATATTTCACATTCTCTTCTATTTTTTTTCATTTTTTTGAATTAGTTTTACAGTGCCTTGATTTCTCAAATAGTCAGTAGCTTCCAATTTCTCCATTCTAATTTTTAAGGAAGTATTTTCTTCAGTAAGCTTTTTGACTTCCTTTTCCATTTGGCCAATTTTGTTGGCTAAGTCCTATGGAGCTTAGAATGCCAGATGATTTTGTATTTGAACCTAGAGATGATAGGGAGCCACTGAAGTTTATTGAGTAGGGAGATGGCATGATCTTATCTGTACTTTGGCAGTTAATTATAGGATGGTTTAGAGTGGGGAGAAACTTAGAAAGGCAGATCAATCAGCAGATTATGGAAATAGTATGAGCCCTGAGCATCAAGTGAGAAGAGTCTGCACTAGGGTGGTGGCAGTAATAGTGGGAAGAAGAGAGTGTATTCAAGAGATGTTGCAAAGATGAAATTGACCAATCATGGCAACAGATTAGACATGGATAATGAGAGACATTGAGGAGTCAAGAATGACCCCTAGATTTAAAGCCTGGGGAAATAGGAGGTTGGTAGTTCCTTCCACAATAATAGGGATGTTTGGGTTAGTGAAAATTTAGGAGGGAAGATGATGAGTTAAGTTTTGGTCATGTTGAGTTTGAGATGTCTACTAGACATCCAATTTGAAATATGTGAAAAGTCAGCTGGAGATCAACAGAGAAATTGAGGCTACATAAGTAAATCTGAAAATCATCAACAAATAGATGGTAATTCAATCATTGGGACCTAAAGAGATAACTGAAATAGTAAGAGGGAGAAAAAAAGAGTGCCCAAGATTTAGCATTGTCTGCAATTTCCATTTAAAGGGCACAATCTGGATGAGGAGCTAGCAGAGAAAACTGAGAAAGAGAAACAGTACAAAGTGGTTCCTGAAAACCCAGGAAGAGTTGAGTCTCAAGAAGAGAGTGGTCGATAATGCTGGTGGTTGAAGAGAGGTAAAAAAGAATAAAGATTGAATCCATTGGATTTGGCAATTAATAGATCATTACCAACTAGGGAATAGTGAATTAAGAGAAGAGCTGGTGAACAACCAACTCAGTTATGGTTCTGGAAGGGATCTTGGAAGCAAATTAGTTGACCTTCCCAAGAAGAGTGAGGATCATATCCAAGATCACTCATTCTAGTTAGTGACATAGCCAAATCTAGAACCAGATCTCCTGATTCTCAACAAAAAATTTACTAAGATTCTATTTGAACACAATATGTTGTTGGATAACAACAACAAAATATTGTTATTTGTTTCTTTATATAGTTATTCTCAATAAATCAATGGCTTGACAGTGGAGACAGTGAAAAAGTGCAGATAGAATAGATATAACATTGATATATTGGTCATGAAAACCTGGATTCAAATTATGCCCTTATATACTAAATTGTGATCTGGAGTGGATCACTTAACCTCCTTTAACTTCAGTTCCTACATCTTTAATATGGAGAGAAAAATATCTCTTGGATTTATACCACATGATTGTTTTGGGATGAAATGAGATGACACTTGCCAAGCATTTTGGATAATGTGAACATGCTATATAAATGTTTATTGTTGTTGTTGCTATAGTAGTAGTAGTCTGGTAGTAGTAGTGGTAGCATCCAATGAGGGCATTGAGATATGTTCATCCCACATAAAATAATACATGTCATAAATTGTCTTATAGGCCACATAGTATGAAATGATCCATTATACACTAAAATGATTAAGATGACCTGAAGTGGAATATTCAAGAGATCCTTTCAAATTGAGCATACCTGTCATCTGCTATTTTGAGAATCCTTCCATTCAAGACTAAGTGTCTTAGGGTGTTCATGCACAAAAAGGATGGCTCACACAATTTCTAAGTGTCAAAGTCAGGAGTTAATCCCAGGTATTTTTCTTGGCACAAGCCCAATACGCTATATATGAGGTCAATTATTCTCATAGTATAATCTGAGTATCCTAGAAGACCCCTAAGACCCTTTCAGGGGATCCTAGAGGTAAAAACTATTTTCATAATAATATTGATATTTTAGTTGTCTATTAAAATTTTCATCCCCTTTCCAACTACATATATAGATGAGGACAGATTTTCTTTATATACTTCAAATCAAAATAACATATTGCAAAAGGAAGACTGCAGAAGCAGATATTATAATCTGATAAATATTGACAGATATAACTTACTTAAATAAATGTCCCTCGAGGTTCTTGATAATATTTAAGAATGAAAAGGCATCCTAAAATAAATTAGTCTTTCAGTCAATTTGGTATTTATGAAGTGCCTATTATGTGTCAGACCTTGAAATAAATGCTAGGGATAAAAAAGGAACAAAAAAAAGTTTAAAAACTGTTGAACTATGACATTGTGGCTTACCACACATGTATGTAAATAAAAATTTACATACATGCATTTATACACATATAGTACATACGTGTATATATTTGCAGTACGCAAATATGTGCATGCTATTTCAGTCATTTTTGATAAATAAATAAATTAAATAAATCTATATTTAAATAAATTTTTATGAAGCAATTTTTACCCAGTTCAGAATATCTCAATGGATTTTTATGAAGAGTTTATTGAAATTCTATTTTGATCTAGTGTCTCTGACCACCTCATCCTCCAGTAAACATAGTAAGCTTATACGTGGCTATTACAAAGTAACAATAGCAGGAAGTAAGATTGAAGTGCTATTTGTCACTTATTGCCGTTGTGGTCTTTCCCAGTAAGTATCTAAAAACCTGAATACATCTGCCCCACCTTAAACCCAAAGAAACCTCCTAGTAGTCCCCTTCCCTTAGTTATAAAGTGGGAGCACCAGGACTGAGGCTGTAAGTTAAGTGATTCATCTAGGGTCACACAGTTAATACGGGTCTGGGGCTGGATTTGAACTCAGGACTTCCTGAATCCAGGTTCAGCACTTCATCCATTATGCCACCTAGCTGTGTTTTATTTATTCCTTAAATATTTAGTAGCTAATAAGGTTGGGTAGAGTAGCCAAATGAAATAGTATGTTTAAAAGGCAAATGACTCCAAATATCACAAATTATAAAATATATCAGATCTTACAGTCCTGATACCTTATTGTCATGATCAATATTGTAAAGATGAGGAATTATAGAAAATTAGTCTGTTATGGATAAACATTTATAAAATATAATTTTATTTTTCTTTAATATCAATTCCAGAACCTTCTCCTCTTCTGCAGTTATGCAGACATGCCTTCAGTAATTAACTAGGGAATTAAAAAAAGAAATGGAAATAGTCAAATATATAAGTACTAAAATACCAATATGAAATCTAGTCAGCATTTTTAAATGAGTACTTTGGCTATGCTAACAGAAAGAGCCTAATATCTACTTCAGAGATATCAATTTCATTATTCATGCCCACACGCTGCATTCTATTTCAACATTAATAGAAGCTGTCTGTGAACAGTGAGGGAATAAGTGACCCTCTAATGTTTGAAATGAACTGCTTGGTCATGCATTGTCACCTCATTGCTAAATTCAATGGAGCACAAGAAAAAAAAGGGAATTTACAGTTCAGTGAGTATTATGGTGAGTCATAAAGTTGGTACTTTGAAAGCTCTTAAATGTTATACACTTTACAAATAAATTACAATTTTAAATAATTCACCTTGTCTTGGTTTAGCATGACTCTTGGCCTGCCAACATTGAATGAAGTATTATAGATGTCATAAGCCTTTTGCCATTATTAGAGCCCTTGAGATGAAACTGAGAACCCTTCCAGAATGAACAAAATAGAATGAAATAGCTTCAGTAGCATACCATATAACTATGTCCCCAATGTAGGAGATCTAGGTCTACATTTTAATATAAAAGATAAAATATTTCTTAGTCTGCAGGAAAATAAGTGAGAAATGGAGGCCTCCTAGCTGAAGAAACATTCTAAAAGGCCCATGAATCTTTTTAATCTTTTTTTATTTTTAAAGTTATTATTATTTTTTTCTTTTTAACACTTTTTTCTTTTTAAATTTTGAGTTCTAAATTCTCTCTGACCTTTCCATATCCTGTCCCACCCACTGAGAAGGCACACAATATAATATCAATTATACACATCAAATTATGCAAAACATAGTTCCATCTTAGCCATGTTACAAAAAAAAGAGAAATTATACTTCAATTTGCATTCAGAGTTAATAAGTTGTCACTCTGGATGTGGATAGAATTTTATTTTTCACTATGACTTGTTTGGAATTGTCATGGATTGTATTGATGACAGTAGCCAAATCTTTCACAGTTGATCATGGTTATAATATTGCTGTTATGATGTATAATGATTTCTCAGTTTTTATCTCTTCACTTTGCATCAGTTTATGTAAGTCTTGACATGTTTTCCTCAAACCCAACTTCATATCATTTCTTTTAGTATAATAGTACTCCATCAAAATAAATATCACATTTTTCAGCCATTCCCCAAATTGTATGCATCCCCTCAATTCCTAATTCTTTGACATCACAAGAAAAATTGATACAATTATTTTTGTACATATAATTTTTTTTTTCTTTTATCGCTTTAAGATATAGACATAGCAGTGATATTGTAGAGGATATGCATAGTTTTATAGTCCTTTATACATAGTTCCAAATTGTTCTCCAGAATGTCTGGACCAGTTCACTATTCTACCAACATTTCATTAGTGTATCTATTTTCTCTCATCCCCTTTATCATTTGTCATTTCTAATAGATATGAGGTGGTACCTTAGAATTGTTATAATTTGTATTTCTCTAATTAATAGTGACTTAAAACAATTTTATATGACTATAGAGAGTTTCAATTTCTTCTTCTGAAAACTTCCTGTTCATATACTTTGACCATTTATCAATTAGGGAATGGCTTTTATTTTTTTATAAATTGAACTCAGTTATCCATACATTTGAGAAATGGGGCCTTTATCAGAGAAACTTGCTGATTTTTTCCATATTAATTCATTGTCTATGGTGCCTTTAAGCAAAATTTAGTTTCCCTGATTATTCCTTTTAATTATGTCTGGTTTTAATTTTGCTTTGTCTGAGATCATGATTGCTACCTGTCTTTATTTTCTTCAGCTGAATTATATTAGATTCTGCTCCAGCCCTTTAGTTTAACATGGTGTGTCTTCCTATTTCAATCTGTCTCTTATAACATACAGTTGGATTCTGGTTTCTAATCCATTCTACTATCTGCTTCCATTATGAGTGACTTCATTCTATTCACATTCGCAGTTATGACTACTAACTACAATTGTTTTTTCTGATGATATAGTTCACGTGTTCTATTTTTTTTCATTCTCTTGACTTTGTTTTATTGTTACTTAATGTTTTATGGAATCATTAGCTTCCATTTGATCTATTCTGCTTTTTAAGGAATCCTTTTCTTCAGTGAATTTTTGTACCCTTTTGCCATTAGGCCAATTCTGTTTGTTAGTTTTATTTAAGGTGTTATTCAGGTTGCTTTATGTCTCTTTCAGCAAACTGTTAATTCTCTTTTCATAATTTTATTGCATTATTCTCATTTCCTTTCCCAGTTTCTCTACCACTCATCTCTTTCTTTAATTCTTTGTGGATTTTTTTGGGCTTGCTTCTAATTAGCATTTTCTTTGAGGGTTTCCTTGTAGTTGTTTTCATGTTATTATCTTTTGTGTTAGTAATTTTGTCTTCTCTGTCACCATAGTAGCTTTTTTCTGCTTAAGTTATTTTTCTGTTGTTTGCTCATTTTTTTCAAGCTTATTTCTTGATTTTGAATATTTTGTTAAAGTTGATCACCTTGGTGTGACCCAACCTTCTGGCTTGTTCATGCTGCTATTTTCAGAGCTAGTTCTGAAGGTCTGTGAGTTTTCAGTGCTTCCAAGATGGTGTGATCTGGGGAAAAGTATGGTCACTGATCTCCTGGTCTGCACTCTGATATTTATCCAGAAAGGCCCTTCTTTTCCTTGCAGCCACAATCACTAGCACTCCTCTTGGTCCTGCAACTGTGACCAGATCCCCTTTTCTCCTATAGCTGCCTTGCTAGCATTCCTCTTTGACCTAGAATTTTAACCCAGAACATCTCTGGGCTGAGAGTTCCGTAAGTTGCTACTGCTTCTGCCAGTACTTCTGTTGCTGCTGTTGTGTACATATTCTCTGGATAGGCCTCCACCTAAGTGTCATAAACCTCTCCTGTCAACCTCCTAAGTTTTCTTAAACCAGAAAAATATTTCACTCTGATCTTTAATTAGCTTTGCCAATTAATCTAATATTTAATTTGAGGTATTATTTTAAAGTTGTTTGGAGGGTAATATTGAGAGAACTCATCTGGTTTGCCACTCTAATCAGCCATCTATCTTGGCTCCCAATGTTCTGTTCACAGCTTTATCTTGACATCAAAAGTACAACCAGTGGAACACCCAGTCTGCCTTCTGGTTATCCTTTGCTTTTTAGTTGACCTTTCATTTATCTTATTTTTTTGTTCATACATTTCCTAAATCACATCTTTTATCCCAGTTTATATTTGCACAACATTATTTATTAAAGGCTGCAGTCAGTGCAACATACCATGAACCTTATGACTGCCTTCTTAGCAATACTTAATTTTCAATTTTTAGAGTTTATAGTGTTCTGTGATTTACAAACACATATTTTAGAGTTTATAGTGTTCTGTGATTTACAAACACACACTGATATAAGTTGAATTGTGGTATTTAGAAATATGGGGGGCAGCTAGATGATGCAGTGGATAAAGCACCAGCCCTGAAGTCAGGAGGACCTGAGTTAAAATCCGGCCTCAGACCAAACACTTGACGCTTACTAGCTGTGTGACCTTGGGCAAGTCACTTAACCCCAATTGCCTAAAAAAAAAAAAAAAAGAAAAAGAAAGAAATGAAAGAAATATGGGTCTCTGCTTCAGAGAAAAAAAAAATGTCATTAACCTACAATTTCCCAAGGCAATCTGACCCACTCTTTTCCTACTATTTAATTCTGGGCTAAACTTGTCCATTTTTAATGTCTATTCAAGAAAGTGCGCATGTGTGTACACGTACCCATACATGCACACAGATGAATTCTATAAATCATCAATATAAATACAAATTGTAATATGGATTGACTTTCTTCACACAATCCCCTCCCCCATTATAGATGACTAGGTCAAACTTTCAGGTGTTTAAAGATCTTTTTTCAGGAAACTAAATAATATGTCATTCACTTATAGGTTTATTTTAAGAACTTTACCATCCAGAGAGACTTCCTCTTCAACTCACACTCTGGTCTTAATCATATCCATCACTCAGCCTTGAACATTGAAGGTAAGTATATATTTCAATTTTGTTTTAGAAGTCATGATTTAGCACAGTTGTCTCTGTTGTATATTTTTCCCTTGAAATCCTGAATATTTTTGATATATACATATAAGATTACATATTGAAAAGAGTTTGCAAAGCATTATTTTCCTATACTAAAAAAAACTTCTTTTAATCATCAAATACTAAACAATGGTAGTATATGCTTTATACTTTTCATTCAATTATGTGATAATAAAAGGTTTTTTTCTCAAATATCATTTGAAAAATCTTGCCTGTTCTCTACTAATGGTCATCCTAAAAGCATGGGAACAAGCATTTATCAAATGCCTACTATTTGACAAATATTGTACTAAGTATTTTACAAATATTATCTTCAAATACATTTCACAACAACTCAGTTATTTATATTATATTTTATTATTTAATATTATTTATAAATATCATAGATGATTATATATGAATATAATATAATATAATAATTAATATAATCTCATTATTATCTTATTATCTCCATTTAATAGTTGAAGAAATTGAAGCATACAGATTAATTGATTTACCCAATGTCATACATCTAGAGTATTTGTGCTTCTTTCCTTTCTTCCTTTCTTCCTATTTTTCTTTTTCTATATACATTGTTTATTCATCCATTTATCTATTCATTTATTTATTTGCAGACAATTAATCATTGCAGATCTTTTTCATTTATCTTTTGCTTATTGTATTCCATTTTTAATCCTTTGATGACTTCGGATAACTTTGTATTATTAGGTTTATTGCAAAGAATTCTCAAAACTGTCTTTTTTTTCACTGCGACTCTCTTTCTCATGAAATGACAATTCTTCCATCATTATTCTTCCAAAATATTTTACTATGAATTATATATTCTCACATGCTGCTATCCTTGGCTACAATATATTTTCTCCCTTATTAAAACTCCTCAGTGAAAATCATTGTTCATTGGTCTCCTCAATATCTCCTATATAAATGGCATATATCATATGCATCCTTTGGCTTTTATGTTGTTATTCTCCTAGGGAATATCCCCTTCCCTTCTCACTGTCTATGTAAATTAGATTAATCTTTCATTATCTAGTTCCTTGCTATATCATCCATGAAACCATATCTTAACACTTCAGAAAACATAGATTTTGTTCTCATTTGCCTTATAAGTCTTTCACACAAATCAGAAATTAACGTACTTTCTTATATTTGCCCATGTCTAAAAATCACCCCCTCCACACATTGTAAACTTCTAAACTAACTAAGGATGGGAATGATTTTATGTATTTACCTTAAATTTCCCACATTGGCTAGAAGAATGTTCTTCACACACAATTTAGTTAACAACTCTAGTAGTAGAAGTACGAGTGCTAGTAATAATAACAATAGTGGTAAAAATAGAAATAGTGGTAGTAGGAGGAGGAGGAGGAAGAGGAGGAGGAGGAGGAAGAGGAGGAGGAGGAGGAGAAGGAGGAGGAGGAAGAGTGGTAGTGGTAATAATGACACTGTGTGGAATAGCAGGAAGAAGCAAATTCTACCCCTGTGTTCCCAACAAAAATTTCCTCCAAAGAGACCTAGAAAATCTACCAGAACAAATAGGGAAACATAAGAAAAGATAACATTGACTTATCTTTCCAGTCAAGGTAGGCATAGGAACACAGAGAGAGAGATAAGTCTATGTATAGAGAGGTTGGGGTCAGGGCAATAAACTGCAGAAAACTCTAGCATCCAGGAAGAGGCTGCACCAGCACACATGAAAATCTTAGACCTATCACTGCACCCATTTCTAACTCTCTTGAAACCCAGAAGTCTCAGCCACTAGATGATATAGGGAAAGGAGTAAGTTCAAAAACAAGAATCATCTGTGAGAATCAGACCCTAGGAGTAGAAATGAGTGTCATTTCCAGCTTCCTGCCCAATCTGAAAGCTGCAGAGGAAAACCCTGGAGAGGAATCCCTAACCAAAGAGTAGCCTTGAGTTTTATACTTGAAACCAGCATAGCTTCAGAGCTAGATGACAGAGGCTGAGTGCAGAGCAGTCTACTGCTGCTCAAACCAAAAGCCAGGTGAAGAACTTGCCAAACTCACACCAAGATTGAAGCAATCAGGCTTTATCCTGAATAAAATCACTCAGAGCGCTGAAAGCTTGCAGATTTCTAGCCTAAGTTATCCTGACATTTTGAAACTATTCAACACTCAACACCCAAAGAAAGTGACAACAGGACCAAACCAGACATTTCCTACAAAAATCCACAGAGCCTTGCCCTAACAACAAGTCTACAGTCAGGAATTAGACTAGAAGAATGAGCAAACAAATAAATAACAAACAAGAATCACACCATAGAAAGCTGTATGATGATAGTGAAGTTAAAATTATAAACTCAGAAGAGAATGACTCAAAAGATTTTGCAAGCTAAGTCTCAAAGGACATAGCTTGAGCACAAATTCATTTAGAATTTCTGGAAGAAATGAAGCAAAAGGGTTTTTTGTTTGTTGTTGTTTAAATAAGAGTTAAAATGTATTTTATCAATAAAACATCTGCTAAAGGAAAAATTTGGAAAAAGAAGTAAGAGCTATAGAAGAATGACTTGTAAACAGATTTGACAACTTGGCACAATAAATAAAATCTCTGAAAATTAAAATGAAGCAAACAGAAGTCAATATCTCCATGAGACAACAAGTAATATTAAAACAATGTCAAAAGACTGAAAAAAAGAGAAAATATAAAATATTTCATAGCAAAACCAACTGATCTAGAAAAGAGATTGAAGACAAAAAAATAAGAACAATCAGACTATCTGAAATCTGTGAGTAAAACAAGACCAAGATCATATTTCAAGAAATCTTAGAAGAGTACCAACCAGGTCTCTCCAAACCAGAGAGCAAAGTGGACATAGAAGGAATTCATCAGTTACTTCCTGGAAATAACAATATCCAGCTAAAATCCAGAGTTCCTAGTCAAAGAAAAAAAATATGCAAATAATCAAAAAGAAAAAAAAATATGTAAGAAGTCACAGTCAAGATCACAATGTGTGATTTAGCATTAACCAGTATTAAATATCTGTAAACCCAAAATATAATATTCCAGAAGGCAAAAGATATAGATTACAGCAAAGAACAAATTACCCAGCAAAACTGAATATTATTCTACAGGGAAAAAATGGATTTTTAATGAAATAGTCAAGTTCCAGGCATTCCTAGTGAAAAGACTTGAGGTATAGAGAAACTTTGAAGTTCAAACACATGAGTTAAGAGAAAATAAAATGATGAATATGAATGAATAATCACAAAGGAAAAATAAATAAGGATAAAATGCTTACATACAAATATGGGATGATGATGCTCTATCAACTGAACTCTATCAACATCAGCAGTTATAAAGGGATTTTAATTAGACAAGCGATAGTCATTTTATGTTTTGATGATATTAAGAGAAGAATGGAAAGAGGGCAAGGAAAATAAACTAGAGTCAGGGAAGGAAAGTGTGGTTAGAGAAAATTTTCTCACATCAGGGTTAGTAAGCAAGAAATACAAACACAAAAAAAATGTAGAAAGCAGGGCAGAGGGAAACTGACACTTGAATTCATCTGAACTGGTCAAAGGAAGGAAGAATACATACACCACACACACACACACACACACACATACACACATATATACACACACATACTCAGTTGGGTATAAAAATATATATCATTTAAAGAAAGCAACAGGGGAAGGGGAGAAAGGAGAAGGGGGAATTAGAGGAAGGGCAGACTAAGGAACTGAGTCATCCAAAAAAAACAAACTCTAACTAATGATATAAAAAAGTAACTCTTTTTTAAGTGTCAAAGAATGAGAATTTGAGGTTTCAATCAACTGGAGAATGGCTGAAAAGTTATGCTGTATACATGTGATCAAGTACTATTGTGCTTTTAAATGTGGAAGTGGATGTTTCCAGAGAAACCTGGGAAGACTTGTATGAACTTCTAAAAAGTAAAGTGAACAGAAGAAGCAGGACAATTTTCCTAAAGATAATATAATCATAAAGACAAACAGCTTTGAAAGAATTGCAAACTCTAATCAGTTTAATCACTAACCATAATTCCAGAGGCTTAAAGATAAAATATGTTACTCACCTCCTGAGAGGTGACTCAGCATACAGAAATGAGATGTATGTAAGTACACAGGTATGTATGTATGTATGTATGTATGTATGTATGTATGTATACACACATATCATGGTCACTTCAGAAATTTGTTTTGATTGACTATGCATACTTATAACAAAGGATTTTATTTTATTTTCTTCTCAAATAGGGGGTTAGGTTTGGGAGGAAGGAGGAAAGGGAGTTTTTCATCAAGTGAAATATATATCTCCATATCTCCATATTTATATCTGTCTATATATCTATGTATCTATCTATGTATCTATCTTATTGCCACAATATATACCAGCCAAACCAATCTCAAATCATTCTAGTAAGTTTCAGTTATCTTAGGATAAAGAATCTATATTCTAAATGGAAAATCAGAAAGAAGGTCAAGCAAGCAAGATAGCCTTGAAAGTTACAAGTTGATCTCGTTAAATAATTTTTTTTGGACATAACAGGGACCTATAGATATATAAATAATCCTCTTTTCCTGTTCTACTATGCATAGAGAAACTTATTCTGCTTGGTATTTGTAAAGGTCAGAATAAGAATAAGACTTATTTTTAAACAAAAAAACAGCTAACATTTATATAGTTCTTTAAGATTTGTAAATCACTTTGTATAAATTATTTTTGTGAGTTTCTTAACAACTCTGTCAGTTGCAGACTGTTTTGCAATTTTTACAGATGAGAACTGAGACCCAGAGAGTTTAATAGATATGTTGATCATGACATAGCTAATAAATTCCAGAAGCAGAATTACAACCTAGGTTGCTTTTCACTGAGGATAGTGCTCTTAGTAGATGATGGAGAGTGAAACAAGTTATTTTTTAATTATAAAAACTATGATACTTGCTCACAAATAATTTGCAATCATTTGAAACATAAAAGAAATTAATTCTTGAAAATAGTTGATTAAATAAAAGACTAAAACTAAGTTAACTTTCTGTTCTCTGCATTAGAAGTAAAACATTTATGGTGACTTTAAACTGGGTCTGGATATAGAAATATGTGATTAAGAAGATATAGTATTGAATTTTGATGTTTAAAAAATATAGGTTCTTATTCTGACTCTATTACTTACAATGTATGGCCTTGATAATCACCTAACCCCTCAAAGTCTTTTTTCTTCTCTTTTAATGAACTTTTTTTTAACTAGATGTACAATAAAGTTCTTTTCAGCACCAAATCTCAGATCATAGTCTGAAAGCTAAGAAAATGGAAAATTCTTACACAATAGAGAAAAAGGCTAATAAGAGTTGAAACCCAAAATGGATTAGGACAAGTTAGTTACTGTTGAATAGACTTGCAGTAAATATGAACATCTGTGCTTTTTCTTCATGCAGAAGAGAGAAAACTATTTGGGGGAGGGAGAGTGGGTTATAGAAAGAGTGATACTGTCAAAAAATAAGATAGTTTCACAAAGATATTTACAAAAATTGAAGTGTAAAATTCAAGAGCCAGATAAGCCAGAATGAACACATTAGAGGAATACAGAACTGATTAGTCAAATTCAGTGGAGCTTAAATATTACTTCTCATGACATGGTCATCTACAAAAATAAGCTACAGTAAGACTTTACATTTTTATGTTGATTATGTGACAAGAGATACTGTCACAGTGCTGCCCAGCATGGCATGCCCTGATCAGAAAAGATGCTGTGCTCTACAAACAAAGCAGAAGTGAATGGTAGAGAATTTCAAGCTTGTATTGGTCTGATCAGCCTCAGTCAGAAACACTGTAACTTGACTCTAACATTTTGGTCTTCTTAAGAATGAAGAACAAACAACCAACATTTCCATAAAGCATTTGTATTTCTCAAAAGGTTTCCATGTCCTTTGTTTCATTTTGTGAGGTCATATATTTAGCACAGTAAGTAACCTCAGGGTTATATTATTAATAAGGAAACTGATAACCAAATAAATTAAGTTTCTTGCTAAATATCACATAATAAAACTAGGATTTCAACTCAGGTCCTCTGACTCTAAATCCATAAATTTCTCTCCTGTACCATAAGGAATGTACTAGAGCTGTGAAAGTTCACAGGAGCTGATTGTTTATTTTCAGTATGAGCATTTACAATTCAGAAATCTGTAAACATTATAAATCACAGATTTATTGTTTTGTTGTTTACATGGATTTAAAAAAAGTGAGGAAAAATATTAATAAGGTAGATTAAATTTAAAGTGTCCTATGCATACATTTTTTCCAGAGATACAGTTGTTAAATATTTACCATCACATGCGTGAGGTCTTCCTTCACAATGGTACTATTTGATGTAGGTAGAACATGCATTTCTATCCCTATTTTTCAGATAGAGAAACTAAAGTACAAAAAGTTACACTATTTATCTAAGGTCACACATCCAACTGAACAGATAGATAGATAGATAGATAGATAGATAGATAGATAGATAGATAGA
>NW_020951957.1:8105239-8177837 GCF_900497805.2 Vombatus ursinus | reverse complement strand
AGATAGATAGATAGATAGATAGATAGATAGATAGATAGATAGATAGATACACACACATACACATTAATGTATATAAGATATAATAAAACACTATATGTGTATATGATACATACATGTGTGTATGTGTGTATGCACACACACACACACATATAAAATCTCCAAGACTTTTTCAAATATATCATACAGTTGCTTTTATCCTAAGGTTATGTTAAAAGACCAGTTAATAATTCACAGTCAGCCCCCATATCAATGGAACTAGATGTAGTTAGTTTATAAAATATAGGAATTAGTATAGTTGACAAATTCTATATACAAAAACACAGGTATAGAAGAACTAAAAGGTCTGCTACAAGTGAGACTTATCCTCAAGTCAGCACAATTCCATTTAAAATCATTGGTTCTGGAGTTAAAAAGTCTAGGTTTAAATATGAAGCTATGCTAGTTACTACCTATATGACCTCGGGTATATACAAACCTTCCTGAATCCCAGTTTGCTTAACAAATGAAAAGTGTAGTATAAGTGATCTTCAATGCCCCTGCTAGCTCTAAATTTATGAGAAGAATCTCACTTCTGCTATTTATCCCACTATATTGTCCTAGACTCATTTTCATTATCACTCATGTTCTAAAACATATTTAGGAAGAAAAAATAAAATAAAAAAAAAAAACAACTAAAGTTCTTGAGCCACTGAGAAGGGAAGCAGGATGAGATACCAACTTAGAAAATGAACAGTTCCCTCCCCGCAAAGGATGTATTTTAAAATTGTTGCTTAGATGATTTTTCAGTACTTATAAATTATCCTCTGTATGCTCTGATGATGATCTGAAGTTGGTGCTTATTAAACCCCCTTGAAAAGTGACTATCCTTCATCTGCTCAAATAAGGGACAAAATGTACCTCAGAAACATCCCAATGGGGTAATTATCTCTTGATAACCATCTCCCCTCTTTATCTTATTGCTAATTAAATTAATTAATTAAGTAGCCTTTTCCCAAGCAGACATGATTTAATGTGCTGTATAAAATTAGCAACCTTCAGAAGTGGAAATGAACTGATTTTGTTCATGGTTAGACAAAGGCATAACTCAGACAGTTTTGTAATCATACACACACATATATACATATATATATATATACATATATATATATGTATATATATCGGCTGAATTCTCATATTTTCATCTTTTGTATAAGGGAAAACAACAGCAACCTTTACTACTCATAAAAACATATGACAGTCATTGGAAGGATATCAGGAGACCAGAATCTGCTTTCAGATTATAACTTATGTTACTTTTAAAGCTATTCAAAACCATCAGGGACGTTTGAGAACAAAATTGAAACATCTATATCTGTTGTGAATATTAGTGGAGGAAAGGGCTGAAGGACATTTAAGTCAAATCTTGGCCCAATAATAGCATATATACAGAATAGAGAAATATGAGGAAAGAGATAACCATAATATTTCCTTCAGAGGAAAAAAAAAGAATAACATTCATTTTGGCAATTCTTATTCTGACACTCTTTCCATTTTAACTGGTTCCCTGTAAAACCAAGTGTCCTCTTCCTCTTTCTTCATTTTTTTTACCATTATCAAATAAATGTGGAAAATAAATTAAGGGAATTTTAACATTAAATGTGTTATAATTTATGTACTTAGGTAATTAAATATATGTGCAATATATAAAGTGAAATCATTTGATTTTGAAGTTTTTTGGCTAACCTTTCATTGAAATTTTACACTAGATTTTTGGCCAAATTTGGGACATGTCCTCAAAAGCTGAACCAGCAGAACACAAGTATTGACAGGTTCTACCTATAAGAGTGGCTTCATGAAAGGCTGAGAAGATAAGACTGTGTTGAAGGACTAGCAAGGAACTAACTGTAGGTCTAACTCTCAAAGAAGCTGAAAAAACTATGGGACATGTTGCATTGCTCAAAAGGAAGAGCATGCCTAGTGCCCACAGGTCAGTGGAAGGACAGATAGATACATGAGTAGCTCAGCAGAGCAGAGAGCAGTTCAGTGGAGAACCAGCAGAGAGCAGAGTAGTAAAGTAGCCTAAGAGATAGCATCTGCTTCTCTGGAGGGCAGTAGCAAAAGGAGGCTTAAGTCACAAAGAAATCTTCCATGTGGAACGTAGCCCTTGGAAAGTAAACTGCTTTTTCTACAACTATTTCTGTGTCCCATCAAATTTTAAGAACTAAATAAAAAAAAAAAACTTTAAATTATAGAAAGTAAGTTCATTGATGAGAAGGACTGGTTTCCTCCTCCAGCATCTTGAACAATGTTTTACATAGAGTAGTTAATTAATAAATGTTTGAACAAGAACATGGATTTGATCTGATTTAAGTAAATAAAATGAGATAACTGTGTCATATTCAACCCTTTCTGCAGATTTGTACTTATTTCTGTTTTCCAAAGATCAGATTTAGAGTCACAAAGCCATAAAATATGAAAAGTGTATGGAATTTAATGATTTTGTTCAAAACTCTCATAGATGAGAATGCTATTTTTAAAATATGGTTTTGTACAGTTTTGAAATTTTCACCTTTTAGGTGTGACCAGGCCTTCAAAAAGGGGAATGAGAAGAGGCTGACTTAACCCCAGCACTAGACATGCAAGAGTGACTCAAAAGAAATAATAAATCCCCCTTTTCCTATTGCTCAGATTCTATGATATTCTGACCAAAGGCCTGGAAATGCCTGTGTGGGGCTAAGATATGTTTATCTACTTGCCTTTTCAATGACTGAGATATGTTTGTTTTTTTATCCAGAATCCTGTTCCAGTTGTCCACCTCTTTTTCACACCCCTGGGTTTCCCATAATAGGCTTTTTACTTTCCCATATGTGATTCATGCTCTTGCCCATTAGAAGGCTCAAATGGGCCAATTGTTTTTACCATCCCTGGCCAGTCTGCCTCTTCCATGAAAGTTTCTAATTCCCCCAATACAGCTGCGAAGTATACCCCTCAGACTAGATTCACCTACATTTTGTCTTTATGCATTGAAATAGGGCTAGAACAGTAAGGAAATAATAATATAATAGTCCAGATGGTCTTGGAAAAATGGGTTTCTTCTTGATACATCAATTATTCTTTGTGAATCAAATAGTAATCCCAGCACTCCAGCAATTCTGGGGTACTTGTCTTAGAATAAGATAATATCATAGCACTGTAGCCATTCTTTCTGTGGTTTCAAGATACTAGCAGAACACATTGAAAGCAGAAAGGTGGTCCAAAAGGAATATAGAGATCCTCATCTCCTGGTGAATAGGACATAAATCAGCACTATTCAAACTGTCTGACCCATGAATTGTTGATTAATAAAGTGTACTGACCTGCACTTTCTAAGGCTAGAACAGACACAGATGTCATTGCTGACTGCCTTCTAGTTAGAGAATTATTATAAGGAAGTTACTTTGTTAAAAAAAAAAGATGACTAGAAGAAAATCTTAAATCTGATTCTGTACACAAGAGGAAGTATGTTCAGTAACTTCACAGAATTCATGCCTTTTCTTCCTGCCTTCTGGTAAGATCTGTAGTAAAATGTTTGTCTGGTTCATAAGCCCATATTTAGCTATCAAATAATATTTCCCTGACATCTTACTGTTCTCCAGACTCAGGCAGGATTCTGTTTACCATCTTCTTGTCTTTGCACAGACAGCCAATCCTCCATGGTATGAATGTCCTTCTTTGTTCATTCCCATTGCTTAGAATTCCTAGCTTCCTTAAAGCCCCACTTCCTACAGGATAACTTTTCTGAACTTCAGCTTTCAAAACCTTGTTAGTGTCCTCTCCCTCCTGAAATTAACTTATCTTTATTTATTTCTGTGAAAGTTTCATTCCTCATTGTACAAAGTAAGCTCCATGAGGGAATATCACTGTGTCTTTATATTCCTAATGTGAATATAGGGTCTTCCCATTATAGGCGTTTAATAAATAGTGGATTTCAGTTGACTTGAAAGTATTTTAAACAGGAAAACTTTATCAAATTTGATACAAAACAGTTTTGGAATGGATATTTGCTGATAGAGATTTTATATTGTACTCTAGAATCATGCTACCTAGTGATATGGAAGCAAAAGGTATGACCTAAGTTTAAAAATTGGGCACTTTTTACTTTTTAAAATGTGCCCAACAAAGCAAAAAAAAAATTCTCAGTAAACATATTTTAACATTTCTTAAAGAAAATATAATCTTCTTGTTTTATCTTACCCTACCTTTTCAAAAAGCAAATTGATGAATCCTGAACAATGCATTTATCTCTTCTCAAAATTTTGCTACTATGCCAGTTATCCAGAGCAATAAAATCTTTATAAAGCAGTCTAATGTTCAGTGTGATGTAATTGCTTGTACTGCTTGTTTTTCAATCAACTAAGGCTTATACGCCTCTTATTGAGATAGATCGTCATTTCTGGTCTGTGCCAGGGTTTTAAAACTCCATTCTCAATTACAACAGTTCATTTTAATTTATTGTTCGGAATTATGAACATGGTTTAGCATAATGAAATGTTGTTGCAATAAATTCACTAGTGTCAGGTGATATAAAATCCTTGCAATGATATCACCTGGTGTTTAAGATAATTTCCAGGCTCTGTATGTACCTCCCTGCCAGTTGTAAATAATGAACAAATCATAGTTCATCCTGTTGGTTTAATACATTTGTCTTCTTTTAAGTTTTCTATTAAAAACATTCTATTGAAAACAACGACCTGACCATAGCATTGACCTCTTTAAGACATTTCTGTAACTCTTTATTTCTTCTAGAATAAAACACACATTCTTCTGTTTGGCTTTTTCATCCCTTCACAATATCACCGTTTGTTTTTTAAAGCCTTTAATAACCTGGCAACTTTCTACCTTTTTTCAGTACATTTACACCTTCCTCAGCACTGTATACTCTATAGTACTATGATGCTGGCTTCCTTACTGTTTCTTGCACAGAACACTGCATATACCAATCAACTTCCAGAATTTTCACTGGATGATCTCCATCATGTTTAGAATGCTCTCCCTTCTCATTCTTGCTTCCTAGCTCCCCTGACTTCCTTCAAGCTCAGCTTCTGAAAGAAGCCTTTCCAAATTCTTATTAATTTTAGTCTCTTCCCTCTGAGACCACCTCTAATTTATGCTGTATATATAATACTTGCACATATTTGTTTGCATCTTTTCTCCTCCATAAGACTGAGTTCCTTGAAATTAAGGACTATATTTTGTTCGCATGTTGGTATTTTGGTTTTTGTTTTTCTTTGTATCCCCAGTGATTATTGCAGGTGCTAGATGACTGCCTGTCATCTTTCTAGAGTGATTTTAAATTTATTATGATCATGCAATGTATGTTCCAGTCAACTTGGACTATATGTTTTTCTCTGAATATTATTGTTCCTCTTGCCTCTGGACCTTTGTATAGGCTGGATCCCATGGTTACAATGTTCATTTTTTAAGCCCTGTGTCTTAGAATCCTTACCTTTCAAGATTATGCTCAAATTCCTTTCCTAATTGCCCCACCAACCATGTACTCTACACCATTCCTTATTTTTTCTGTACATATAATTTATATTTTTGTACCTGTTTTCCTTCAGTAAAAACTAATAGGCTCAAAGGCAGAGAATGTTCTTTTTTTTCTTAGCTATTTTTTTCATGGCCACCACTATGACTTTCACAAAATATTTAGTAAGTACTTTTAAAAGAATGAAAAATTTTACAGTTACCCTGAAGAAAAGTAAAATTATTTAATATTTTATGTATATATTGACTTAGGTTTCAATTACATTTCATTTGTCCTTTCTGGGTTTGACAGATTAACCTTATCATAGATGAAGCATGTTCATAGTTAATTTGAAATGTTGGCTAAATTTACTTTAATTTTGTTTTGCCTACTCTTCACTATTAAATAGCATGGTCTTATTCTTCTAGTAACCATTTCACATTTTATTTTAAATATAAATTTTGCAAAAATCCAGAGTTCATATAAAAGAAAGAATAAGATATCCTGTAACACCATTAAAAAAGAGTAATAGGGAAATGTCAAATTCTCTTTGGTTCTCAGAGAACAGGCAACCTTCTATCCTATACCTCTCCCTCTCTTAGGGTGTCCATATTTATCTCATTAGCATAAGAGATATACTATATGCATATTTACTCAATCAGAATGTTTCTCAGCTGCTATGTAGAAGAAAAAAAGCTATTTCTTACCTAATTCATTTCTCCCTCATATTTCAACAATCCTCCTATGGGCCCTCCTCCAAGGGCCTCTTGTATTGCAGCCACTGTGCTTTAAGATCTAATTTGGGAGAAAGGCTCCATCAGGCAGAGAAATTTTTTAAAAATGTGTCATGTAAAAATAGGATGCTTGCTTTGAGTCTGGTAGGAAAGTAAAAAGTCTAAAAGAGAGGTGAAAAGAAATACATTCCAGACTGGCCAATACTTTTCTACTTTTGTATGTGAGGTTATTATTTTCTAATATATGGCCATTTTTTTTAAAGGTGCCATGCCATATTACCTGTGTGGATACACCTTTCTATTACCACTTGATGATAGCCAGAGATCTATTATATCTAAATTTTCTAAAATACTATTCAAGTTCATAACTTCTCTCACATTTATTTTTAGCTATATGTATTTAGTTCTGAAAAGGATACATTGAGGTCTCCCACTACTATAGTTTTACTCTCTATTTTCCTATGTTTTTTTTTCTGTTGCTAGGGTAAGAGATGCACAAATATTTTTGTTTTTGCGTGTAATCCTTACTTAGTACACAACCTTAGGTCAAGAACACTCTTTGTCATAGAACACTGCCCCAAAGCTCAGATGTGATTGCAGTGACTGTTCCCCACCCTCGTTCTTCATTCTGAGGAGCAGGTCCCCTCTTTGATGAGCAATGGTTCTTTAACCCAATTCTGTGATGTGAGCAAGAGTTAGCACCTGTTCCTGCTCCTTAAAGAAGGTCAGGTCCCTCTGTGCTAGAACTTGGACCTATTCTTGCCTTAATGCACACAATTCTGTCCTCTCTCTGTCCCTAAATTAGACTTCATGCTGGAAAGCTCTGTGTGGTATATTCTGGTGTAGATACAGTCCAAAGTTTATATAGACATTATTTCTCCTTATGGTAATCAGGGCTAAAAAAGTGACTCATGATTTCCCCCCCAATAAGAACTTAGTCTGATGTATTTTCTAGGCCTTTATGGAGCAGTTATAGGAGAGAGTGGGGCTATACTGCTTCTTCTTAAATATCTTGACTTGTTTGATCGTAAACTTGTTGTTGTTCAGTTGTTTCAGATCTGTCCAACTCTTTGTTACCCCATTTGTAGTTTTCTTGGTAAAGATACTGTAATGGTTTACCATTTCCTTCTATAGAAAATAAAGTTAAGTGATTTTCCCAGGGTCACACAACTAGGAAGTGTCTGAGGCCAGATTTGTATTCAGTAAGAAGAGTTTTCTGGATTCTAGGTCCTGTACTCTATCTACTGTGCCACTTAGCTGCCCTAAACTCAATTAACATGAACAAGTTTATACGAACAATTGTTTTGTTTTGTTTACCATAATTACATGTGGCAAGTAAACAAAGATCTTGCAGAATAAGGTGTTCTCTTTGTTGTGACAATTGATTTACAATGGAGAAAATTCAGAATGAAATTATTATAATAAATGCTCTCTCTATTTTCCATTTTCCATGATCATTAATTTACTTAAATTGGCCAAGTTAGAGTTGTTTATATTTCTTACAATACATTTCCCCTGATTTTTATTATTTCTACTAGATTTTGCCTTATTTTCATCCTTGTTCTAAGTTGGTGGCTAGACTATATACAGCAGGTTCAGGAATAGCTTTTATATTAATAATGACTCATTTTCTACCTGCTAAAATATAAACAATTCAATTTATTTTTTATAGAGTTTACTATCTTGTGATGTCTATCATTTTTTCCTCAAAGAATGTAGGATACACAGCCAAAAGACTTCCATGTAGCTTACAAATCTTTGGCTTTTCCCTTTACTTATTTCAGATGCACAATTGGCAACTTATTTTTTGATTTCCATCTATGAACACTTAATAAGTGTCTACTATGTGCCAGGTACAATGCTAAGCACTAAGGATGGAAAGGTAAAAATAAAACAATATTTTCCAAAGAACTACTTATGTTATATCAATGGTACACAAATGTATACAAAATAAATTCAATATCAGAGGATGAGACTGTATTAGCTGGTAGGATCACAAAATGCATCATATAGAAAATGGGAATGAAAGTGAGTTTTTAAGGAAACAACACATTCTAACGGGCAAACATAAAAAGTATACACATTTCCAGTATTGAGGATAATCAGTCCAAAGACACAGAAGTAAGAGATGAATTATGTGTATAGAAGAGGGACATATAGGTTGATTTAATTTGAAGCATCCTATCAAGTTCTTTATCTACCAGATTTATTTACCAAAAGAAGAGAGGGAGGTAAGTAGAAAGGAAAAGTTTGAAAGCATAAAGGAGGGAGGAAGGAAGGAAGGAAATATTCACTAAATGTTTTCTAGGTATATTGTACTAAGTATTGTTGATGCAAATACATGTAAAAAAAAAACAGGCTGTCCCTGCCCTCAAGGAACTTACATTCTAGTGATGGAAGACAAAATGCAAAAGAAAAATGAAAAGTTGGAGGACAGGGAATGAAGACACCTGGATGGTAAATTGGTTTTGAAACTCAGAGGAATTCTAGAGCAGGGCCAGAAAGAGAATTAAGGAAATGCAGCCCTGGCCCTTCTCCAAAATGGCAGAAGAGGTGATGAAATTATATTTATATTATATTTTTAAAATGTTTCCAAATTCAGTAAGAAATTACAATTTGGAAACACATTTTAAAAATCATCAATTCTTTTTTTTTTCTCCAAATAGAACATCTGGGAAAAGGGAAGGGGAAGAGAATAAGTATATAGTGCTACTACATGCCATGCAATGGGCTGAGTGTATTACCTTGTTTGATCCTCAAAACAACTTTATTAGCTAAGTACTATTATTTTCTGCATTTTGCAGGTAAAGAAACTGAGGCAAACAGACTTGCCCAGGGCCTCAGAGCTGAAGTGTCTGAAGCCAGATTTGAATTCAGGTTTTCCTGACCTCAGACCCAACACTCCATTTATTATGCCACCAATTGCTTTTCTACTTGGGAACAATCTTTCTGCTTTTTTGGTCTTGCCTCCTAGTTTCTTTTATAAGAAGAAAAACAACAAGAAAAGCTCACATTTATATAGTGTTTAAAGGTTACAAAGTACTCTATATTTATTACCTCATTTGATTCTCATTACAAGCCTGTGAGATAAATGTTATTATAACCAATCTCCACTTTACAGATGAGGAAAAAGAGGCTGACAAATTTGCCCAGGATGGCACACTTTGATGGCACCTGAAGCAGGAATCTAGCTCATCTTCCAAACTCCAATTCTTATACTTTATGGACTGAGCTAACTAGTTGCCAAGAATTGGAAAAAAATTAAGTTTCAATTTCCATTTTCATTCAGTGTCATCCTTATTAAAACTGAGCTCCTCTAGTAACATTTCCACTGGTTGGCCAATGCAGCTCATATCTAGCATATTGTATGGTATGTTAAAATCTATGAACTCCAGATAAACTTTCTGATTCTTGGCACAATCTGACTCTTTTTTCAGCACACAACTTACCTTCATTAGGAAATTAGAAAAAAAAAAAACTCTTCCCCCTCTTACATCCAGGACTGACAGAAATGTTGTACTTTTTTTTCTTTTTCATAAGTTACTGTGGATAAGGATTCCATCAGCAAGTAATCATCACACTGTCGATGAGCATCTCAATATTTACCAGGCTGATACTAAGAAAGCAGACTTACTTGGTTGCCAGAATCATACACTTACCTTTTCCAGCATATTAGGTTCACTGAGAATTAGTTTTCTGCTGGAATATTCTTTGACAATCTTATACATATATTCTCAACCTGGACTCTGCAAATTTATTTCTAAATATTCTGGTAACTGTAGCTCAATGTAATATGTATCCTTTATTATCCTATATAATTTATGCATATAAAAGCTTCTACAAAGTAGTCGATAGGTATCACCTGACTGTCAAATGATATGTGACACAAAAATGTCACAAACCTCTGCTCTATGGTTATCTCCACATCATTTGTTTCTTTGTATTTAATTTTGTTTTTCAAAGAAAATATGTCTGTCCACTTGCAGCAGAACAACTATACAGATTTAAAAAAAAATTCATGTCAGCATGTCAAAATAGCTGAAATGTTATGATTATTGTTGAATTCCAAAGTTCCATCTCCCAATTCCCACAGTAGCTCTGCTATGGCCATTTGTTTGGCAATGAAAGGAGGAAAAGATTTATTAGCAGTAGATTCAGATGCTGGCAACACCTACTCCCATCTCCTCTTCATTTCTAATTCAATTGAGATGACTATGACCTCCTTAGGAAATGTCTTGGTAGTTTTCTCTGACTTTAAGTGAAAAAGAAGTAATCTGTTTATCTCACTGCTCTCTCTAACTAGGTAGGAGTAATGATTTCCCCATAATGATTTTATTTCTGAATATTCTACCCAAATATTTATCAGGGAATTTTTGTTTTAACTTTGACAAAATGAGCAAATGGGATGCAAAGGTACTTGCTCTGGTCAGCCTCAAACAGGTGATATTGGAACAGCTCCCATCTTTGATTCTTAGTCATTCCTACATTTAACAATTAGGGATACTGTTGCTGCTGTTGTTGAGTTACCTGGATATTTTCAGTAATGAATGCCCAGGTGCCAGCTGTTCACCCTGTTGCCTTTGCATTGATCCTCACATCATGGGGTCCTCAAAGAGAAGTCCAAACATTCTAGGATCTCAGATTTGTTACTCTATCAGAGAACTCTTTCTTCTACTCTATCATCTTTTTGGGAGTGGTGGTGAGTGGCAGTGCTCATCTCAGCAGCAGCAGTAGCAGTTGCAGCAGCAGCAGCAGGAGTAGTAATAGTAGTAGCAGTTGTAGTAGTGGTGGTTATGGTGGTAGTGGTAGTAGTAGTGGTAGTGGTAGTGGTAGTGGTGGTGGTGGTGGTGGTAGTAGTAGTAGTAGTAGTAGTAGTAGTAGTAATAGCTAACATGTACATAATGCTTACCATGTGCTGTCACTGGGCTAAACACATGATTAATATTATTTGATTTGATCCTCACAAGAACTCTGTGAGATAAGTACTGTTTTATCATTTTACAGTTGAGGAAACTGAAGCAAAGAAATGTTAAATGACTTGCCCAGCATTACAGAGGTAGTAAATAATTGTCTAAGGTTGGATTTCAACTCAGATATTTCTGACTTCAGGCCCAGTGTTTTATCCACTGCACTGTCTAGCTTCCTTTTTTATTAGTCTTGGCCAACATTTAGCAACTTAAAAATATGTATTAACTCACATTTAAATGGCACTTTGCATACACAATATGAATCGATCCTCACAACAAACCTAGGAGGTTGATGCTATTGTTTTAATCAGACCTTTGTTTTCATTGGCATAGGATCTCCAGGTGTGGAAACACCTTCCCCCAACTCCTTTCTATTCTATAACTAATGATGTTAGAGACTTACCTAGGGACCCAGGGAGTTTAGATGACTTGCCAAGGCTGCATAGTATATATAAGAAAAAGGACTTGAAACGAGGTCTTCCTGTACCTATAACTGACCCCTTAATCACTGGATACTAGACTACATCATTTTCCAATCTCTATTTTGAGTTACAAAATAAATGCAATGTTAGTCACACAGCCTCCTTCAAAAATTGGACTCCTGTTTCTAATTATGTGAAGCTTTCTAAGTGAATCAGTCTTACCTACATTTCAGAAGCATATTGGTTTCTTGTGTGGCAGCTGAATTCTTATTGCTGCCTTGTTAGACTTGGTTCCACACTGTTAGATTTTAATTAGATACTGGGGTCAAATACATGTTTTATCAGATCATGTGTTTCATAAATTTAGTCCCTGTGTTGATGCAGCATTCTTCAATAGAGTGAACCATTTTTTGCTCAAAAGGAAAGTAACAAAATCTGAAATATAGAAATGATGCATATACTGATATCTGAACCAATCAATAGAGTTCTATATTTAGACTATTTGGAGTAATTTGACAATTGATATAGCTTGCTACTCCATGGTGATAATAGCAGAAGTACAGAAGTATGAATTTTCCTGGATGCAATAAACCCTTAAGTTACAGACCTTCTGGTGACACATAAGGTCTAAGTATAATGAAGGAATTTCTTGGCTTATTCTCACAGACACCCCAGGAAACCTGATGAAATATATGCATGTCACCCCCTCTTCATTCCCCTTTCTTTTTTCCTCCCTCCCCTAATACTGAGGTCAATTCCATATTTGCAAGCATACAGATTACAATGTTGCAGAGGAAAATTATTTTGTTACTTTGCAGAAAATGACATGAATTGTCAAATTATCAACTACAATTACCAAAGATGACTGTAATTTCCTGAAATAATAAAGTTGGGAATATGAGGGCTCCTTTGGTGGAGGATGGTTTTTCCCTTAATCATTCCTGTTTTGGCCCAATATTCCCTCTCTGTTGAGAAGAGGTAACATTTTTATTCTCTCCCTGATGACTATACTTTTCACCAACTTCAGCCATCCCTCATGGGGCTAACAACAAGTCCAAGGCCAGGATTATAGCATCATAGATTTAGAGAATACTTACAGATGATTTGGTACACACTCCTATTTTACAAATGAAGAAATATAGACCAAGAAAGGAAAAGTTAACAAGACCAAACTCTCAATAGGTTGTAAACATCAAAAACAGGACTTGGACTCAGGTTCTTTGACTTCAAAGCCAGAGTTCTTTCCATTCCAAGGTATTATCTCATATCAATCTTAAATTTTATGCCATCTGCACCATGTAAAATCAGGATTAAACAATAACTAATTCCTCTTCTTCTCACCATGTGACATTGAACTCTTAAAAAAATTCTTCTTTTCTCTTTTCTTTTTCAGTCTATTTTCATTACCAGACCCATCCATCACCATGCTTACCTGGAGGGTCAGGGGTCATTCTCAGTTGCTCAAATAGAGAGAAAAAGGAAAAGAGAAAAAATGTCTGAATCATATGTGTGTGTGTGTGTGTTACTAGACCACATACACCTGCTAATAAAGGATATCTTGCTCAGAGAACTGTCTCAATCTGCCCTTTTAAAATTCTGGCTGTTACAGTATTTGTATAGGAACACAATTATTACCAAGAAAATATTTCACTTTTCAGTCTCAGGACCTTAGAACTCATGATCACTTCAATCTAGTCACAAGGTTCCTGTGTAACTGGAGGTAAGACATCC
Organism: Vombatus ursinus; assembly: GCF_900497805.2. Lineage (NCBI taxonomy): Eukaryota > Metazoa > Chordata > Mammalia > Diprotodontia > Vombatidae > Vombatus > Vombatus ursinus. The sequence continues at coordinate 8,164,498 of NW_020951957.1, read as the reverse complement.
AAACATATAGACATACACATATATGTGTGTAAACCTGTGCATGCATGCATGCATGCATACATACATACATACTTTCAGTGTCTAAGATACATAATCTAGGCATTAGCCTAGAGTCTTCACTTTTTCTCCCTCCCACTTGCAATAGATTGACAAATCTTACTGTCCTTTCTTTACAACCCTCAAATTTGACCCTTTCTCTCTACTTACATAGCTGTGACCTTAGTTCAAGCTCTCATCACCTTTTTCCTAAATTATTGTAATGTTATCCTATTTGTTCTCTCTGTCTTGATTCTCCCCCCACTCAAGTCCTTCCTACACTGCTGCCAAAATAATTTTCCTTAAGTGCCAATCTGACCATGTGACTCCCTTCCCAAATCCAGTGATGTCATATTGCTTATAGGACAAAATATAAACTGTTTAGCTTTTAATGCCTCACATGACCTCATCACAACCTATATTTCCAGCCTCAATGCAAATTACTTTACCTCCCAAATTGTGCTGTATATGCAAGCACACTAGCCTTTTCTCTGTTCCTCACACATACGTCTCATCTCAGGCCCTCTGCCCTAGGCATCTTCCATCCTGGAATATCTTCTTTCCTTATGTCTGCCTCATAGAGTCCTTCTCAAGGTTCAGGGAAAGAAAAGTTCAAGGTTGATCCAAGCTTATTTTAAAACTAGTTGACAGATTATGAATAACTCATGTCTCTTGGATCTATGGAATTCTGTATTTGTTTATTTAATTACATGTTGTTTTAGTATATTGTAATTAAATAGGACAGATAACAGAACATGAAGTCCAAGCAGTCATCACCTTAGTGACCTCCTTCTATTCCACCAACCATTTTCTTACCTGAGGTATTCAGTAAGTGTAAGTCTATTTTAACTCTGGGTCATAGTATCAAACAAATGTTAACTTTCAGTTCTACTCTAGAGCTCGTTTGTAAGATAAACAGACAGCACACATTTTAAATGTTGCAGTATGGAAAAAAGAGAAATAAAACAAGGTTAGCTAAAGAGACATAGCATATAGGCAAAAAGAAAACATGGAACATTATTCCATTGTACTTTTCCTTCATCAGGATTATTATTTTCAAATTTCTGGTACCATATTTCTAGTTCATACACTAATTTCAGAGAAGAGTGATTATAATAGACAAGAGTATTGAGATCATGCAACATGAGTAACAATTGAAGGAGCTAATATTATCTAGCCTGGGGAGTAGGGGGTGGAGTGAGATGTAATGATTATCTTAAAATGTGTGAATGACTATCACATGGAAAAGGGACTAGATTTGTTTTACTTGGTCCCAGGAGCAGAACTAAAAACAATTAATTGAGGTTGCAAATAGATAAATATAGCCTTGATTTTAGAGAAGAACTCCCAAATCTTAGAGCTATCCCACAATGTTTTGTATTTTCTGAAACTAAAGCTAGATGACCACTTGCCAGGTATGAGTTGTAACAGATAGCCTCTGAGATCCCTTCTAACTCAGAAATCCTGATTCCATAAAGTGTTTCTTCAAAATTATTCTTCATAATAATTCAAAGGAATTCTTGTTAAGAAAGTATCTCCTCCAAGTTCACACTGTCCAGCTACCTTAACACATTGGAGGACAAAACTTTCCAGCAATAGGCAGGACAGCAGAATTGATTAAGGATAAGCAACATGGTTGTATCCTAGGAAATAGGGGACACAGGAGAACAGGTGTAATGGCATCTTCCTTTGATTCAAATGATTTTGAAGTCAGAGAGTTGTAAGATCATGCTTTTTACAGCATCATGACAAGAAGGTTAATGACTTGTTATGCTTCAATGTCACTCACACTGTCTGGAGAACATCAGGCTTAAATTGAAAAGGGCACGTCTTTTTTATTTAGTCGTTGTCCGATTAATGGAGGAAGTCCAGTCAAGTGCTTTTTACCTTTTTTTATAAAAACAAAACAAAACAAAACAAAACAAAAAACTCATCTGTGTATCTTTATATGTATGTAAATATATATTTAAGTATATGTATATATATACATATATGTGCAAATAAGTGTACATACATATATGCATCATACAGAAAAAATATATTAAAATATATTTGAATATTATGTTGCTATATATTTCTAAAATAGTAGATATGTGTATGCATGCATGTATATATTTGTATATATACATGCATATATATACACATACATATATGTATATATTCTTCCTGGACACCATGTGACCCTTATTTGCATATTTAAATGTTTCCTTTGATTTCATCTATATTGATATCAATATAGATAGATATAGATATAGATGTAGACATAGATATAAAGATATAGACAGATAGATATAGATACAGATATAGATATAGATATAGACATAGATATAGATATACATGAGGGCTGCAAAGTAGAGCAAAAAGCTCCTCCCAAAGCTTCCCTTTAAAAAGAGCTCAGAAATCTAAATACCTCTTCATTTGCCACCAGCTGCTTCACTTGGTTTGGACTCCACTGTCATCATGCCCCCTTAGTGGGTCCTCTTCTTCCACAACTTATAGCTTTCTTTTGTAGGCTGTCTTTATTAGATTGTAAGCTCCTTGAGGGTAGGGACCGTATTTCTTTTTTTTTTTCTCATTTGTGTCTCCAGTACTTAGCACAGTGCCTGGGACATAATAGGTCTTTAATAAATGTTTATTACATTATTTTCATTGCACTGCACTGTATTGTACATTCCTTATCTCATTTGATCCTCAAAACTCTGTGACCTATGTCAGTTGGAGATGATAGTACAAGGCTTAGAAGTATACTCTTTTACTATAGTTAGTCAATGAGCATTTATCAAGTCCTTACTGTGTGCCGGATACTGTGTTAAATGCTCGAGATAAAAAGAAAGTCAAAAGCATTGTCCCTGCCTTCCAAGAGCTCATATTCTAATGAAGAAGACAGCATGTAATTTGTGATGTACATACAAAAAAATATACAGAGGATATTGAAGGTAATCTCAGAGGGAAGACACTAAAAACTGGAAGGAGGGATAGAGAAATATTACTTACTAGTTCAGATTTGAACTACACCTTGACAGCAGACAGGAAAAAAGATAATCAATGGGAGACAATTCTAGGCATAGTAAACAGCCAAAGTAAAGTCATGAATTGGGGAGATGGAATGTCATGTATGAAGAAAAATAAGTCAGTAAAGTTGGACTATAGAATGTATAGAAGGATATAAAACAAAAAGTTGGAAAAAATAGGAGGCACCCAGAATGTTAAGGCTTTAAATGTTAAACTAAGGAAGGGAAGGGATAGGGAATACACATTTAAGTGTCTACTATGTGCCAGGCACTGTGCTAAATGCTTTTCAAATATTAGCTAATTTAAAAAAATTACATTTAATCCTTCAAGTTAATGGAAATACAATGGATTTTACTCAGCAAAAAGTGTGACATGACCAGACCTGCATTTTAGGAAGTTTATTTTGGCAGCTAAGTGGAAGACAGTTAAGAAGGGAAGGAGAGGAATTAAGAAATAATAATTAGAAGGATAATGAAATAGTTTGGGCAAGAGGTGATGAGGACCCATACAAAGGTGTTGGCTATATAAGATGAGTTAAGTACACACTTAAAAGAGATGTTGCAAAGGTAGAAATGACATTTGGTAACAGGTTGAGGTGAGATTGCGGAGTTAAGAATAACACCAAAGTTATAAGTCTCAGTGGAATGAAGGATGATGGTACATGCCAGTAAGAGGAAAGTTGAGGAGGATGGATGGGGCAGGGGGAAGAAGATAATGAGTTCAGATTTGGACACATTGAGTTTGAGATATTCATGTGATATCTAGCCCAGGATGTCCACAAGGAAGTTGGTGGTGTAAGATTGAAACTCAGGAGAGGAAAAATAAAGAAGAGGGGCATCTATAAATCAGAAGAGGCACCCAAAGCTAGTTTTGAATCCTTAAAGCCCCATTGGTACTGCCAACAGATTAACTATCATATGGGGAGAGTTTATAAGGCAGATTTGGACCTAGTAAAGGGAACTAACTAGGGAGAATGTGGTATCATTTGCCAGCTTTTTGAAATTGTGCTGAGAATGGGCTGAAGAAATACCAATAAAAAGAAGGAATCACAAAGAAGTCTTACAAAAAGTGATGGCTCACACCTGATTTTCAGACTGTTTGTTTGTAAAATAGGTAGCAAAAGTAATATAAAGTTGAGTGTCATGGTTTAAATGGCTTAGCAACTTACTTTTACTACCCTAATTCTCTGTCAATAAACATTGTTCAAGGACAAATATTTTGGAGTCAAATATAATCATTGTCTGAGTATTGTAATGCATGTGTGTATACACATATGCATCAAAATACACACATACATATACATATATCTGTATATAAATGCATATACACATATGTATGTATGCATGTATACATACACATACATATTTGTGTATAGATGCCAATCAACTATCTACTCTATTATGTTAGTAATATCAACCATCTTTAAACCACTTAAAGGGCTAAAAAAGTGTTATTGATGTTTTGTTTATATATTTTACCCCAGGCATTTACCAATACGCCACACACTTACCCCACTCCACGTATATACGATTATCTCTCTGATGTATTAATATATTATGTATTGGGAGTGGGCAAACTTCAGTGTACAGAAAGTCTTTTGTGGAAACTCACTGGACTGAAGCATATACTGATGTATGAGTTAATTTTAGTGAATTGACCAGGGAAATAAAGTTTAAATGACTTGCCTTTAGGCAAAAATCTAATATATGTCAGAGGCAAGATATGAACTCATGTCTTTCTTTTTGTTTGTTTGTTTTTGTTTTCATAGTATTTTTTTACCCAGTTACACATCAAGAAAATTATCATTCATTTTTATAAGATTTTGAGTTTCAAATTTTTCTTCCTCCCTCTTTTTCTCCCTCTCTCTTCTCCTTTCTTCTGAAACCCTCTCCACTTCTGAAAATGGTAGGCATTTTGGTATAGTTTATACATGTACAATCACATAAAAAATTCTATTTTAGTCACAGTTGTGAAAGAACAAAAAGATAAAAAGAAACATGAGAAAGAATAAAGTAAGTGAAAAAATAGGCTTCAATCTGCATTCAGAGTCCATAAGTTCTTTATCTGGATATAGATAGCATTTTCTTTCATGAGTTGTTTATACTTGTCTTGTATCACTTTATTGCCAAGAAAAGCTGAGTAGTTCATAATTGATCATCTCACAATGCTGCTGATTCTGTGTGCAGTGTTTTTCTGGTTTTGCTCACTTCACTCAGTATCAGTTCATGTAAGTCTTTCCAACTTTTTCTCAAATCTACCTGTTCATTATTTCTTATAGCACAATAGCATTCCATTACATTCATATTCCACAGTTTGTTCAACCATTCCCCAATCAATGGGCATCTCATCAATTTCCAATATTTTGCCACCACACAAAGGCCTGTTATAAATATTTTTGCACATATAGGTCCTTCCCCCACCCCTTTTTAGAATATCTTTGGGATACAGACCTAGTAGTGGAATTGCTGGATCAAAGGGTATGCACAGCTTGGTTGCACTTTTGGCAAGGTTCCCAATTGCTTTCCAGAATGGTTGTAACAGCTAATAACTCCACCCACAGTACATCAGTGTCCCAATTTTCCCACATTTTTTCCAACATTTATCATTTACTTTTTTCTTTTTTTTTTTGGTCATATTAGCCATTCTGATAGGTATAGCTTTAATTTCCTCATCTTAAAACAGCCTGTTCATATCTTTTAACCATTTTACAATTGGAGAATGGCTTTCATTCTTGTAAATTTGATTCAGTTCACTATGTATTTGAGAAATGAGGCCTTTATTAGAGTTACTTGCTGTAAAAGTTGTTTCCCAGCTTTCTGCTTTCCTTCTAATTTTGGTTTTGTTTGTGCAGAAGCTTTTTGATTTAATATAATAAAATTACATATTTTACATTTTATAATGCTCTCTGCCTCTTGTTTTGTCATGAATTCTTCACCTCCCCATGGATCTGAAAGGTAGATCATTTCTTGCTCTTCTAATTTGTTTATGGTGTCATCCTTTGTGTCTAAATCATGTACCTTTTTGACCTTATCTTGGTATATGGTGTGAGATGTTGGTCTGTAGGTAGTTTGTGTCCAATTATTTTTCATTTTTCCCAGCAGTTTTTGTCAAACAGTGAGTTCTTATCCCAAAAGCTGGGGTTTTTGGGTTTATCACACACTAGATTACTATGATCATTGACTACATGGTCTTGTATAGCTAAATTATCCACCACTCTATTTCTTAGCCAGTAGCAGATTGTTCTAATAGTTACTGCTTTATAATATAGTTTGAGATCTGGTATTACTAGACCACCTTTCTTTTATATTCCTGAACTTTTGTTCTTCTAGATAAATTTTGTTATTATTTTTTTTCTAGCTATGTAAAATAATGTTTGGTAATTTGATTGGTATGGCACTAAATAAGTAAATTAGTTTAGACAGAATTGTCATTTTTGTCATATAGGCTCAGCCTACCCATGAACAATCGATATTTTCCAGTTGTTTAGATATGACTTTACTTGGGTAAAAAGTGTTTTGTAATTGTCTTCATATAGTACCTAGGTTTGTGTTGGCAGGTAGATTCCCAAATATTTTATATTGTCTACAGTTATTTAAAATGGAATTTCTATTTCTATCTCTTGCTGTTGGACTTTGTTGGTCATATAAAGAAATGCTGATGATTTATGTGGATTTCTCTTATATCCTGCAACTTTGCTAAGGTTGTTAATTATTTCAAATAATATTTAGTTTATGCTCTAGGGTTCTCTAGATCTCTATAGGGTTCATCATATCATCTGCAAAGAGCGATAGTTTTATTTTCTAATTGTCTATTCTTATTCCTTCAATTTATTTTTTTCTTCTCCTATTTCTATAGCTAACATTTCTAGTACTACAATGAATAATAAGGGTGCCAATAGGCATCCTTGCTTCACCCCTGATCTTTTAGGAAAGTCTTCTAGCTTATCCCCATTACATACAATGCTTGCTGATGGTTTTGGATAGATATTACTTAATATTTTAAGGAATGCTCCCTTTATTCCTATGTTCTCTAGTGTGTTTTTTTTTTAAGGTGAGTGGGTGCTGTATTTTGTGAAAATATTTTTCAGAATCTACTGAGATAATATTAAGAAAATGATTTTTGTTGGTTTTCTTATTGATGTGGTCAATTACATTGATAATTTTTCTAATATTGAACCAACTCTGCTTCCTGGTATAAATCCCACACAGTCATAGTGTGAAGTCCTTATGATATATTGCTGTAATCACCTTGCTATTATTTTGTTCAAAATTTTTGCATCAATCTTTGGTAGTGAAGTTGGTGTATAATTTTTCTTTCTCTGTTTTAGCTCTTCTTGATTTAGCTATCAGCACCATATCTCTGTAATAAAAGCAGTCTGGTAGGATTTCTTCTTTACCTATTTTTCCAAATAGTTTATATAGTATTGGAATTAATTGTTCTTTAAATGTGTGGTAGAATTTCACACATGAACCTATCTGGCCCTGAGGATTATTTCCTAGGGAGTTCATTAATGGCTTGTTCAATTTTTCTTTTCTAAGATGGAGTTATTTAGACATTCTATTTCCTGATATGTTAATGTAGATAATTTATATTTTTGTAAATATTCATCCATTTCACTCAGATTGTCAGATTTATTGGTATATAACTGGGTGAAGAATTTCCTAAAGATTGCTTTAATTTCTTCTTAATTGGTGGTAATTTTACCCTTTTCATTTTGATACTGGATATTTGGTTTTCTTTTTAAAAAAATCAAATTAAGCAATGACTTATCTATTTAATTGATTTTTCATCAAACCACCTCCTAGATATATTTATTACCTGAATAATTTATTTTTCAATCTTATTAATCTCACATTTGATTTTCAGTATTTCCAATTTGGTGCTCAGTTGGGGATTTTTAATTTGTTCTTTTTCTAGCTTTTTTTTTTAGTTGCTTGCCCAATTCACTGATTTATTCTTTTTAACATTTTGTTGATGTAAGAATTTAGAGAAATGAATTTTCCCCTCAGTACTGTTTTGGCTGCATCTCATACATTTTGGTACATTGCCTCATTGTTGTCACTCTCTTTAATGAAATTATTGATTTTTTAAGATTTGTTCTTTGACTTACATTCTTTAGGATTAGATTATTTAGTTTCTGATTAATTTTAATATATATATTTCCATGGTTCTTTGTTGAAGGTACTTTTATTGCATTATGATCCCAAAGGAATAAATTTACTACTTTTGCCCCTTTAAAATTTATTTTGAGGTTCTTATGCCCTGTTAAATGGTCAGTATTCGTGTAGATTCCATATGCTGCTCAGATTAAGGTATATTCCTTTCTGTTCCCATTCATTTTTCTCCAAAAATGTCTGTCACATATAACTTTTCTAATATTATATTCACCTCATTTTCTTTCTTGTTTTTTGGGTTGGATTTATTGAGTTCTGAGAAGGGACAGTTGAAGTCCCCACCCCTACCTAGTATAGTCTTGCTGTCTATTTTTTTTCCTATAACTCACTTAACTTCTTTAAAAATCTGGATTCTACACCACTTGGTATGTATATGTTTAGTATTGATATTTCTTCATTGTCTGTGGTACCTTTTAGTAAGATGTAGTTTCCTTCCTTATCTTTTTAAATTGGGTATATTTTTGCTTTTACTTTGTCTAAGATCAGAATTGCTACCCTTGATTTTTTTTTACTTCAGTTGAAGCATAATAGATTTTACTCCAGCCCTTTACCTTTACTCTGTGTATGTGTCTCTGCTTCAAGTGTGTTTGTTGTAAACAACATAATTTAGGATTCTGTTTTTTTTTTATCTACTCTGCTATCTGCTTCCATTTCATGGGAGAGTTCATTCTATTCACATTCACAGGATTACTGCATATGTTTTTTTTTTCCATCCTATTATTCCTCCTGTGTGTCCTCTCTCTCCTTTCAGCATTTCCCTCTTCACCAGTGTTTTTTTCTGTCTACCACCTCCTCTGATCTGCCCTCCCTTCTATCAGTTCTTAGCCACCCACTCTTACTTGATCTCCTTCCCTTTTACTTCCCTGTCAGGTGAGACAGATTTTTATATTCATCTGATTGCCTATATGATTCCGTCTTTGAGCCAATATTGATGAAAGTAAGGTTCAAGTGATGCCCATCACCCATCCTCCTATCTTCCCCTCTAGTCTCATAGGTCTTTCTTGCCTTTTGATGTGAAATAATTTTCCCCATTCCACCTCTCCCTTCCTTCCACACCCATTGTACTCCTCTTCACATTCTTAAATTGTTTTTGTCATTCCCTCAAATTCATCTTAAACCTGTATCCTCTTTGTATATTCCTTCTAGCTGTACAATTATTGATACAATCTTTTAAAATTACAAGTAACATCTTCCCCTTTAGTGATGTAAATAGTTTAGCTCTATTGAATTCCTTATGTTTCCTTTTCTTTTTTTTTTTTTTACATGTTTATGCTTCTCTTGGATCTTGATATTGGAGGTCAAATTTTTGGTTTGGTTCTGGTCTTCTCCAAATCCCTCTATTTTGTTGAATGACCATTATTTCTCTTGATATATTATGCTAAATTTTGTTAGGTAAATGATCTTTGGTTGTAATCCTAGCTCCTTTGCCTTATGGAATACCATGTACTGTGGCCTCTGATCCTTTAATATTGCAGCTGCCATATCCTGTGTGATCTTGATTGTGACTCCCTCATATTTGAATTGTTTCTTTCTGGCCACTTGTAATATTTTTTTTTCCTTTACCTGATAGTTCTGAAATTTGGCTATAATGATCCTTGGAGTTTTTATTTTGGGGTCTATTTCCTGAGGTGATCGGTGAATGCTTTCAATGTTTATTTTGCCCTCTAGTTCCAGGACATCAGGACAATTTTCCTTGATAATTTCTTGAAAGATGCTGTCCAGGTCGTCCTTTCAATTATGGCTTTCAGGTAGTCCAATGATTATGATATTGTCTCTCCTGGATCTATTTTCCAGTTTAGTTGTTTTGTTTTGTTTTGCTTTGCTCTTCCCCATTAGATATTTTACATTTTCTTCCATTTTTTCCCCATTCTTTCGTTTTTGCTTGGTTAATTCTTGATGTCTCATAGAGTCATTAGATTCCACTTGCTCAATTCTAACTTTTAAGGAGTTGTTTTCCTCAATTAGTTTTTATACTTTCCTTTCAATTTGGCCAATTGTACACATTAAGGAGGTGTTTTATTCAGTAGATTTTTGTATCTCCTTTTCCATTTGGCAAATTCTACTTTTTAAGCAGTTATCTAAGATGTTGACTCTTTTTTTCATGGTTCTCTTGCATCACTCTCCATTTTTTTTTACTCAATTCTTCTTCTACCTCTCTTATATGATTTTAAGCTCCTTTTTGAGGTCTTCCATAAGTTTTTTGGGGGCTTGAGACCACTCTCCATTCTTCTTTGGAAATTTTCCCCTGGGTGTTATGACATTGTTGTCCTCTACTGAATTTGTGTCTTGGTCTTCCCTGTCACCATAATAACTTTCTATGGTCATATTATTTTGTTGTTTTGGCCTTTTTCCTTCCTTTTCAATTTTATCTCTGCTCCCAGGGTGGAAGGGGTTCTGTCTCAGGCTTCTTATGTCAGTGGCTGTAGGCCCTGGCTGTTACACTGATGATACCCTGAGGCTCACAGAAGACTATCTTGTTTGGTGGTGTATTGAGGAGGTGGGGTTAGAGATGACTAGCACTGCTGGAGGCTATTGGGTTCTGGCAGCTTACCTTGTGCTGAGCTGGGGTCCTAGTAGTGGTGGCTGGCATGTGCTGAGGCATGATATAGTATTTCTGTGTTTTCCCAGGCCTATACTGAAGCCCATGGAGGTCTGACCACTGGAAGATGCCTGTTTGCCCTGTGCTGTGCTGAAGCATGCAAATATTGGGGTGCTGCAGGCATTGTGCACACTGGGGGCTATGCTAAAGCATGTAGTGATTCTTGGAGCTGGAGTATTCTGGTTCCCCTGGATATGCTAAGGTACGTAGAGGGTCCTGGTGTTGGTGTTTTTCTGCTCCACTACACTGGGGCTCAGGATCTCCTGCTGGTTTGCTGAGGTGGGGCTTGCTACTGGCTTACTGGGATTCTTCCTGTCCTGGACTATGCTCTTCTTTTACCTAAATGAAATGTACCTTTCTTGCCAATCTTCCAAGTTTCCCAGCATAAAAGACCACTCCACTCCATCTTCCACTTACTCCACTGTTCCAGGATTTGTTCTGAGGTGCTATTTTAAAGTTGTTTGAAGGTGATAAATACAGGAGAGCTACAGCTGCTTACTGTTTACTCCTACCCCATCTTTCTAGCTACAGGAGCAGCTTTCTATCCACTATAATCTGTTGACTGTATGTAATACCTTAGCATAGTATAATAAATAAGCATATTATCATAAATACCCTTCCGACTTACATTGAGGAAAATAAATGAAAGCTCTAGAAATGGTCATTTGTGGTAATAAAGATTTAGATTTATATTTGTGAATAGATTTCAGGGCATAGGTTCAGGAAAACCTAGGTTCAAATTCTGTATCTAGTAGTTATTAGGTCTTGGCAAGTCAATTGACTTCTCTTAACCTGAGGCTGCTCATCTGCAAAATGTAAATAATAATACTGGTATTTATTTCACTAGGGTCATTGTAAAGTTCAAATGAGAATAGATGCATAGTGATTGATAAAGCATAAATTGTTTCATGATATCAATTCTTTTTATTAATTTATGTTGATTTGTCAACTACCACTTTCATAAGCTTTTGAGTTTTAAACTTTTCTCCCCCCCCAAGATAGCTCATAATCTAATATAGGATATATATTCCTATTAAAGACATTTTCACATTAGTGATATTGTAAGGAAGAATTCGAACCAATAGGAGAAACCACAAGAAAGAGAAAATAAAACAAAATAGAAGAAAAAATAGCAAATAGTATGCTTCAATCTGCATTCAAACTCCATAGTTCTTTCTTTGGATATGGATAACATTTTCCATCATGAGACCTTTGTAGATGTTTTAGATCCTTGCATTTCTGAGAAGAACTAAATCTATCAACATTAGTCATTGCACAATGTGGCTGTTACTGTGTACAACCTTCTTCTGGTTCTGGTAAATTCACTTATTATCAGTCCATGCAAACCTTTCCAGGTTTTTCTGGTCTGTCTGCTCATCATTTCTTATAGCACAATAGTATTCCATTACATTCATATACCACAACTTGTTCATCCATTCCCCAACTGATGGGCATCCTCTCAATTTCCAATTCTTTGCCACCACAAAAAGAGCTGCCATAAATATTTTTGTACATGAGGGCCCTTTTCCAATTTGTTTGATCTCTTTGAGATACAACCCTAGAAGTGATATTGCTGGGTCAAAGAGTATGCACATTTTTTATAGCCCTTTGGGCATAGTTCCAAATTGTTCTCCAAAATGGTTGGATCATAAATATCAATTCTTGATACATCCAAATATATCAAAATATTGGGAAAGAATAGAGAATGTGTGCATTGACATCAAATTAATCACTAATTTTATTTTATTTTACTTTTGATATTATACATGATCTACAACAATAACTATTCTTTTTTAACATGAACATACTATATAAAATTAATTCACTATGCAGAGTATGAAATGTCTTATAATGCCTTCTTTCCTTGAAATACTTTGCTTCTAAATAAAAGACCTATAGTCATAGAGACATATACAACTGTGGACTGATGCCATATGGAATATCTAGATGACTGCATTTTTGATTAAATTGACTGGGCATTTTGGGGTTATGTGAACTTGACCTCAAATAATAACTTGCTCTTCTAGTGCTCCAGGCCATGCATCAGGCCAGACATATTTTTCTTTGCCCTGTCTGAGCAGATTCCCTTTGTTTCTAATCTACAAAATGAAAAGGTTGTGTGTACTGGTCCCTAAAGTCCTTTATATCTCTAAAATCTCACAATATTGAAGAATTCTGCAGTTCCATATACTTTGAAGTATCACTATCTAAAATAGGCACTTGTAAAAATGAAAAGATTATATTTTCCTTTAGGGCACATTTATATGTACCTCTGACATCAAGTCTGAATTAGGTATAATTTTAATAGTTGTTTAATAGTCTCACAATCACATATCTATAGAATACTTTTTTTTCCTGTTGTGTGTGATATAGTAGAGATAGTCCAAGATTTAGACTTAAGAGCTTAGTTCAAATTTCAGCTCTTTTCCTTACTACCTCTGTCTACACTTCAGTTTCCTCTTCTATAAACTGATGAGATTGGAGTAGCTGACTTGTAAGTTCCCTTCCAGTTCTAAAGCTTTGACCAACACATGACCATCCAATGCTAACTCCCAATTCAAATCATTCTATATTTGGATAACTCTAATTATGTGAAAGATTTTACACACATCTTGCAAAATAGCAACTCTTGTGCAGCATCTACCTCTCTCCCTGTCACCACTTGAGCAGTTGCATGAAGGAAGGTGAGTGACAAAATATCACTTCTAATTTCTCAGTTTTTTTCCAACAGTTTATTAATAAACTATTGCTTTAGTAGATTATAAGCTCAGTGAGAGTAAGAACTATAAATGTTAAAACTTCAAATCCTTCCCTTACCTCTTCTTAGGTCACACACACCTTAACACTGGGAGGGAAAATGTAAAGAAAAGATGAGTGATGGGTAGCTATAAAGGAGTTTTAAGTTTTATGTGTATTTGTGTTTCTGTGTGTTTCTCTCTCTTTCTGTTTCTCTGTCTCTTTCTCTCTGTGTGTCTCTATCTCTCCCCCCCATGTATGTGTGTGTGTGTGTGTGTGTGTGTGTGTGTGTGCATATGTGTGTGTGTGTCTAGGGGTGGATTTAATAGGTTTTTTTTTTTTTTTAGTTTTTTCAGCCCTGTCCAACTCTTCATGACCCCATTTGGGATTTTCTTGGCAAAGATAATGGAGTGTTTTGCCATTTCCCTCTCCAGCTCATTTTACAGATGAGGAAACTAAGACAAATAGGATTAAATGATGTGCTCAGGGTCACAGAGCTAAGTAAGTGTCTGAAGCTGGATTTTAACTCAGGAAGATGAGTCTTTCTGACTTCAGGCCTGGCATTCTATCCACTGCACCACCTAGTTTCCCTGGATTAAAAATTACAACTTTTTTAAAAAACTGAAATGGCCTAGGCAAACAACATGAGCAAGAAACAACATAGAAAAACAATGACCATAGAAAAGTATCTTGGTGACAGGGAAGATTAAGACATAAATTAAGCAGAGGATAACATTGCCAATATACTCATATCTGAAACCTCAGAGGGGAATGTGAAATGGTCTCAAGCCCAAAAAGCCTTCTTAGAAGAGTTCAAGAAAGATTTTGAAAGTCAAATAAGGGAGGTCAACAAAAAACTGAACAATTCATTTAAAAATATTGTTGGCAAAATGGGAAAAAGGACAATGAAGGAAACAACTCCTTAAAAAGCAGAATTCACCAAATGGAAAAGGAGGCATAAAAACTCACTGAAGAGAATAACTCCTTAAAAAAATGAAATGGGTCAAATGGACAAAGGAGGTACAAAAGCTAACTGGAGAAAACAAGTCATTAAAAATTAGAATTGGTCAAGAGAAAGCTAATAACTCTATGAGACATCAAGAATCCATCAAGCAAAATCAAAAGAATGAAAAAACAATAGGAGAAAATGTAAAATTCCTCAATGGAAAAAAACAACTGACCTGGAAAATAGATCCAGGTGAGATACCTTAAGAATTATTGTTCTACTTGAGCTATGATGGAAAAATGAGCCTGGATAGCATCTTTCAGTAGATCATCAAGGAAAACTGCCCTAAGATCCTAGAACCAGGGGTAAAATAGTAATCAAAAGAATCAACCAATCACCTCCTGAAAGAGATGCCAAATTGAAAATATCAAGAAATAATTGCAGCCAAATTCCAGAATTATCAGGTCAAGGAGAAAATCCTGCAAGCAATCAAAAAGAAACAATTCAAATATCATGAAACCACACTCAGGAGTATGCAGGATCTTGCAGCATCTACATTAAAAGATTGGAGAGTGTCTAAGGCAAAGGATATTGGATTAAAAGTAAGGATCAACTACCCAGTGAAATTGAGCATAATATTTCAGGGAAGAAGATGGACATTCAATGAAACAGGGGAGTTTCATACATTCCTGATAAAAACACCAAAGCTCAGTGGAAAATTTGATCTTCAAATACAAGACTTAAGATAGGTATAAGAAGGTAAACAGGAAAGGGAAGAAAATGCTCTTCAATAATGTTGAACTGTTAACATCCCCACATGGGATGATGATATTTGGGACAGCTAGGTGGTGCAGTGGATAGAGCACCTGCCCTGAAGTCTGGAGGACCTGAGTTCATATCCAGCCTCAGACTAAACACTTGACACTTACTAGCTGTGTGACCCTGGGCAAGTCATTTAATCCCAATTGCCAAAAAAAAGGAAGATGATACTTATAACTCTTGAGAACTGTATCTTTTTATGATACTTAGAAGGGATATACTTGGACAGTGGGGGTGACATTTAGTTGACTTTGATGTGATGATAAAAAACTTAATGGAGTGGTGAAAAGTAATTGTAATGGGAGAAGAGGAAAGGACAAAGCAGAAAAGGTTAAATTGCATCACATGAAGAGGCACAAAATCATATTACAGCAAAGCGAGAGAAGGGAAGAGATGAGTACTATTTGAACTTTACTCTCATCTGATTTGGCTCAAGGAGGAATAACATACTCAGTTAGGTATAGATGTTTAACTTGTCACATAGGTAGTAGGAGGGGAAAGGGGAAAGAAAAGAGAAGGGGGAATGAAAGGGAGGGAAGAAGTACTAAGGGGGTGGCAGAGCCAAGATGGCAGAGTAAAAGCAGTGACTTGCTTGAGCTCCCCACCACACCCCTCCAAATACCTGTAAAAAATGACTCCAAACAAATTTTAAAGCATCAGAACCCACAAAAAGACAGAGTGAAACAAATTTCCAGGCTGAGATATCCTGGATGGTTGATAGGAAAGGTCTGTTCCACTAGGCTGGGAGAGGAGCACAGTTCAGCATGATCCAAACAGGCAAAGATATAGATAGATATAGCTATGGATAGATAGATAGAGATAGAGATAGAGTTATAGATAGATATAGATAGACATATAGATAAATAGAGATAGATAGATAGATAGATAGATAGATAGATAGATAGATAGATAGATAGAGGGCACATGATGAGTTGAATATGAAGGGGTGATATATGAAGAATAAAATTAAGGAATGAAACAGGATTATACTGGGAGAAGGAGAAAGGAAGAGGTAGAATGGGGTAAATTATCTCACATAAAACAGACAAGGAAAAGCTGTTTATAGTGGAGGAAAAGTGGGGAAAGGTGAGAGAGAATGAGTGAATCTTATTCTTATCAGATTTGGCTTAAGGAGAGAATAACATACACACTCAATTGCATAGGGAAATCTATCTCACCCTAGAGGAAAATAGGGAGGAAGGGGATAAGAGAATGGGGGATGATAAAGGGGAGGACAGATTGGGAGAAGGGGTAATCATAAGCTAACACGTTTGAGGAGGGACAGGGTCAAAGGAGAGAATAGAATAAACAGAAGAGGGAGCAGGATAGGATGTAGGGAAATACAGTTACTCTTTTGGAACATTTGTGGAGATTTTTTGCATGACTACACATGTGTAACCTGTGTCAAATTGTTTACCTTCTTAATGAGGGTAGGTGATGAGGGAAGAATGGAGAGAATTTGGAACTCAAAGTTTTGGAAACTGTTGTTGAGGATTGTTTTTACATGTAACTGTAAAATAAGATATAGAGGCAAAGGGGTATAGAAATCTATCATGACCTACAGGAAAATAGAAAGGGAAGGGGCAGAAGAGAAGAGGGGAAGGTGATAGAAGCAAGGACAGATCAGAAGAAGGGGCATTTAGAATACACACCATTGTACGGTGGGGGGAGGGGAGAAATGGGGAGAAAATTTGGAACTCAAAATCATGTGAAAGTAAATGTTAAAAACTAAATATAAATTAATTAGTTACTTAAAAAAAGAAGAAGTAAGGGAAAAGTGAAGTAAAAGGGAGGGGGTTGATAGAAGGGAGGGCAGATTGAGGGAGGTCATGGTCAAAAGCAAAACTCTAATAAGGAGGGAAATGGAGAAAAGTAGAGAGAAAAGCATAAATGGGAGAGGGTGGAATAGGATGGAGAGAAAGACACAGATAGTAATCATAACTGTGAATATAAATGGGATGAACTCTCCCATAAAATGGAAATGGATAGCAAAATGCATTAAAAACCATAATCCTACAATATGTTGCTTACAGGAAACACATTTGAAAAAGAGGGACACACAGAAGATAAAGGTAAAAGGCTGGAGTAGAATATATTATGCTTCAGCGGGGGACAAGATGGCAGAATAAAAGCATCGACTTGCTTGAGCTCCCCCAAATACCTCCAAATACCTATAAAAATGACTCTGAACAAATTCTAGAGCAGTAGAACCCCAAAAAAGACACAGAAAACCAAATTCCTAGCCCATGACAACCTGGACATTTGATTAGAAAGGTCTATTGTGTCAGGCTGGGAGAGAGACACAATTCAGACTGGGAGCAAGCACAGAGAAACACCAGGCCTCAAATAACCTGGAGCAGTCATCAGAGGACTGAATCAAGGGCACTTGTGATGGTTTCCAGACTTCTCAACCCACAAACACCAAAGACAATTTAGAAGGTCAGTAGGAAAAATCTGTGACCATGGTGGCAGAGAAGATCAGTCCCAGCCCCAGTCCCAGCACACCCTGGGGCAGCAGCTGCTTCCTGAGCTTCTGGCCCACAGAATGAGGGGGAATCAAATAGCTGATCAGAGTGGGATTGCAGGGATCTTTTTTCTGGTGCTGAGGCAGTAGTCTCTTGATTTGTCCCTGATTAGAGTTGGGACACAGATCTGGGTTGTGGTCCTGGGGCAAGGAGGAGTGCTGGTGTGGTGGAGCTTGTAGTGACAGTGAAGAAGGAATTCGCTTCCCAGTTCCAAGGCAGAAAAGAGTGCTTGTGGTCACTCATAGACCAGAGTACAGGCCAGGAAAGGAGTAAAAAGCTCGCCCTTGATCATACCACCTTGGAAGAAATGAAA
Source organism: Vombatus ursinus (assembly GCF_900497805.2). Classification (NCBI taxonomy): domain Eukaryota; kingdom Metazoa; phylum Chordata; class Mammalia; order Diprotodontia; family Vombatidae; genus Vombatus; species Vombatus ursinus. The sequence goes on along the minus strand of NW_020951957.1, from coordinate 8,146,338 downwards.
ATGTACAGGTCCCTAAAAGTGTCTCTGACAACAGCTGCACAAAACCCCTAAAGCTTGGGACAGTAATTCTCCACACTGGAAGCAGACCCCTACCTTAACAAAGACTTTATAAGTCAAGTAATTGGCTGAGATCATGATCAAACAAAGGAGCAAACCATAGAATCTTTCCTTGGTGACAAAGAAGATCAAAACATACAACCAGAAGAAGATAACAAAGTCAAAGCTCCTACATCCAAAGCCTCCAAGAAGTATATGAATCAGTCCCAGGCCATGGAAGAGTTCAAAAAAGGATTTTGAGAAGCAATTAAGAGAAGTAGAGGAAAAACTGGGAAGGGAAATGAGAATGATGCAAGAAAATCATGAAAAACAAGTCAACAGCTTGCTAAAGGAGACCCAAATAAATCCTGAAGAAAATACCACCTTAAAAAATAGACTAACCCAAATGGCAAAAGAGGTCCAAAAAGCCAATGAGGAGAAGAATGCCTTAAAAAGCAGAAATGGTCAAATGGAAAAGGAAGTCCAACAGCTCACTCAAGAAAATACTTCTTTAAATATTAGAATGGAGCGATTGGAAGCTACTGACTTCATAAGAAATCAAGATATTGTAAAACAAAACCAAAACAATGAAAATAAAATAGAAGATAATGTGAAATATCTCATTGGAAAAGCAACTGGGTAGCTGAGGGGAAAAATATATGTATAGATAGATTAATAGATAGAGGGCACAGGGTGGGCTGAAGATGAATGGGTGGTATCTGGAGAATAAAATTAAGGGATGAGAGAGGATTATACTGGGAGAAAGATAAAAGGAGAGGTAGAATGGGGTAAATTCTCTCACATAAAACAGACAAGGAAAGGCTTTTACAGTGGAGGGGAAGTGGGGGGAGGTGAGAGGGAATGAGTGAATCTTATTCTCATCAGATTTGGCTTAAGGAAGGAATAACATACACACTCAATTGGGTATGGAAAGCTATCTTCCACTACAGAAAAATAGAGGGGAAGGAGATAAGAGATGGGGGAGATGATAAAGAGGAGACCACATTGGGGGAGGGGATAATCAGAAGCAAACACTTCTGAGGAGGGACAGGGTCAAAAGAGAGAATAGAATAAATGGAGGGGGTGAGATTGGATGAAGGAAAATAGCTAGTTTTCCACAGCATGGCCAATACAGAAGTGTTTAGCATGAGTACATAAATATAATCTGTATCAAGCTGCTTGCCTTCTGAATGAGGGTGGGTGGAAAGGGAGGAAGGGATAAACTTTGGAATCCAAAGTTTTAAAAACAAATGTTAAAAAATTGTTTTCACATGCAACTGTGAAATAAGATATACAGTCAATGGGGTATAGAAATCTATCCTGCCCTACAGGAAAATAGAAGAGGAAGGGGATAAGAGAAGGTGGGGGAGATAGAAGGGAGGGCAGATTAGGGGAAAGGGTATTCAGAATGCATGCAATCTTGGGATTGGGGAGTGAGAAGATGGAGAGAAAATTTGGAAATCAAAATCTTGTGGAAGTCAATGTTGAAAACTAAAAATAAATTGAAGTATATAAAAAAGAAAAGAAAAAATGAACATATACTGGGGAATAAAATCCTCACAATCTAATGCAGAAAGGCAGAAATATTAAATGCATCCTTTTCAGATCGGGATATAACAAAATTATATGTAATAAAGGGCCATGGAAAGACAGAATAAAATTAACTGGAAACTAAATATTCTAATCCTAAAGAATAAATGAGTTAAACAAATCATAGAAACAATCAATAATTTCATTCAAGAGAATGACAATAATGAGACAACATACCAAAACTAATGGGAGGCAGTGAAAGCATTTCTTAGGGGAAATTTTAGGTCTCCAAATGCTTAAATCAATAAAATAGAAAAAGAAGTGATCAATGAATTGGGCATGCAACTAAAAAAAAAATAACTAGAAAAAGAACAAATTAAAAATACCCAATTAAATACCAAATTCAAAATACTAAAAACCAAAGGATAGATTGATAAAACTGAAATTAAGAAAAATATTGAACTAATAAATAATACTAAGAGCTGGTTTTATGAAAAAAATTAACAAAAAGAATAGATAAGCCTTTGGTTAATTTAATTTAAAAAAGAAAGAAGAAAACCAAATTACCAATAAAAAAATGAAACGTTTGAATTCACCACCAATTAAGAGGAAATTAAAACAATAATTAGGAACTATTTTGCCCAACTATGCCAATAAATTTGACAATCTTAGTGAAATAGATGAATATTTAAAAAAATATAAATTGTCCAAATTAACGGAAGAGGAAGTAAAATACTTAAGTAATCCCATCTCAGAAAAAGAAATTGAAAAAGTCATCAATTAACTCACCAGGAAAAAAAAAATCTCCAGGGCCTGTTTGATTTACAAGTGAATTCTATCAGATATTTAAAGAACAATTAATTCCAATACTGTATAGACTATTTGAGAAAATTGACAAAGAAAGAGTCTTACCAAATTCTTTTTATGATGCATATATGGTGCTGATACCTAAACTGAGAAGAGTCAAAAGAGAGAAAGAAAATTATAGACCAATTTCCCTAATGAATATAGATGCAAAAAAATAAATAAAATATTAAGAAAAATATTACAGCAACTTATCACAAGAATAATACACTATGATCAGGTAGGATTTATACCAGGAATGCAGAGCTCTTTCAATATTAGGAAAACTATCAGCATGATTGATCATATAAACAATAAAACTAACAGAAATCACATGACCATCTCAATAAATGCAAAAAAAGCTTTTGACAAAATACAACACCTATTCCTATTAAAAACACAAGAGAGCACAGGTATAAATGGAGTCTTCCTTAAAATTATAAGTAGCATCTACCTAAAACCTTCAGCAATTGTTATATGTAATGGGCATAAGATAAAAGCATTTCAAATAAGATCAGGGGTGAAACAAGGATGTCCATTATCACCACTGTTGTTCAATATCATATTGGAAACATTAACTTTAACAGTAAGAGAAGAAAAAGAAATTGAAAGTATTAGAATAGGCAATGTAGAAACTAAGCTATCTCTTTGCAAATGATATTATGATACACTTACAGAATCCTAGATAATAGGTAAGAAACTACTTGAAATAAAGTTGCAGGCTATTAAATAAACCCATCATTGGCATTTCTATATATTACCAACAAAGCCCAATAGAAAGAGATAGAAAGGGAAATCCCATTTAATTTTTTGTAGACATAAAATATTTAAGATTTATCTGCTGAAACAAACCCAAAAACTATCTGAACACAATTACAAAACACCTTTCACACAAATAGTCTGATCTAAATAATTGGAAAAGTATCAGTTCCTCATGGGGAGGCTGAGCTAATATAATAAAAATGACAATTCACCAAAATTAATTTACTCATTCAGTGTCATACCAACCAAATGACCAAAAATTATTTTATAGAGCTTGGAAAATAATAACAAGATTCACCTGGAAGAACAAAAGGTACAGAATAGAAAGGAAACTAATGAAAAGAATTCAAGGGAAGGCAATGCAGCCATGCCAGATCTTAAATGGTAGTGTAAAGTAGCAATCATCAAAACTACTTTGTACTGGCTAAGAAATTTAGTGGTGGATCAGAGGAATAGGTTAGGGATGTAAGACACAGTAGGCAATGACTGTAGTAATCTACTATTTGACAAACCCAAAGACCCTAGCTTCTGGGATAAGGCATTGCTATGTGATAAAAACTGCTGGGAAAAATGGAAAATAGTATGGCAGAAACTAGGCATAGACCAACATCTTACACCATTTACCAAAATAAAATCAAAATGGGTATAAAATTTACATAAAAAGACTGATACTATAAGCAAATTCAGAGATCAAGGAATAGTTTACCTTTCAGATCTATGAAGAAAAGAAGAATTTATGACCAAACAAAAGATAGAGAACATTATGAAGTGCAAAATGGATAATTTTGATTGCATTAAATTGAAAAGTATTTGCATAAACAAAGCCAATGCAACCAAGATTAGGAGGGAAGCAGAAAACTGGGGAATAATTTTTACAACCAGTGTCTCTCATAAAGGCATCATTTTCTTTTCTTTTTTTTCTTTTTTTATTATTTTCTTTTGCTTTATCAATAATCACTTCCATAAGCTTTTCAATTTTAAATTTTTCTCCCCCTCACTCCCTACCTCTCTCCTCAAGACAGTGCGAAATCTAATATAAGCTATACATATACATTCTTATTAAACATATTTTCACATAAGTGATATTGTAAGTAAGAATTAGAATTAATAGGAGGAACTACCAGAAAGGGGAAACAAAACTCAACAGAAGAAAAAAATAGCAAATAGTATGCTTTAATCTGCATTCAAACTTCATAGTTTTTTCTTTGGGTGTGGATAACGTTTTCCATCATGAGGCTTTAGAAGATGTCTTAGATCCTTGTATTTCTGGGAGGGGTTAAGTCTATCAAAGTCAAAGTGTGGATGCTACTGTGTACAAAGTTCTCCTGGTTCTGCTCACTTCACTCTGTATCAAACCATACAAGTCTTTTATCTGAAGTCTACCTGTTCATCATTTCTTATAGCACAATAGTATTCCAATACATTCATGTATCACATTCACAATTATGATAACAATCTGTGTCTTTCTCTTCATTCTTTTCCCCCTGTTTATGCTTTTCTTTTTCCTTTCTCCTTTTCCCTCCCCACTAATGTTTTGCTTTTGACCACTGCCTCCCTCAGTCCCACCTCCCTTCTATTAGCCCCCTCCCTTTTCTTTCCTCTTTTCCCTCCTACTGTCTATAGGGCATGTTAGATTTCTATACATAACTGATTATGTTATTCCCTTCTTAAGACAAATCTGATGAGAGTAAGGTTCAGACAATGCTCATCTCCCTCCCTTCTTTCCCTCTGCAGTAGTAGGTTTTTGTGCCTTTTCTTGTGATATAATTTGCCTGTGTCTGACTCCTCCCTTCCTTTTCTCTCAGTACATTTTCTTAGATCAGATTAATTCACTTACTTGTATCCATTTAACCTACTTGATTAGATTTTTTTCATCATTACATCAAAGTCAATTTATACCCACTCCTTTATGTATTCCCCTTTAACATGGTGTAGTAACAATACAGTTCTCAAGAGTTACAAGTCTCATCTTCCCTTGTAGGGATGCAAAGAGTTTGTCCTTATTAGTAACGTGTTGTTACTTTCTGTCCCGTTTACCTTTTTATGTCTCTCTTGAGTCTTGTATTTGAAGATCAAATTTTCTGTTGCGCTCTGATCTTTTTATGAGGAAGGTATGGAAGTCCCCTATTTTGTTGAATATCCATCTCCTCCCCTGAAAGATCATGCTCATTTTTGCTGGGTAGTTGATCCTTGGTTGTACTCCAAGCTCCTTTGCCTTACAGAATATCATATTCCATGCCCTACGGTCTTTTAATGTAGAATCTGCAAGGTCCTGTGTAATCCTGATTGTGGTTCCATGAAAATTAAATTGTTTCTTTCTGGCTACTTGCATTATTTTCTCTTTGACCTGGTAATTTTGGAATTTAGCTACTATATTCCTTGGCATTTTCAATTTGGGATCTCTTTCAGGAGGTGAGTGGTGAATTCTTTCTATGGCTATTTTACCCTCTGGTTCTAGGACCTCAGGGCAGTTTTCCTTTATGGTTTCCTGAAAGATACTGTCCAGGCTCTTTTTTTCATGATGATGTTGAGGTAGACCAATAATTTTTAAATTGTCTCTCCTGGAATGATTTTCCAGGTCAGTTGTTTTACCAATGAGATATTTTACATTTTCATCTATTTTTTTCATTTTTTTGTTTTTGTTTGACTGATTCTTGCTCTCTCATAGAGTCATTAGCTTCCATTTGCTCAACTCTAATTTTTAACAAATTGTTTTCTTCTATTAGATTTTGTACCTCCTTCCCCATTTGACCAATTGTATTTTTTAGGGACTTGTTTTCTTCAGTGTACTTTTTTTCCAGCTGACCAACTGTATTTTTTAGGGATTTGTTTTCTTCAGTGTATTTTTTTTTCCAGTTGGCCAACTGTATTTTTTAAGGACTTGTTTTCTACAGTTCATTTTTGTTCTTCCTTTTCCAAGCTATTAACTCTCTCTTGCATACCTCTCATTTCTTTTCCCATTTTTTTCTTCTACCTCTCTCATTTGACTTTTAAAATCCTTCTTGAGCTCTTCTAAGAAGGCTTTTTGGGCTTCAGACCAGTTCATATTCCCTTTTGAGGCTCCAGATGTGGGTTTGTTGACAATGTTGTCCTCTTCAGAATTTCTGCCTTGATCTTCACTCTTCCTATAATAAGAATCTATCATACATTTCTTTTTTTGCTCATGGTGTTTGCTTATTTCCCAGCCTTTAAAGAGATTTGGCTGTCATACTGGGGAGGAGAGGGCACTGATCCAAGCTTCTTGTGTTGGGAGCCTAGGGCCTACTCAATGGTTTTGTGTGCTGGGGCCTCCAACGCTGGCAGTTGTGGGCTGTAGGATTCTGGCACTTTACCTGGCATTGTGCTGGAAACAGTAATACTGGAACTCTAGGGGTAGGATTGGATAGTTTGGCTCCTGGAGATTTCCTGCTCACCCAGGCCTTTCCTTCCTTTTGCTTTCTTCAGCCCTTTCCAGATGGATGTTGTAGGGTGTTTATCCACCTGGGATCCCTTGGAGTTCTGCTTCCCTTAGTTTTGCTGAGGCACTGGGAGAGCCGGTTGCTGTAGAATGCCCAGGTACCTGGTGGTTTTCTGAGCTAGTTTCCACTTGTTACCCCACCCTTAATGAGGCACTCAGGGTCTAGGTCTTGGTGCTTGCCTGCTCCACCACCTGGGCTTCAGGATCTCCTCCTGGTAAGCTGGGGTGGGTCTTTCCACCAGCTTGCTGGGATGCCTCCTGTTCTGTACTGCTTCCCTTCCCCCAGGGTAAGAGGGGCCTTTCCAGTTAATCCCTCAAGCTACCTGGGCTATTGGACTGCTGTACCCCATCTTTCTTCTAGTTCAGCTGTTCCAGGGTTTTTCCTGGGTTGATATTTTCTGGGCTTTCAGGTGTTAATAAGGGAGAGTAAGAGAGACTCACCTCTTGCTCCAACATCTTGCCTCCTGGAAGTGGAAGTGCATCATGTTCAAAATATATAGAGAACTGAGTCAAATTTGTAAGAATCTACGTCATTCCATAATTGATAAATGGTCAGAGGATATGAACAGGCAGTTTTCAAATGCAGAAATTAAAGCAATCTATAGTCATATGAAAAAAATGTTCTAAATCACTATTGATTAGAGAAATGCAAATTAGAACACCTCTGAGGTACAACATCACACCTATCAGATTTACTAATATGACAAAACAGGAAAATGATAAATGTTGGAGAACATGTGGGAAAATTAGAATATTAATGCATTGTTGATGGAGGTGTGAACTGACCCAACCATTTTGGAGAGCAATTTAGAACTATGCCGAAAATGCTATAAAAATGTGCATACCCTTTGATCCATTAATAGCACTTCTAGAGCTGTATCCCAAAGAGATCATACAAATGGGGAAAGGACCCACATGTGCAAAATTATTTATAACAGCTCTTTCTGTAGTGGCAAAGAAATGGAAATTGAGGGGACGTCCATCAATTGGGGAATGGCTGAACAAATCGTGGTATATGAATGTAATGGAATACCATTGTGTTATAAAAGATGATGCAAATGGACTTCAGAAAAACCTGGAAAGGCTTGTATGGACTGATGCTGAGTGAAGTTAGCCGAACTAGGGTAATGTTGTTCACAGTAACAGCCATATTGTGCTATGACTAACTTTGATCGACTTAGCCCTTCTCAGCAATGCAAGGATCTAAGACCTTTCCAAAAAATCATGATGGAAAATGCTATCCACATCCAGAGAAAGAACTATGGAGTGTAAATGTAGATGGAAGTATGCTATTTGCTCTTTTTTTTCTTCTGTTTTGTTTTGTTTCTTCTTTCTTGTGGCTCCTCTTGTTGGTTCTAATTCTTCTTTACAACATCACTAATGTGAAAATATGTTTGATAGCAATGTATGTGCAGAGCCTATATCTGCTTGCATGCAACCTTGGGGAAGGAGATTGGGAAGGAGGGGGAAAATTTTAAATTCAAAAGCTTATGGAAGTGAATGTTGAAAACTAAAAATGTATTAATAATTAAAAAAACTGAAATGGCCTGCTTTTTTGAGGTAGTAGGTTCCTCCTCAGTAAATATTTTCAAATAAAGTAGGATGGTAATTTGTACAAATGTTACATTGGATTTGAGTTAATTAATATATTTTGTAGAATGGCCTCTGAGATCCCTCCCAATTCATATTCTACAATTTCTTTGAAGGAATAAGTGTTAGAGTAAGCTAGATGGCATGGTGGATAGAGCACTGGATGTTGAGGCAGGAAACTTTGAGTTTGAATTTTTACTAAGACATTTACCCATTTACCAGTTATATTAACCTGACCAAGTATTTAACCTTTCTCATGCCTTATATTCCTTATCTGTTGAATGGGAATCACTCTAGCACCTACTTCACAAACTTTTTTTTAAATGAGAAACAAATAAGATAATAAATGTCACTTTGCAAATCTGAAAATGCTATGTAATTATTAGTAGTAGTGTTAGTCATAGTAGTTGTAATTTTGTAATAATAATAGTTAGTTCCCTTTTGTAGGATACAACAATCACATTTTCACCCATTTAGAATGGGCCTGCCCATTTTCATCGCAGCTGGTTGTAGAGCTTAATTTCATTATCTATGTATTCTCTGAACAAAGACCACCTTTTTCTTATATGTTTACTATATAACTCACCCCTATTAGGTGGAGAGCAAATGAATTGAATACTGGAGACTCACTACAGCATCATCACTAGGCATTTTTGGTAGGGTAAAAGTACTATAAATGTAGCAGTAGAGCCAGTTCATACTGGTTCTCTCAAGCAGATTGTTAAATTTTCTATGTGAGTATTTACACCTCTGAAATGCCTTTACAGTTGTGTGTTGCTTGTCTAGATTTAAGAAAGTGATGGAGGAAATGTTTTTTAATACAGATTAAACTTTGAAAGTGTGTTGTGCCTTTCCCCCCCCCCCCCAAGGAGCCAGTTAAACATTTACCAGCACAGGCCTATATAAATTGTACCCAGGACAAGTGGAAGAAGCATGAAGAATATTTTTATTGAGATGACAAACACCACTCTACTAAAGTGGAGACAGGCACTTTTTGTGTGTAAGGGGGGAGGGAACTCATTCTATTCCACTATATGATAGTTTTTTATTTTAACTAATTCTTCTTGGTTGATGCTCTCACAATTTCTCAGTTATTGATGGAGTGAAGCAAATTTGTGTGCTTGATCCCATGCTTTGTAGCATGATTTGTCAGCAATGTTGTCAGATGCCTTCAATGAAGATGAAAATATCATTAAGGTGAGCTACTGCACTGAGAGTAAAATATTTAACTTGAAAAGGTAACGAGTAAAGACTAAAGTGGAAGGACAGTTGACACATGATATTTTGTTCAAGATGATTATGCACTCAATACATCCTCTGATGATGAGATAAAATATGAACCAATTCTCTACTGCTTGTGATAACTTTGACCTAACAATTAACACCAAGAAAACAAAAGTTCTCCACCATCCAGCACCATAACATCCATATATGGAACCATTGGTTACATCAAATGGAGAAATATTGAATTCTGTGGATAAGATCACTTACATTGTCAGTATATTTTCCAGGAATGTACATAGAGATGATGAGGTTGACCCACACATTGACAGAGATGGCTCAGTGTTTGGGAGGCTCCAAAGGAAAGTATTGGAGAGAAGAGGTAATAGACTGCCTACCAAAATCAAGGTCTACAGATCCAATGCTGACCTCATTGTTATATGTCTATGAAACCTAGACAGTATACCAGCACCATTCCAGGAAACTGAATCACTTCCATTTGAATTATCTTAGAAGGATTATGAAGATCATCTGGCAAGATAAGGTAATGGACACTAAGGTCTTTTGTTCAGCTAAACTGCCAAGCATTCAAACTCTACTTCAAAGAGCACAACTGAAATGGGTTGTCCACACTGTTCAAATGGCAAACATATGTTTATCTAAAATGTTATTTTATGGAGAACTCACACAAGGCAAGTTCTCACATGTAGGTCAGAAGAAATAATACAAGGAACTCTTAAAGTCTCTCTGGAATCAATTATGTGACATGGGAGACACTGGCAAAGGACCACCCAGCATGGTGTGCCCACATCAAAGAAGGTGCTATGCTCTAGGAGCAAAGCTGGATTTCAGTAGCTCAAAAGAAATGTGAGATGAGTAAATTTAGAGATATCTCTACCCCAAATGTCTATGTGGACTATTTGTGTGTGACTTTGGTAGAGCATTCCAATCTCTGATCAGCCACAGTCAGACACACTATGCCTTGAGCCCAACATAGTTATGTCATTTTGGTCTTCTTCGAGAAAGAACAACAATCAACCAACAAATCAGTTCTTCTTGGCAACTAGGTGCTACATTCTGCTGTTTCTCTCTTGCATGGGCTCTCTAAATTTGGTATCTTGCCCCAGTTAAACTTATGACTATATAGAATACAACTCTGATCCCCCTTTTCCTACACATCCAGTGCAAAGTTTTCCAAAACATATAAATTCCACTGGGGCATAGGCTTTCTCTAAAGGATATAAAATATGTTGTTAAATCCAATGTGAACCTTTATGAAAATGAAAATTCATGGTTATACATCCCAGATAGTCACATGAACTATGAATATTTGTATGTGCATATATGTGTGTATAATCATTTATTGTGTGTGTGTGTGTTTATGTTTGTATGTGTAGCCTGGGATTTTCACTAAAATTCCCTTTTTCTTTGCTGTTGTCAAGCTTTATTATCAGACCTAGTCTTAGGGAAAAAAAGTCAAATAGTCAAATGTTTAACTGAAAGATTATTTCCATATAGAGGGCTGGGGGAAAATATACTTTCTGAGTTGATGAACATCGATTTATCTCCAATAAGTAAACAATAGAACATTTAAAATAGAATTATATAAAAATGGGATCTCTCAGTTCATCAGAAGAAATTATTAATAACCTTAAAATAGTATTCAAAAGTATTTCAGAATACTTCCTGAATGTCAGGTGTTTTTTTTTTAATCTTTAAAATTCTGGATCATGGTTAACAATTTACATTAATGTCTCCAATTTCCTTTTAAATAATATGATGGTAGAAATTTAGATAGCTATTCTCTCTTGTAGAAAATAATCCAAAAATTCATGAGCAAAAGGTGACTTTGTTCCTCTTTTTACAAAATTATTTAAAACCTCAATTCATTAGTGTGACTTTACCTTTTCATCCCATTCTATTCAGCTGAAACCTGGTTAATTCCACATTATAGCATCTGACTTTTTTCTCAGTTATATTTGAAAAGTAGATCTCTGACTGAATACTTCCTAACAAGAGGAGAGATAACTTCATTACAGCTGTTTCATACATATCATAATTCTCCTGCTGAGCTATCTATTACTCTGTGGGATCATAAGTTATTTCTACATTATGCAAAATGCAACATGCATCAAAGGTGACATATGTCATTTTGGGGCTTTATTATGGCTCACCTAACAAATTTTAAGGACAGTCAAGTCAAAATGAGATTTCAGAATACCAAATATGCATTCTGGCCTGTGGCTTATCTGATGTGTAGCTCTTTTATATGCTTGTTCTACTGCATAGTGGAAATGCCTCCAGAGAATCAAGTACAAAAAGGAACACTAAGTCTGTCTCTCACCAAGCACTGCCTATGTGTTTGATTCTGTAATTTCATTTTAAGTGTCTCTTGCAAATTGAGTCATGTCCTATGAGGATAGACACTATCATCTGCAACAAAAATACACAGTTAATGAGATCCTGTACTGTTCACATATGGCTAAACATATTCCTTAATATGTTTAGGTGAAAATAGATGTTTCTTCTGCACGAGGCTGCATGCTCTGACACTTCCTTTTTTCCCCCCAACATATGGCTTAGAGTAGGCATAGTCCCTAATTATGGTACAGAGGTAACAAAGAGTAGAGCATTTAAAGCAAAGATATTCTCTCCCAAACTCTTAAGGAAACACATATACAAGACTGCCAATCAAAAGAAGTTTCCCATTTCATTTTTTTAGCCCCTATTTTTATCAGAGAGAGAGAGAGAGAGAGGATGTGGTTTGAGAATAAAAAGGCTTAGTGTTTTGCTTAATTATTTGATGATATTTTGGCTTTTTTCAAAGGATTTACCATAGTCATGGAGAGTAGCAGCTAGCAGACCTGCACAACTTGGCAGTAGGTGGGGGCCAAAATTTAAATAGGCTAAACTTCTTCAGGCTGCAGATGGGTTTTTAGTGGCTCACTTTCCAAATAAAGGTATAATTAATGATTAAACTATTTTACAAATAAACCATATTTAAAAGCAAAATTTAAATTAATATCAATTAATTACATTTTTACTTAAGATTTTTATTTCTCATGAAATCACATTAGTGTTAAAAATTACTTTGCTAAGTGGTACAAGTTTTAATACATTTTTCAGATTTTCTTAATGTTTACATTTATTTAATGGGATGTATTATACTTGTCAGCAATTACTTTATCATACTCTGGGATAATGTTTGCTATCGATTTCTTCAGAAATCTGAAAACTAGCCTTAGTTGTCTCCTTATTTTCTGATTTTATTTTCTTGAAAAACCACTGTTCCCCACTGAGATTGTTGAACAATTTGGATGCTTTAATTTGTTTTTCATTGGTGCCCAATTTGTTAATGTCAGGATGTTTTTATTTGAAATGGTGATAAAGATTGTATTCTTTTGGAACAGCTATTACTTCTTGGCAAACAAGGCACAATATTGTCTCTTAAGTCACTAAACAAGTATCTATTTGTCCATTCCAGATTAAATATGCTATGTTCTGATTTGATCTTCCATTTATTTTTATCACCCATTTTACAAAGTCACCCCAAAAACTTTAATTTTAGAACCTAAAAGTTTCCACAGAAACTGCTCACATACAAATACATGATGAACTGAGTGTCTGACCTTGGAGAGAGTATCAGACACTCATGTAACCTGAAGGGTGACTGCGCAGCAAGGGAGGAGAAGAAACCCTTGCATTGTTGCCACTCGTCATATTCTGGCATTAGCTGCATTGGCACGTGGCTGCACTCACTTTGTTCCTGTTCAATGCCAGTAATGACAGAAAACACAACAAATGATACAACTCTTGCTCCTCTCAGACTAGAGACAGACTGATGATGTTTGGTTGCTACAGGTCAAATGACCAAAAAGAAAAAGTGGCAATCCACCCACCAAGTTACATGACAGGCACAATAGTGACTAGTGGAAGGTGGGTTAAGCAGGGTGTGGATAAAACACTCTTACATCTTTATTTCACATCTTCTACACTTTTCATGGGCCACCTGATTTAGTTTGGCTGGCAGCAAGTGGCCTGGGGGCCATATGTTGTGAAGGTCTAAGTTAGGGTGACAATAAGAGCTGTCCAGCACCAGAGAGCTCACAGAAGCAGGAGAGTTGGGACTGGTGGACATAACCAGGAATAAAATTGTAACTGTGCCCCCAGAATACACGTGTGCAGCAGATAGATAGAACTCTTTGTCAAGCTCTGCACGTGGTTGGGTAGCTCAATAGTTTTTTGTTTCATTTTGTTTTGCCTTTTCATCTTCTTTAGGCACTCCTTGCTGTTTCTGGCCATCCAGTATCACTAACCTTACTCCTGGGTATTGATGTTAGTTTACAATTTTACCCAAGGCAACTCAGGATCTTTCCAACCATGACATATTTTCCCGACTTCCTTTTATCCTCTCCTACCTTCATGAAGAGGGAACATTTTGATTCATATTTGGGAACAAAACAGGCCTTCTTCAATGATATGGCCAGACCACAACCTGAGGGCAGGGCAAGGTGGGAAGTGGGAAATAATACAACTGATGGAATTTATAAAATAACTAAAATGCATGGTTTCTTCTTCTCTAGAGATGATTTAAAAAAATAACAAGATCCAGACAAGAACAAGTACATAGTCCAGGTTAGAAGGAAGGTAGCATACTACCAGGTAAAGAAAACTGTATTCAGAGACAAAAGATCTGTGTTTGAAACTAGCTTTGCCACTTTCAACTTCTTAGTTATAAAAAAAAGTGAATTAAATGAGCTTTAAAGTTGCTTCCATGGGCAACTAGGTGGCAAAGTGAAAAGAGTGCTGAGCCTGGAGTCAGGAAATCTCATCTTCTTGACTTCAAATCTAGTCTCTGGCACTAGTTGTGTGACCCTGGGGAAATCACTTTGCCTTTCCTTGCCTCAGTTCATCTGTAAAATGAGTTGGAGAAGGAAATGAAAAAAAAGCACTCCAATATCTCCTCCAAGAAAACACCAAGTAGGGTCACAAAGAATCAGGCACAAATGAAACAGATGAACAATAACCAATTCCCTTCCTGCTGTGAAAATATGAATTTAAGCATGTGTTTGTTATATGTAAATAATTTCCAGAGGGAAAAAAAGAATAAGGAAATTAATTATGTGAACATTAAGTGTTAGGTAGAAATAAATATGAAGGAATTCATGGAAGTTCAAATTCAGGAATTGAATGAGAACATATAAATTTTGTGAGTTTGTAAGTAAGAGAGTATAACCATGCAGGGTACTACACACTGATTATCCTAAAATAGGTAAATAGGTAGAGAGTATAAAGGGTGAATAGGTGGTAGGAATAAGAAGAGCAAGAGTTTTAAAAATCTGCAATTTTATTTTTTCTATTAGTACCTGTGGATTATTCAATTCCTAGGAAGGGGGTCTAAAAAAAAGAAAAAAGAAAAAAAAACATATTTGAACATGACTATTCATGGAATATGTAGAATTAATGAGGATAAAAAGGGGCCAGGGGCAGAAAGTTCTTCAAAGAAGCTGCTATAGCAGGCTTAAGTCTGGTTTTGGTGGAATGATTGAGCTCTATGGATCTTCAGAGGTATGGTAGTACACATCAAGAAAGTCAAGCAAGAATTACTAATTCTAATAATTGAAAGGCAAAATTAAAGAAAAAAAATAGATCTCTTCCTAAACCTTTTCTAAAATATTCCCCAATTACTCATTATCTAATCTTTGAAAAAGCTAGTTCAAATGAATCTTCCACATGCCAAGGCAATGAACTTCATTTTGGGAAAATTTGGTGTTTGGGAAGATTTTCTTCACTTTAAAACAAAATTTTCCTCTTATATATCTATACCTTTATCCTTTTTCTACTCTCTAGAGACAAGAATAGAATTTCTCTTTAACATAAAAGATCTTTACATAATTGGATATACTTTCAAGTATCCTTCTTTTCCAAATTTATCATGAAGGCTCCTCTTTACCAGGTTAAATAAGCCAAGTTTCTTCCACAAATTATCATATGGCATATTCTGTTGTCTTTCATCCCAACACCTGTCTTTGAGATAAACTCTATGCATCTTTCCTAAAATATGTTAGCCAAAAGTAAACACAGTACCCAATTATCTTCTGACTAAATAAATATAATACCAAACTATTACTTTCCTTATTCTTCATATTATCACTCATTTAATAAAGCTTCAGATGACATTTATTTTTTTTTGGCTGCCCACATTAACTCAGATGATTTGTATCAGTTTTGAAATTCAAGAAAAACTCTATAACCTTTTTTTCACAAACTATCATTTAACCAGATATCCACAACACCACATTTGTAGAGCTAGATTTTGGAATCTCAAGTGTCAACATTTATATTTATTTCCATTAATTTTCATTTTGGTACAATTATTCTACCTTGCTGAGATTGTTTATAGATCTTGTTATCAAACATATTAACTATTTTACCATGTTCTGTGTCTTCTAAAATTTTATGTGGGCACTATCAATTCTTTCATATAAGTCATTGACAATAATGTTGAACCACATGTGGGAATGGATAGATCTCTAGGGCATTTAAGTGAGATCTCACTTCAAAATGACATTAACTGTTAACTCCTTGAGGGCAAGGACTACTTTTGGCATCTTTTTGTATCTCCAGTACTTAACACTCTACCTGGCACATAGTAGGTATTTTATAATGTTTATTGATTAAGTGGTATTAATCCATTAATGATCACTGTGACTCCAAAATTTTCCACATGCAAATAAGTGAACTCTAATTTTTCTTTTCTAAAACATAAATGTTTTATCAAGGCTTGTCTGAAATCTAAAAATAAAATGTTTATGGTATTCTCCTGATATGCCAACCTAAGTATTCTGTCAAAAAAAAAAAGGAAATGTCATTTATCTGGTATTACCTCTTCTTGAAAAAGTTTTCAATATTGCATAAAAATCCCTGGGGGCAAGGTATCATGTTGTAGGGTGGGTTGCTGGAATAGAAATCCTTTCTTCTTTGAGGAAAGGAGGATGGGATTCAACCATATGGAAATACTTCTAGTTTGAAAGACTCTATGTCCTGAAAGAATGTGGGGTTGACTATGGTAGTGCATCATTTGTCTCTAGGAATCCCAAGTTTACTGTTTTCCTTTGTCATGTGGTGGCCTCAACCCAAAAGAGTATTTTGACCAACCTCTCTCTTCTCTTTCTCTTGTTTGATGTGGAGATGTAGCAAAGACAATTTCTAATATTTCTAGGAAATCCTAGCAAAAAGAAAAAGAAACAATAATTGAGTAGTCAATGAGGTTGTAAACAATCATTGTAAACTCAATTTTGGTTCTGGGCCATAGATTGCAAAGGAGTTTACTTTAATCTTTTCATTATTATTTGATGTTATCTAATCTATCCTAACCAGTGAGATCAAGCCTTATTGGATTCTTCTCTTATGTACAACAAAGAAAGCTTTGTTTTTCTTTTTCAAGTCTTTTTTTTCCACCACATATCTAGCCTATGACCTTTTTCCAGCAATACATTTCTGATGATATTCCTTATTCCATTTTCACATGCAATTCTTTAGTTGTAATATTCAGCGAGATATCCATTCCCATATGCACATTTGCTTTTCCTCCTGGGAGACCACAAACCTTAATTCTTCTGACATTAAAACATCCTCTGGATTCTTTGCAGAGTACAACAATAAGAATATTGCCATTACAAATAAAGGAGATACATTTCAGGTCTCACCTTGGAGTAATTAAGAACAGTAAGCAAAAGTTCTAAGTTAATTGATTCTTTCACATTTTGGCAAATAAGACAATTTTAATAATATATACAACATAGACAATACTATTTTATCTGCTCTCTTCTTCCATAATCCTTAAAGAGTAAACTAAACTTCCTAGCAACCTGTAGACTGCCTAGCTCCCAAGTAGCTCAAATTACTATTGCAAATGGTTTGCCCTTAAAATAACTGAGTAGAGAATGCTAAAGCCCTGCAAAGCTTAGTGACCTACAGGGCCCCACAATATCAATCACTTTTGGCCTTGAGAAATCAAATGCAGTGATCCAGAATCAATGAGTACTATGTGTATTAGATAACTCTGCCTTAGGCTCTATTGATTATTACATGTATGTCTTCAAATTATTATCATCACTAAACATTTTCATCTTCCATGGGTACCTAAGGATAATTTAAATAAATTTTCAAATAGAACCATCTTTGATATCTTTATTTCCAGATAGAGCAAAATTATGTTTGTGAACTTTAGGAGAAATAAAAGGATTTGGCCCAGGTATCTAAGGCGACTAGAGTGGGGATCGTAAGAAAGGGACATCCTATTCTTCACTACATTTGTCCAGTTTTGTTAAATAAGATGGAAAATATTTTCTAACATTAAAAATATGTATGTGTGTGTGTGTGTGTGTGTGTGTAAAACTTTTGAAGAATAGAAGCAAAAAAAAATATGGAATTGCAGATTTAGTTGGAATGCCAGAGACCATCTTTTCTGATGCATACTTAAAATAGCGAGAATCTACTGTACATACACAGGGAGTGGTTTTTCAGTTCTTGTTTGAAGGCCACCAAAAAAGAAAGAACTGACTACCAACCAAGGAAGTCTGCTCAATTTTCAGATAGTCATAGTTCTTAGAAAGTATATGTATGTATGTAGGTATGTAGGTATGTATGTGTGTGTATGTGTGTGTGTGTGTATATGTATAGGTATGTATGTATGTGTATATATATATTATATATATATATATTTTCAGATAGTCCTAGTTCTTAGACAGTATATGTATGTATGTGTGTGTGTATGTGTGTGTATATCTATATATATGTATGTGTATATATATGTGTGTGTATATCTATATATGTATGTGTATATGTATGTGTGTGTATGTGTATATGTACATATATACATACATACATACATACATACATACATATATATATATATATATATAGTTTTATTTTTTCCTGGAATCAAGTCCAAATTTTCTTCTTTTATTTTTCACTCATTGCTCCTCTTTCTGCCCTCTAGTGACAAGTAGAACATAAATTAGAAAAAGTTCCTTCTCCATTTCTTGAAGACCCTTCAAAAACTGGGAAACAATTAGCATGCTGTTTTTCTCCCCACAAGTCTTCTCTACTCTGTTATGTGTATCCCCTGATTAGTCATTAACTATGAGAAGTGTCACTTCACCACTTTCAGAACCAATGATGTCAAAAGAAAATGATCTTTCCACCTTTCTAGTATATAACCTCTCTATCTTTCTGTAAACAACTTTCTAGTTGGAAAATTAACAAGTCTGCACCAATTTGTCAACTTTCTTGTGATAAACCTCTTTGCATTTATGTAAGTTCTTTTCACTTGGAAGAAGAAATACAATGCATCTCTAGGCCTTTACTTTGAATGTTCATATTGAGTAGAAATTGACAAGTTTAGACCTTCTTTGGTACAGTATCTAGGCAACTCAGCAGCTTATTGGAGACAGAGCTGGACTTGGAGTCAGGAAGATACAGATACTTAAAAGTTTTGTGACTACTACTCAATAACTTGTTCCCTCTGAGGCTCAATTTCCTTTTCTGTAACAAGGGAGGTAGAATTAATGACCTTCACCATCTCTTCCAGCTCTAAATCTATGATTCTATAATTTTGAGACCACATTACTCTGTGATGTCATGATTTTTTACTCAGTCTTACACATCACATCCTCAAAATCCTTCTGTGAGTTTCCAAGCATTCTCTTCATAAACAGGAGAAGAGATCAGAAGTACACAATATGAATAAATGTCATTAACCAATAATTATTTAGTAAGAACTTACTTATGTTCCAGGTACTGTTCAAGGCAAGGGGACTACAAAGACAAAGAAACAAACAAAAACAAATCTCTGCCTCAAAGAACTGGTATGAAATTCCATTAGTTTCCCAGTGTCCCACATGCTCTTCAGAATAAGCACTATTATTACACATAGTGTGAGATGTGGGGGGGGGGTGGTGAGGTAGAGTTCACATAACAATATCGTAGTAAGCTCCAAATTCCTTCACATAATTCCACTTAGACCATTGGCCAATGGTCAGCTGTCAAGTGCTTCTAGGATCGTTCAATCCAGCTCTTTTATCTTTTGAATTCACTCTTCAGTCACTCAGCACTCATTTTATTTAAGCTCTTCACCAGCTACCCCCTTGTGAATCACTCTTCCAAACCTGTACTGACTCTTGAGCTACTTTACATTAAAATTGAATACTATTCAACTATGAACTGGCTGTCACAAACATTTAATCCAGGCACTGACTCAGTCCACACTCCTTCCTTGTACCACAGCCATACTATTTTCTAAGGGCTAACATAAGCCTTGGGGCTACTTCTTGACTCTTATACAAAACCAGAAAATTGGAGGCAGCTGTACTCTCCCATGGCCTCAGGCACACAGATGTTTCTCATTTCCTGTCATACTCAACTTCTGAACTTCTGATATATGATCAAATATCACAAGAGAGTTTTAGTGAAGGTAGAAGTTGCCACAAACTGCAGTCATTCATATCTTATTACTTTTGCCCTAGCCCTATCCTTGTTTTTTTCTCATTCTAAGTGAATTATATTAATAATAATTAAACAATAAACCAGCCTTGTATCCTTTGACCTATAAAACTTAAGTATCTTGTCTACTTTATGATAAATATGTGTGCATGTATGTAACTAGAATCAATAAATGGCTATTGACTAAAACACAAAGGCAAAATATCTCACTGGAAGAAGAATTTACATATTTTATATGTGTCACTATGGGCAAATTATCTAACCTTTCAGACAACTAAGAAAAATATATATGACATGCTACATTAAGAGATTTTGTCTTTGGCTAGATAGATAGATAGATCGATAGATAGATAGATAGATAGATAGATAGATAGATAGATAGATAGATATTAGGTAGAGATGATAAAGATATGCACACGTGTATGCTCATACCCACAAGTGCATGCATATGTGCATATGCATATGGACATGTGCCCATCAAGACACATGAACATACATGCCTGTAGATCCACCTGTTTGTATGCATATACATATGTGTATTAGATAATTCAATCAGAAGAATTAAGAAAGGCAAGCCTTCTAGAAATAAGGAGGGGTATTTTCCTATTAGACTGTGGTGAGACCTAATAAGTATTCTTGTGTTCAATTCTAGAAGCCAGTTTTAAGGCAGACATTGATAAGCTCAAGCACATTCAGAAGATGTCAACCAAATCAATAACCTATGTTGATCAGTTGAAGGAAGTGGGTACGTTATTAGGGAGAAGAGAAGACTCAGGAAATTTGATAGCTGTCCTCAAGGGAGTAAGATATAATAGGCAAGTTCATTTTGGCCCCAGGAGAAATTAATTGGTGGAAAATGCACAGAAAATAAATGTTCCTTGTTGTAAAGAAATCTGTAAAAAACAACTTTACACTGATTTGCAGAAAGATTCTCTTTTTTAAATTTTTTAATGTTATCTCATTTTACTCAGTTGCTCTTATTAAGATAAGTCATTTGTCTTAGAGAATGCTTAAAAATAAATACTCATTGGTTATTGATTTTCATTTGAACTAATTCTAAAATAGCAAAAATTGAATGGCCCCATGATAGAGCATTGAATGGACAAAGGCTCTGTGTCTGTTCTCAGTCTTGACAGGATCAACTGTGTCATGATATACATTGTAGTTGGGTTAAAGAAGTGTGAATAGATTAATAACTTTCATTTCAAATATAGGCTCTCTTTGTGGATACTCATGCTTATGAATATTATGTAACAAATATTCATTTGCATTGTAAATAGAAGAACTGAATCTACTTTTTAATTAATAAAAATGGAATTATAATTCATAGGAAATTATTCTAGCCAGGTCATGGTTACAATTTAAATATTGATTCAGTAGAATAAGTTTGGTGACAATGAAGACTGAATGAAGAGGCAGTGTGACATAGTGAATAGAACGCTGACCTTGGAATCAGAAAGATCTGGATTTAAGGACTGACTCTAGCATATACTACCTGTATATTGATGTTTTTAAGCCTCTCATAGATCCACGTAATTCTGTAAGGCTTAGGTTTCAGAAGGGTTGTCTCTTTGCATTAATGATGGCAACTCCCATTCTCAGAATCCCCTACACCCATGAAATCACAGGTATATACCTAAATAAAAACAAAACAACAAAAGGAATTTTACTTTCCTGTACAGCAAGTCTAGTGACCATTCTTTATTTGTCTTATTGGCCACCATTTTATGACATAAATAAAGACTTTAAGGCAAGCATATTTATACAGCAAAGTCAGGTGACTCTTGAGGAGTAGGTTGAGTTTTCTCTCCTTAGCTTACAGAGTTATAAGCTATAGTCTATTATCAAGGCCTTATTTCATGTTTTATGGATCAATACTTTTTATTACTTGGCCTTTGTTTCCCCAGAATTGTCTATACTGCTTGAACATGGTTTTGTTGCTGTTTTGTTCAAATCTCCATTTCTCTTTCCTATTTCAGAGTGCTCATCATATTTCTGAGAGGACAAGAGAAATAATAACCTAGCACCAAGAATACATGAGATAATATTATGATTGGAAGACAGTATAATCCAAAACACTTACAAAATCCAGAACAGATAGCAGTAAATAATAATTTGATTGAACTTACAGTCTTCAAAACACTATAACTCAAAATTATTTGTCAGTACAAGTATTTTTATCTCAATTTTAGAAATGAATAAACTAATGCTTAGAAAGATGAACTTATTTGTGCAGGTTCATTCAGTTAGGAAATGCTAAAGCCAGGACACAAACCCGTGCCTTGTGATTATAAGAATACTTCACTCAAATCATAAATAAAGAGAAAGAATCACAGATCCTTTACTCATCATCGATGAAATATTTAAGGTAACAAATATTAAAATAACAATTATTTAAACTAATTATAACAAAATAATAGAATAATAATCATTTTCCAGCAAGTATAATATCTTTAAATGTTTCTACTATTCTATAGTGCTTTTTCTTTTTCTTTTTTTTTTTAAAATCATTTCTGACTCCAAGTAAAGACCTCTAAAGATACCCGAGGGTCTTAATTCATTTCTAGAAAGAAGCTTCACTTGTTCAGGCAAAATTAATTAAAAGGCTGAGCAATTAACCAGTGACCAAATAAAACAAGTAGATCATTTAGCATCCAACTAACTTCCCCAATCTCGCCTGATTTTATGTTCGAATGTAGTAAAATTGTCACCAGTAGCAGTGGTTGGTTTTCTGGCAAGCAGTTTAGCCACTAGCCTTAGCTGATTGCTGATTGGGTAATTAAAACAAAACAAAACAAAACAAAATAACTCTGCCTCCATAAATACAATTTGCCGATCCAAATGCGTACTCTGATACTTCAATATGGTAAAATGTTACCTTCAAAGGTATAAATCACATTCCATCCAGAATTTCTCAACTTGTTTGACTCTTGTCCATTTCTCCTTTAATAAATCTTCACCCAAAATTTAAAGGCCAAAATTAAAATTTACTGTTGGAAAACCTTGGCCAATTTAGTAATTGGCCATTAATTATGGGTTACTTCATCCAATTATTTTTGCTTTTATTGATTCATTCTCAACAACATTATCAAATAATTCTTGTAAGTACACTAATATCAGTAGGAAAAATTAAGATAGATATCTTTAAGTGCTTGAAGCTGTAATGAAGAAGAGGGGTTAGATTATCATTTCTACATAGATAATATGTGTGCGTGCATACGCATAAAATACGTGTATATGGTACTGTATTTTACATATATATTATATATACATGAACAATCCTATAAACATGTATGCATTTATCTACTTTATATATATATAGATATATACAGTCTATAGATAATTAATAGATAGATATCTAAATATAGTTATCTATCTATATATAGATGTCTCTATACATAACTTTGTATAAATACAAATCTATAAGTAGATTTTCATCTCTATTTAGCAATCTATACCAAATGTTTCTTGTAGCCATGTTAGTATCCATTGGCAGGTATGTGCCTGAGTTTGTGCATTTATAGAGACAGAAACAGACAGAGACAGAGAAAGAGAGACCTTACACTTTTGCCATGAGAAGAAACAAATCTGTTTTTAAATTTGGTACCTGTTAATCTCTCTCTCTCTCTCTCTCTCTCTCTCTCTCACTCTCACTCTGTCTCTTTTCCTATACATATGTGTGTATGTATATATGTGTGTGTGTATGCCCATACAAATATATGACTAACCATTTTATACACATATATACACATTATATATAGATATATACACTTACATATATGAATACATACATTAATGTATACCAACTGATACTAATATGGCTATTAGAAGAGATAGAGAGGAAGCAAGTTATAGAGATAGATATCTATAGAGATATCTTTATTTATAGATAGATAAATATAAAATATGTCTATGTGTTTCTACATTTAAAGTATATATGTGTACATGTGTGTATATAAATGCCATTATACATTATATGTAATACACTGTACATATAATTCCAGCACCACACATACATATAAGTTCATATGTGTGCATATGCAAACAAATGCTATCTGAATAGAGATGATAGTCTAATATCTTTTCCTCATGACAAACTTCAAGTACCTAAAAACACATATCGAATTAACTCTGAGTATTCTCTTCTCCAAACCAAATATCCTTAATTCCTGCCTGCTGATATTAACATGGCTACAAGAATCATTAGATTCTATTAGTTGGAATGAATTTAATTTAAAAATAGATTTTCTAGCTGTGCCATATTCAACGGCCAATTGTCTACTTGACCAAGGTTTTCCCAGAATAAAATTTAATTTGGGGCTTCAGGGTATTAGGTGAAGATTTTGTAAATAGAAAGACACAAGAGTCAAACAGGTTGAGGTCTAAATAGACTCAGATTTGTACCATTTGAGGTATCATTTTTACCATACTGAAGTATAACAGTTCTTATTTGGAGCAACAAACTTTTCAAATAGAACAGAGCCATAATTATTTTTTCAACAATACAAAAATAATCAAGTAATCATAATACCTAAATGCTTCTCGGAAAACCTGAAAATACGTGAACATGCACATGCACATGCACATGCACATACACACCCACACACACACATTTTATTATCATCAATTACCTTTCAAAATGGTGTCCTGGAGACACCTTAAAGTCAATATGTCCAAAACTAAACCTTCTTTTTTTGTTTCTTAAACCCTCCCATCTTCCCAACTTACCTATTTCTGTGAAAGGTATCATTATCCTTCCAGTTTTGCAAACTGATAACCTTGAAATTATCCTAGACTTCTCAGTCTCCCTAGTCCAACATATCCAATAAGTTTTCAAAGCTTGCTTTTTCCATCTCTACAACTCTTGCATCTGACCCCTGCTCACATAGCCACCAACTTAATTCAGTGTCATATCACTTCTCACCTAAATTATTGTGGCAGACTTTCAACTGGTCTCTCAACCTCATTTTTCTCCCCCCTTCAGGATGTCTACACCCTGCTGCCAAAGTAATTTGCCTTAACCACAGATTTGACCAGATCACTACCTTATTCAGTTAAGTCTAGTGGCTTTCCCATGACTGTCAAGTACACATTCTTCTATTTAGTTTTTAAAGTCCTAGATAACCTGGCAATAACCTATTTTTCAAGCTTCATTAGATATTATTTCCATCCTGTACTGTATGATAGAGCAAAACTTGGTTTCACTCTCTCTCACATACCATCTCCCATTATCTATTTGTCTCACAGGACTATTATGATCTATCTTCTTGTTTCCATCTCATAGAGTTGTCCTCTTCCTTTAAGACAAAGTTTAATAATCATCATCTCTAGGAAGTCTTTCCAGGTCTTCCCAAATGCTAATGCCTTGTCACAAACTACCTTGTATTTAATTATTTGAATATAATTGTCGATATTAACTTAATGTTTTTATGTAAATTTACATACAAATATAATATATATATACTTCTTGTCTCCCCATTACAATGTAAGTTCCTTGAAAGTTACTGTTGTTTTATTCTTTGTACTCATTTTCCCCCATATCTAGCTGAAAGATTATTATTAAATTTTGATTTATTATTTGATTCATTCTTTGAACCTAGAATGCAGAATCAAGAGCAATTTATTGATGAAAACTTAAAAGAGGTTCATTGTTCTTCTTGATTTAAGTGAAACCTTCCTAAGAATTAGAAGTCTTTAGAATTAGATAACCCAATAGGTGGAAGATGCCCTTCATTGGAGGTCTTCAAACTGACTGGATGACCATTTGTCAGATATTTTATTGGGGAAATTATTTTTCCAATAATGGACTGATGTAAAATGTTTCTGAGCACTTTCCCAACTCTTATAATCTGTCAATATTAATATCAGTAGTCAAGATAATTAAAACATTTGACCCCTATATTCTGACTTAGATTTGAAAATCTGACTTGATACATTTGTTAATGCAATCATGTTCAATAAGCACAAACAAAAGTAGAGTCTAGGAGAATTAAAGTAGACTTCATGAAAATAAGATATTAAAGAAAGACATGTCTTTTCTGTCTCATCTTAGGTTATTCATTTTTCATAACATTTGTGTCTGTAAGTATATTCTGCAGATAAGTATTATCTTGGGCTAATGCTAATGTTATAGCTGGTTAGTTAACTTAGGAATAATTAATCAATTGGCCAACATTAATAAGTACATATTATGAATGTGGGGATATGTGTATGTTAGGTCCGATAATTTTTGCAGAGAGAGTATTTTAGAGTCATCTGTGAGTATCAACAGCTATTTCTTGTTCCATATCTACATATTCACTCCATTCTATGGAAAACTACGTGAACTTTATGTTAAATTAATTATTTCTTTGTACTGACAACTTACAGACCTTCCTGGTAGGATGCCAAAAGGTAAATGAATTATTTGTTAAATCATTTATTCACATATCATGTTGTTGGATTCTCCTTTGACTCAAGTCATTCTCATGCCACAGACTTAACCTGCTGAACTTGCTGCCTCCTTCCTGTCCTATGATGAAGGCTTTTTATGCATGAGTATTACATTTCTGAAATACTGAGTTTGGAGGCACTGTTGGTAAAAACAAAACGAAAAACAAAAACAACAAAAAAAATCAGTAATATTCTTTGCCTTTATGGAGTTTATCATCTGGTAAATGAAAAAAAAAATAAAAGCCATGCACAGAAAGAGCAACAAGGTGTAAATATTCTGAAAGGATCACAAAGGTGGGAGAAAGAGGTTACTTAAATGAGCAGATGGGAATAAATTTCGAGGAATCAAATCCATTCTTAAAAGCTTCTAATCATTCTTCAAATAATTGATCTCCCACTGCTTCTTTTTTATATCCATTTAAATGGGACAGTTTTTTGGTTTGTTTTTACCATTTATTAGCTCTTTAAAAAAACTTTTTAAAAAGTTTTTCATAATTATATTATAGTCATTCCTGAAAATGACCCTCTTTCCCTTTCTCCCCCTTTGTTTTCAATATTCAACCCTCCTTTTTTGAAAAAGAAAAACAAATTGTAACAGGGGGGAAATAGGATGGAGAGAAAGACATAGATAGTAATCATAACTGTGAATGTGAATGGGATGAACTCTCCGAAACAAACAGAAGTGGATAGCAGAGTAGATTAAAAACTATAATCCTATAATATGTTGTTTACAGGAAACACATTTGAAACAGCGGAACACACACAGGGTAAACGTAAAAGGCTGGAGTAGAATATATTATGCTTCAGCTGAATTAAAAAAAAAAGAAAGCAGGGATAGCAATCCTCATATCAGACAAAGCAAAAGCAAAAATAGATCTTATCAAAAGAGATAAGGAAGGAAACTACATCCTGCTAAAAGGCACCATAGATAATGAAGTAATATTACTAAACATATATGCACTAAATATAAATCGAATCACAAAATAAGCAAGAAAGAAGTTAAGGAGGTAAATAGAATTTTAGAAAAGTTAGGTATGGCAGATCTCTGGAGAAAATTGAATGGGGATTGAAAGGAATATATCTTTTTCTCAGTAGTACATGACACCTACACAAAAATTGACCACATATTAGGGCATAAAAAACTCACAATTCAATGCAAAAAGGCAAAAATATTAAATGCTTCCTTTTCAGATAATTATGCAATAAAAATTATATGAAAAAAAAGGTCATGGAAAGATAGGCTAAAAATAATTGGAAACTAAATAATCTAACCCTAAAAAATGAATGGGTCAACAACTCATAGAAACAAGCAATAACTTCATTCAAGAGAATGACAATAATGGCAGCATTCCAAAACCTGTGGGATTCATCAAAAAAAGTTCTAAATGGAAGTATTATATGTCTAACTGCTTACATGAATAAAATAGAGAAAGAGGAGATCAATGAATTAGGCATACAACTAAAACAACTAGAAAAAGAACAAATTAAAAATCCTCAATTGAACACCAAATTGGAAATACTGAAAACCAAAAGAGAACTTAATAAAATTGAAATTAAGAAAACTATTGGGGGGTAGCTAGGTAGTGCAATGGATAGAGCACCAACACTGCATTCAGGAGGACCTGAGTTCAAATGTGACCTCAGACATATAATACTTTACTAGCTATGTGACCCTGGGCAAGTCACTTAACCCCATTGCATAATCAAAAAAAAATGAACTAATAATTAAACTAAGATCTGCTTTAAGAAAAAAAATAAAATACATAAACTTTTGGTTAATTTAATTTAAAAAAGAAAGAAGTAAAACAAGTTACCAGTATCAAAAATGAAAAGGTGAATACACCAACAAAGAAGAATAAATTAAAACAATAATTAGGAACCCTTTTGCCCAGCAGTATGCCAATACATTTGACAATCTTAGTAAAATGGATGAATATTTACAAAAATATAAATTGCACAGATTAACAGAAGAGGAAGTAAAATACTTAAACAACTCCATACCAGAAAAAGAAATTGAACAAGCCATTGATGAACTCCCTAGGAAAAAATCTCCAGGGCCAGATGGATTTACATGCAAATTCTGTCAAACATTTAAAGAATAATTAATTCCAATACT
This sequence comes from Vombatus ursinus, assembly GCF_900497805.2. Taxonomy (NCBI): domain Eukaryota; kingdom Metazoa; phylum Chordata; class Mammalia; order Diprotodontia; family Vombatidae; genus Vombatus; species Vombatus ursinus. Next base: position 8,117,845 of record NW_020951957.1, on the reverse strand, counting down.
ATATAGACTCTATGGGAAAAAAGGCAAAGAAGGAGTCTTCTCAAATTCTTTTTATGATACAAATATGGTGCTGATATCCAAACCAAGAAGAGTCAAAAAAGAGAGAGAAAATTATAGACCAATTTCTCTAATGAATATAGATGCAAAAATTTTAAACAAAATATTAGCAAATAGATTACAGCAACTTATCACATGAATAATACACTATGACCGGGTAGGATTTATATCAGGAATGCAGGGCTGGTTCAATATAAGGAAAACTATCAGCATAATCCATCATATCAACACCAAAACTAACAGAAACCACATGATCATCTCAATAGATGCAGAAAAAGCTTTTAACAAAATACAACACCCATTCCCATTAAAAACACAAGAGAGCATAGGTATAAATGGAGTCTTCCTTAAAATAAAAAATAGCATCTACCAAAACCTTCAGCAAGCATTACATGTAATGGAGACCAGCTAGAAGCATTTCCAATAAAATCGGGGGGTGAAACAAGGATGTCCATTATCACCACTGTTGTTCAATATCGTACTGGAAAAGCTAACTTTGGCAATTAAGAGAAGAAAAAGAAATTGAAGGTATTAGAATAGGCAAAGAAGAAACAAAGCTATCACTCTTTGCAGATGACATGATGATATACTTAAAGAATCCTAGAGAATCAAGTAAAAAACTATTTGAAATAATAAACAACTTTAGCAAAGTTGCAGGCCATAAAATAAACTAACATAAATCTTTGGCATTTCTATATATTACCAACAAGGCCGAATAGCAAAAGATAGAAAGAGAAATTCCATTTAAACTTACTGTAGACATTATAAAATATTTAGGAGTCTACCTCCAAAAACAAACCCAGGAACTATATGAACACAATTACCAAACACTTTTCACACAAATAAAGTCAGATCTAAATAATTGGAAAAATATCAATTGTTCATGAGTAGACTTAGCTAATATGATAAAAATGACAATTCTACCTCAGGAAATTTACTTATTCATTGCCATATCAATCAAACTACCAAAAATTATTTTATGGGGTGAGAAAAAATAGTAACAAGATCCATTTGGAATAACAAAAGGTCCAGAATATCAAGTGACCTAATGAAAAGAAGTGCAGGGAAAGATGGCCTACCCATTCCAGATCTAAAATTGTAGTACAAAGCAACAGTCATCAGTCTACTTGGTACTGGCTAAGAAATGGAGTAGTGGATCAGTGGAATAGGTTAGATATGCAAGACACAGTAGTCAATGACTATAGTAAACTACTATTTGATAAACCCAAAGACCCCAGGTTCTCAGATAAGAATTCACTCTTTGACAAAAAACTGCTGAGAAAACTGGAAAAGAGTATGGCAGAAACTAGGCATAGACCAAAATCTCACACCATACACCAAAATAATGTCAGAATGGGTTAATGATTTAGATATAAAGGCTGATACTGTAAGCAAACTGGGAGAGCGAAGAATAGTTTACCTGTCAGATTTATGGAGAACAGAAAAATCCATGACCAAACAGGAGATAGAGAACATAACAAAATGCAAAATGAATAACTTTGATTACATTAAATTGAAAAGTTTTTGGACAAACAAAGCCAATGCAACCAAGATTCAAAGGAAAGTAGAAAGTTGGGATATATATACATATATATGTATATATATATATGTGTGTGTATATATATATATATATATATATGTGTGTGTGTGTATATATATATATATATATATTTACAACCAGTGTCTCTGATAAGGGCTTCATTTCTAAAGTATAGAGAGAATTAAGTCAAATTCATAAGAATACAAGTCATTCCCCAATTGATAAATGAACAAAGGATGTGAGTAGGCAGTTTTCAGATGAAGAAATTAAAACCATCTATAGTCATATGAAAAAACGCTCTAAATCACTATTCATTAGAGAAATGCAAATCAAAACAACCGGGAAGTACCACATCACACCTGTCAGATTGGCCAACATCACAAAACAGGAAAATGATAAATGTTGGAGATGTGGGAAAATTGGAACACTAACGCATTGTTGGGGGAGTTGTGAAATGATCCAACCATTTTGGAGAACAATTTGGAACTATGTTCCAAAGGGCTATAAAAATGTGCATACCCTTTGACCCAGCAATAGAACTTCTAGGGCTGTATCCCAAAAAGATTCTATAAATGGGAAAAGGACCCACATATACAAAAATATTTATAGCAGCTCTTTTTGTGATAGCAAACAATTAGAAATTGAGAGGATACCCATCAATTGGGGAATGGCTGAACAAGTTATGAATAAAATACTATTGGGCTATAAAAAACTGTTGAGCAGGCAGACTTCAGAAAAACCTGGAAAGACTTGAATGGACTGATGTTGAGTGAATTGAGCAGAACCAGAAGAATGTTGTACACTGTAACAACCATGTTGTGTGGTGACTAATGTTAACAGACTTAGCCCTTCTCAGCAATTCAACAGTCTAAGACATCTCCAAAGGTCTCATTATGGACATTGCTATCCTCATCCAAAGAAAGAGCTATGGAGTTTAAATGCATCTCAAAGCATACTATTTGTTACTTTTTTTCTTCTCATTAATTCTGTTTTCTTTTTCTTGTGCTTCCTCCTAGTGGCTCAAATTTTTCCTTACAACATCTCCATGTGAAAATATCTTTAATAGGAATGTGTGTGTGTGTGTGTATACATATACATATATATATGTATGTATGTATGTATGTATGTATATAGCCTCTATCAGATTGTGTGCTGCTTTGGGGAGGGAGGTGGGGAGTGATGGGGAGAAAAATTTAAAACTCAAAAGATTATGGAAGTGATTGGTGATAAATCAAAATAAATTAATAAAAAAAACCAAAAATTAATAGTTAAGCAAAACTATATGATGTAATGACCCTATTTGACAATGTTTACAACTTTTGACCTAGTTCTCCCTGTCTCTCTGTACTCAGGGAGAAATTCTCATTATCTGTTTTCCAGAGCAATTATGAGTTCAATTTCCTTTCAGTGATTTTCTATTGATGTGTAATCATTGTGTGTGTTATTCTTTTTTTTTTCCCACTTTGGCTTACTTCATTCTCCATTAGTTCAATGAAATTTTCCCTATTTCCCTAAAGTCCTTATGTTCATAATTTCTTACTGGACAATAATATTCCATTATATTTATAGTCAGAAAATAATCATTTATTAAGTACCTACTCTAGGCCAACATATTCCAGAGGTATTTTTTTCATCCAGCCATTCTATAACGAATGAAGCCAGCCCCAATTTTGTTTCAAGTGCTTTGTTTCCGCAAAATGAGTTGCCATGACTGTTTTGTGATAATACGTGTTTTTTCTGTCTTTGATTTCCTTAGCATATGTGCCCAGAAATCAAATTATTTGGTAGAAGAATCATTGAAAATGTATTCACTTTCTTTTTTCATTTAAACTTTTTTTCAGATATGCATTACACACACATACATATATATGTGTATAATTTATACATATATACAAGTAAATATATTTATAGGATATGTTTATTTATGTGTTTGATGCATGTGTAGGTGTGTGTTATTTTCAGAACAGGTATCTATTTTGAATTTATCATAGTGTATGGTATAAGATGTCAGTCTTAGCCCAAATTCAGTCAAATTGCTTTTCAGTCTTCACAGTAGTTCTTGACACACAGACAATTCTTCCCTCAGTAATTTATTTTCTTTTATATATAAAATAATGAGCTAATGACTTTAGTTGCTCCTTTCTCTTCCCTACCTAGTTTGTTTTATTAATCTGCATTTCTGTTGTTCAGCCAATCAAATTTATTTATGACTACCACTTGCAATCTAGTAATGTCATGGCATATGTGTTTTTATCATTATTTCCCCCGTGTCCCTTTAATAATCTAGGACTTTGGTCCCTTAAAGTACATTTTACTATTTTGTCTAGTCATCTAAACATTCTACCTTCTCATTTGAGTTAGTACCCTAAATTAATTTAAGCACTGCTTTTTATTATAATTACACAGACCAACAATGAACAACAAACATTAACAATTATTGAAGCCTCCATTTTCTGTGTTTGTATTGTCAAGATGTTAGGAGACAACCTACTTTCCAGAGCTAATTCTCAGCAAACAATCTGTGCCTTAAGTTTGGTGTAACAAAAATCTTCTGTGTTTACCCTCAAATTGTTTCCAGTCACAAAGTCGTGCTATGAATCAAACTTTTTTACATTGTTAATGTTATCCCTCATTGTCTCAGCTACAGATCACTGTGTAGCCATAGGTGTAAGTATTGAGATCTCCCCACATTGCCTTAGGATTCCTTACTGGGGGTGGGCCTCTGACATGTGTCTTTGCTTGCCAACCATTTTTCTTCATTTTGAAATTAAACATCTGTTTGATTCCTGACTCTTCTGTCTTTGACCTACTTTGTTTGGCTCTGGCCACTGACACATTAGAGACTGGTTCCAGTCAAGTTGACTTTACATTGGTGTCAAAAGTGAGATTGGGTGGAACTGGGTCAACTGAATTTTCCTGTACCAGTGGGAGTGGACTAGACATCACTGGAGATTTCTCCAGAATCCAACTTTTCCCTAGTCTGGTGAGTTTGTGCCCTTGATCCTGCTCTAATACTCCTGGCTCCTGTTTTTGTTGAGCTCGTCTTTCTTTGTGAAGAAAACTCTGAGTACCCTCCCTTGATCCAATTCATCCAGTATCACTCTGGTAAGGATATCCTTTCTTGACTGAACACGTCTTATTACTTGGAGTCTCTGTGTGCCTCTAGTACTTATCACACGCCTCTGTTAAAATGGCAAACTGCATATACCTCTGACCTGTGTGTCTCAAAACCAGTTAAAATCAGAATTATAATTGTGTACTTTAATTCTTTGTGATTGTCTCTATTTTGTCATTTTGTCTGTTTTTGTGTCATCGTAAAATGTAAAATGCCTGTGTCATGTTTGTGTTATGATCTAGATTCTGTTACCCTGAAAGATTTAAAACGCAGTGAGCCTATGGGGGATAGAGGTGGAAAACACTTAAGACTGTAGACAGAGAGTTCAGAACACTGGAAAAGATTAATTAACTTTCATAGTTGAAACAGTGGTCCCAGGAGGCAGGACTAACCCTCACTTTAGGTTTTCTTCAGGAGATTAGGTCATAAGAAAAGAAAAGAAAAGAAAAAACATAAGACATGATTTTTTTTCCCTCTCATTTCAACATTGTCCAAGTTGGAATTGCAGAAATAGAGTCAGATAATCAAAGTTTGTAGAACTGCTATAACATCTTAGCAGATTCTAGAGATTTGGAGATTAATCATTAAGGAGTTTGGTAATTAATCATTTTAAGATTGAAGGAGAGAACATCTTAGACTTTGGGTTAATTCCAATTAATTTTGGTTAATTTCCTTCTGAAATATCCTATCAAATTTTGGGGCACCACTCTGTAGAATCTGTTTTAAGGAAAAATAAGGATTAAATTTTATAAAAGTTTTAAAAATAATGGGCAAGATTAATAGTCTCACTGTTCTACAGCAATGAAGGAAGGCTAGTTTAGAATTAATCCCAGAGTGAAGAAAGGAAAAAAAAATAGGTAAATGGTTTGCACTTTATAGTAACTTCTTGTTAACTGTTCCTTGACTTTTCGGTTTTTATCCTATTTTGTTAATAATCTTCACCCACCTGTTTCTAAACAAATTAAGCTGACCATTACTGATTGGCAACATTCTGAAATTGGGTTCTTCCTTGAGATCACAGCACAGCTGGCAGTCACTCTAGTGGAGGAGGATGAAATTAGTAAGAAATAACTCAGAGATGCTAAAAAAGGTGAAGCATGCCAGAAAATATTGAGGGATGGCAGGAGGATGGGTTGCAGAAGGAGTGGATATTTAGACCATGACTGTATTCCCATGACTCCCTTTGGGAATATTCCAATGCTCACAAAAGGGCAAGAGGTTTCTGTCCTTATTGACACAGGTGACACAATCTCAATATTTTTTAATTAATTAATTAATTTTTAGTTTTCAACATTCATTTCCATAGTATTTTAAGTTCCAAATTTTGAGTTCTCCCCATCTAATTGCTCCCCAACCCCAAGATGGCATGCATTCTGAATACCCCCTCCCCTAACATGCCCTCCCTTCTATCTCTTCTGTCCCCTTCTCTTATCACCCTTCAATTTTCCTATAGGGCAGGATCGATTTCTATACCCCATTTCCTGTATATCTTATTTCCCAATTGGATGTGAAAACATTTTTTTTCACTTTCTTTTTTAGGCAATTTGGGTTAAGTGACTTGCCCAAGGTCACATAGCTACTAAGTGTCAAGTGTTTGGTTTGAGGCCAGATTTGAACTCAGGTCCTCCTGAAATTAGGGCCAGTGCTTTATCAACTGTGCCACCTAGCTGCCCTGAAAACATTTTTTTTAACATTTGTTTTTAAAACTTCGGGTTCCAAATTATCTCCCTTCCTCCCTCCTCACCCACCCTCAATGAGAAGGCAAGCAACTTGTTACAGGTTATACATGTGTAGTCATGCAAAACACTTCCATAGTAGTCATGTTGTGAAAAACTAAGTATATTTTCCTTAATCCTATCCTGCCCCCCATTAATTCTATTCTCTTTTTTGACCCTGTCCCTCCTTAGAAGTGTTTGATTCTGTTTAACCTCTTCCCCAATCTGCCCTCTCCTCTATCAAACACCTGCTCTTTTGTCCCTTTCCCCCACTTATTTTCCTGTAGGGTAAGAAAGATTTCCATACCCAATTGAGTGTTTATGTTACTCCCTACTTAAGCCAAATCCTATAAGAATAAGATTCACTCATTCCCTCTCACATTCCCCCATTTCCCCTTCACTATAAAATCCTTTTCTTGTCTGTTTTATGGGAGATAATTTACTCCATTCTACTTCTCCCTTTCTCCTCCCAGTATAATCCTCTGTCATCGCTTAATTTTAATCTCCAGATATCTATACATACATACATACATACATTTTATTTTCCTATCCAACCACCCTAATACTGACAAATGTCACATGAGTTACAAATATAATCTTTCCATGCAGGAATGTAAACACTTCAACCTTAATAAGTCTGTTATGATTTCTCTTTCCTGTTTACCTCTTCATGTTTCTCTTGAGTCTTGTATTTGAAAGTCAAATTTTCTGTTCATCTCTGGTCTTTTCCTCAAAAATGCTTGAAAGTCCTCTATTTCACTAAATGTCCATTTTTTTACCCTGAAGGATTATGCTTAGTTTTGCTAGGTAGGTGATTCTTGGTTGTGATCCCATCTCCTTTGCCCTCTGGAATATTGTATTCCAAGCCCTCTGCTCCCTAAATGTAGAAGCTGTTAAATCTTGTTTTATCCTGATTGTGTTTACACAGTACTTGAATTGTTTCTTTCTGGCTGTTTGCAATATGTTCTCCTTCACCTGGGAACTCTGAAATTTGGCTACAATATTCCTAGGAGCTTTCCTTTGGGGATCCCTTTCACGAGGTGATTGGTGGATTCTTTCAATTTCTATTTTGCCTTCTGGTTCTAAAATATCAGGGCAGTTTTCCTTGATAATTTCTTGAAAGATGATGTCTAGGATCTTTTTTTTTTTTGATCATGGCTTTCAGATAGTCCAATAATTTTTAAATTCTCTCTCCTATATCTATTTTTCAGTTCAGTTGTTTTTCCAATGGGATATTTCACATTGTTTTCCATTTTTTTTATTCTTTTGGTTTTGTTTTACAGTGTCTTGATTTCTCATAAAGTCATTAGCTTCCAATTGCTCCATTCTAATTTTCAAGGAAGTATTTTCTTCAGTAAGCTTTTGGACTTCTTTTACCACTTAGCCAATTCTGCTTTTAAGGCATTCTTTTCATTGGCTTTTCATACCTCTTTTGCCATTTGTGTTAGGCTATTTGTAAAGTGTTATTTTCTTCAGTATTTTTTAGGTCTCCTTTAGCAAGCTGTTGACTTGTTTTTCATGATTTTCTTGTATCATTCTCATTTCTTTTCCCAGTTTTTCCTCTCCTTCTTTTACTTGCTTCTCACACTCCTTTTGGAGCTCTTCCATGGCCTGGGACCAATTCATATTTTTCTTGTAGGCTTTGGATGTAGGAGCTTTGACTTTGTTATCTTCTTCTAGTTGTATGTTTTGACCTTCTTTGTCACCAAATAAAGATTCTATGGTTTGACCTTTTTTGTGAGGTTTCCTCATGATACCAGCCAATAACTTGAGTTATAAACTCTTTATTAAGGTAGGGGTCTGCTTCCAGTGTGCAGAATGTACTGTCCCAAGCTTCAGGGGTTTTGTGCAGATGTTTTCAGAGATACTTCTAGGGACCTGTAAATTTTCAGTTCTTTCAAGGTGGTATGGTAAGGGGTGAAGTGTTTACTCCTTTCCTGGCCTATGCTCTGGTCTATGAGTGACCACAAGTACTCTTTTCTGCCTTGGAACTGTGAGGAGGATTTCCTCTCCACCACAACTACAAGGTTCACCCTACCAGCACTCCTCCTCACCATAGGACCACCAGTCAGAACGGTGACTCAGATGCAAGCACAGGCAAAGCAAGAGAATCCTGCCTCAGCACCAGCAAAGAGATATCTGCAATCCTCCTTTGATCAGCCACTCGATTCCCCCTCAGTCTGTGGACTGGAAGCTCTGGAAGCAGCTGCTGCCCTGGGGCCACATGTGAGGACTCGGGGTGGGACCAAGCTTCTCTCTCACTGCAGTCACAGACTTTTCTTACTGACCTTCTAACTTGTGTTTGGTGTTTGTGGGTTGAGAAGTGTGGAAACTGCCACAGCTGCTCAGGATTTAGTCCTCTGAGCCCTGCTGCAGGTTCACTGAATCTTGTTTTCCCTTTGCACTCATGCTGAACTGTGTTCCTCTCACAGACAGGCATGATATACCTTTTTGATCAACCATCCAGGTTGTCTTGGCCTGGAAATTTGTTTCACTCTGTCTTTTTGTGGGTTCTGATGCTTTAGAATTTGTTTAGAGTCATTTTTACAGGTATTTGGAGGGGTTTGGGGAAGAGCTCAAGCAAGTCACTGCTTATAATATATTCTGCCATCTTGACTCTGCCCCCTCCACAATCTCAGTTTTAAACCCCTCTGCCTTCCCCACTCCCTTCCCCTAGAGTTCAAAATGTATCTCAAATTCAGGGACTGCTAATAAGTCCATTGCTCTTTCCCTTTTTATTGGAAGGATTAACACCTTTCATCCCTTCATCATGGTCCCTGAGACCCATAGAGAGTTAATAAGGCATGATCTGCTCCATAAATTACAGGTCCCCATTTCATTTCATTCATACATCCCTTCCTTGTGCCTCTTGTCACTGACATCCTGCACCTCTGAAATTGTCCCCATTCCTTTAGGTCTTTTTTCCTTTAACCCTTTTCTTGAATGATGCTGTAAATCAGAGATTCCCTGTAACTCCCCCAGGTCAGAGACTCTCTCTCTCTCTCTCTCTCTCTCTCTCTCTCTCTCTCTCTCAACCCCTCTTATCTCAGATCAGATATCCAAATAAAGATGTTGGGAAAAATGCTAGAAAAATGTAGGGAAACTTGGATTACATTCTACCCCTGCAACCATGCAGTTCAAAGCTCCAGGGCATATCTGTTGCCATAATGACCATGTATCCTTGTGTATCCTGCAACCCACTTCTCTAGGCAATCCTGGGGTGAAATGCCAAGGTGAAGTACATTCTTCTTACCCTGCCTCAGCAGCTGCACATGGACCCAGCCCCAGCAGCACCTATCTCCAAAGCTGTACCTGTCAGGATAGAGTGGGCAGGAAGGGGGATCATGCCCCATGGTCAGCATCTTCTTTGCCCTGCTACTAGGAACTACCATCAACAGGAGCCATCAACTGGCTCCAGCTACTCCAAGTCCTAGGCTGCAGCCAGTGGCCACTGCTGCACACCCAAAAAACAGTCAGTGTCCCTAGAGCAGGCCCAGGCCTTGGCTATCTCTTCCCAGCTGCTGTCTAGAAAGGTCCTGGTGCCCTTGCCAGTGCCTAACATGGAATTTTGAGGTGGGGGGGACAGGCAGCCTCTACCCTTGATGAGTCCAACCTTCTCTGTTCTGGTTTTAGAAACTTAGTAGCTGTGTAATCTTAGCCAAATTATCTTATCTCTGTTTGCCCCAGTTTCCTGATCTGTAAAGAGAAAAATAATAATCCTAGAGTTGTTGTGAGAATCAAAATGATATAATGATTGTAAAGTGCTTAATACAGTGACTGTCATATGCTGAGCACTATATTATTATTTCTTTAATTGAATATAGTTGTCCATGCCTGATGATTCTAAAGTGGTTTAAAATTGAAAAGGTAATAAGGGCAATGATTTTTATATGTGATAATTTAGAAATGCAAGTGATGTCATCTAAAATTTATCTGTGTTATTATTGTATTTCCAAATTCTCTTATGTGGTGAACTTTGAGAAACCATTGTAATAGAATGTTGTCAGAAAGAACAGCTTTTTTAATCTGGAAGCTATTCAATTATAAATTGGCCTTTTAAAAGGATGTGATAAAAATAGATACTTGATAACTGTTAAATATTTGAGGTATATTTTGTTATAAAACAGATAATGATGATGATGAGTTTACTATAATGGTGAATTTTCACTTGAAAATTCTTAACTTTCATGAAAGTGTATAAGGTGGTTTAAAGATGTAGCTTCAACATATTAATGATGAGACAAGTATCAGGTATTTGCTGTATGTATGAAGCCCCAAAATATGTGTAGTTTTAATTTATAAGCAAAGGATTAATGAAATGTTAATTGTTAGGGAAACATCCAGAAATATATTCAAGACCTAAGCTGTGGTTAATGAAATTTTGTTTTTTAGGGTAAAAAACTCCTGGGACTATAATTTACTATTGTTTTGAGTTCTGATTACAGCAATAGTTATCTGAATGGTCATGAAGCTAATAGTAGAAAATGGCATGAACTAATGTCTGTGAACTGCTAATGGTGGATGTCTTTGCCTGGAAAAAGTTTTGTGGATGACCTCAGACACAACTTAGGTAGGATCCTCCTGACTCAATTTCACCATTGTGCTATTTCCTTTCTGAAAAGGAAAATTTCCACCTGGATAATTCTGAGCCTTGTTTTTGAATCACTGGGACTACTTAGTTGTCTGTCACATGACTTATGCCTGGAATCAAACAGATCTAAGGGAATTCCTCCCCCCTCCCCATTATGACATTGTTATAACTATATCCCTCTTTTTTCCTTTTATGGCAAATTTTTATAATCAAGAAGTTTTGTAAGTATAATACTAAATCTATTAAATAATAGACTGATACTGGAATATCTCTGAGTTACTATAATAGCATACAAGTATGAACATCTTACAGTTTTAGCCTATATTTGTGATCAAATTATAATATAGAGATGATATCCTCTAAAAGGAGAAATTATTAGACAAGGTAATAAGATAAAGATGTAAATGTAAAAGTTTTCTAAATAAATAGAATAGTAAATATGGGGAAAAGTAACAGGATTAGACTGTTTACTCTAAGAACATATACATATGTATATGATTGGCTCCCAAAATTTATCTATCATAGAAAATCAGGCTTTGGGTATGTTTTAGTGATAAGTTCTCAAAATTGGATTAAGGATTTATTAATTAAGGACCAAGGGTTTTACACATAAATTGTATTGATAATGGTAAAGAAAGTGAAATTTTTTTTTCATTTTTAAAGTATCTGTTTGGTAATTTTAAAAGGCAGAATAATAGATCATAAATGAGCTTCCTAAAAAGAAAAGCACTAAGACCAGAAGGATTTACAAGTGAATTCTATAAAACATTTAAAGATCAATTAATTTCAATATTAAATAAATTATTTGGAATGATAGACAAAAAAGGGATCCTAACAGACTCCTTCCATTGAATAAATGTAATACTGATCCCTAAAATCAGGAAAAGTAAAAACAGAGAAAGAAAATTATAGAATAATTTCATTAATGAACATTGATGCAAAAATCCTGAATAAAATACTAGCAAAAAAGATTACAACCATATATTACAAAGATTATACATTTTGACCAAGTGAGAGTTATACCAGGAATGCAGGGATGGTTTAACAAGGAAAACTAATAACATAACTCATTGTATTAAAAACAATGAATATTATTTTGAAAATATAGGTACAAATGGGTTTTCCATAAAATTGATAAAATGCATGTTTATCTAAAATCATCAGAAAGCATTATTTGTAATGAGGATAAGCTAGAAGCCTTCCTAGTAAGATCAGGTGTGAAACAAGGATTCCCATTATCACCAATATCATTCAATATTGTATTGGAAATCCTAGCAACAGCAATGAAAGAAGAAAAAGAAATGGAAAGAATCAAAATAGAGAATGATGTAATAAAACAGTAGGATGCATAAGCAGCCCTATATATCACAAAAATATTCCTGCAACAAGAGATAGCAAGAGATACCCCATTTAAAATAACTCTACAGAGTATAAAATACTTGGAAGTACATCTGCCAAAAAAAAATAAAAGAACCTATAGATGATTTAGATAATTGGAGAAATACAAATTGTTCATGGGTAGGTAGGGCAAATTTAATAAAAATGAAGAACAAAAAGTCAAGAGTAGCAAAAGAAATAATCAAAATGT